>NC_137021.1:8802500-8847500 GCF_032717465.1 Coenobita brevimanus
ACACACACACACACACACACACACACACACACACACACACACACACACACTTCGGAATTACCTTAAGTACTACATTACCTCCACATTACCCTTGGCACATTACCTTAACAACACCACATTACCTGAGAGTACCTTCACACTGCCTAAAACACCAGCATTACAAACAAAATATCCTGAAAAAACACTTAAGATCATTAAAAAAAAAAACACTGAAATTAGAAAAAACGAAAGCGGAGAAGAGTTTTTCCATTTCCTTTTTAATTTTCCTACTAAACCCTAAATCTAAAAAAAAAAAAAAAAAACAGTAAGTTGAGTTTTTTCTTTTTTAATTTGGTTTATCCTCTTTCTACCATTCCTGATTAATACCATAGACTGTGAACCAATTGGACTACCACTCACCTCACACACACACACACACACACACACACACACACACATTCTCTCTCTCCATCTGAACAAAAACACCCCCCCCAATTTATAACCTCCAATAAATAATCTTAACGCAAATCACTAGCACAATATTACACCGAATGACAATATCGGGGGAAAATAATGATAATAATACTTTTTCTCCCACACAATATCCGCTCTACGATAATAAAATAAATTGTACGATAGCCTATTATTACCTGCTACAAATCCTATCCTAATAACTCTCTCTCTCTCTCTCTCTCTCTCTCTCTCTCTCTCTCTTTCCCTCTCATATATACCATTAACACCATATCACAACTGGGATTGGGCAAGCTGCATCCTAACACCACACTACACCATCACAATACACCACACAACCACATCATACCATACCATCACATCACACTACCACTACACACCTACATCATACCACATCACACCAGCATACCACACCATATTCTTACACCACATCTCAACATACCACCACACCACATCACACCACACCAGCACACAATATCATACCCTTACACACCACACCATACCACCACACCAGCATACCATATCATACCCTTACACACCACACCATACCACCACATCATACCACCACACCAGCACACCACACCACACCATACCACGTCACATCACAATATTTACACCTAGCTATCATGGTTTCTCACGTTCACCGCTCCTGGGGGACATTAAACCGGCCAGTGCAACTCTCTCTCTCTCTCTCTCTCTCTCTCTCTCTATTCACTCGCACTCACAATCAACAGATTCTGAATCTGACTTTCTTTTATCAACTCTCCAATGAACAACATAAGCCTTTGTTTCTTTCTTTCCAAATAAAAAACTCACCTGTTTATTCATTAACCGATTCTTTTATTCACTCTGACTTTTATTTACCCTGACTTGTGTATCTGCAAACTCATTATGCGATTCGTGCTCATTCGCATGTAATGGTATTTTTCGCAAACTCAGTCATTCAGTTGCGTTCATTACTACTACTAACACTACTACTACTACTGCTACTACTACTACTACTACGACTAGGCTAATAATAATAATACCACCACCACCACCACCACTACTACTACTACTACTTCTACTACTACTACTACTACTACGACTACCACCACCACGATTTCATTCAACTCACAGAAATCCCACAGGACACATATTTCTCTTCTTCCCACCTCCAGACGATTTTACTCAGCTTGGGAGAGACTTTTCGCCTTCATCCACCCCTTCCCTTCACCCTTTTCCCTCACCCCCTTCCTTCGCCCGTTTCCTTCACACCCTTCCATCGCCCCTTTCCTTCACCCCTTCAGCGCGAGAGATCTACCCAGAGCTGAAGGAAATCGTCTGGAGGAAGCAAAGAACAAATCAATAAAAGGCCCCTCAAGAAAAGAACAGGATAAAGGGTTAAAAATTGGCCTTTACATCACTTCGACTAACCCCTTCAGTTCTCTCTCTCTCTCTCTCTCTCTCTCTCTCTCTCGCAGGTATAGAAAACAAATGAATAAGTAAATAAACAAATAAATAAGTAAATAAAGAAATACGTAACTAAATAACTACATAAACAATACAAATAAATATAAATAGAAATAGGTAAATAAGATAATCAGATAAATACAATGACTAAGTTCAAGCCTGCTATGAACACAATACTTAAACGCCAGACGATATTATTTGCCCTACAATCATATATAAATTTTTCATCATTCCTACGGTCTCTGATACTCCCTAATACCTTTTCTTTTGCGATTTATTTTCCAAACTCCACCTTACTACTCTCTTATATCTTGTTTTTAGCTTTTAAACACCCACATGGAAGGCAGAAATAACACAAGGGATTATTGATAAGCTGTAGGCATAAAATAAACCGGTAAGAAAAAGGTGTTAGGGGGCTTCCTGAGTTGACGAGAATAAGGGTCTTGTGTTAATTATGTTCTTACTATTTCTCGACGATTTTATTAAAGTTAGAGAATGATTTAATTTGAGGATGTTTGATATAACCTAAATTAATTCCACTTACTGTTTCCCCAATTAAATGTCCCGCGGTAGCCTGAGTCCCCTAAAATAAATAAATAAATACATAAAATACATAAATAAATACATACTCATAAATAAATAATAAAAAAAAAAGCTTATATCATCGCAGTGACTCTTAAATGCAAAAATTCTACGAGGAAGCATCAGGGACCTAATATGGGGTTTTGTGAAATTCTACGGGAACTGAGCACCACTTTTCCGAATACCATTAGTGAGTGAATGACGGACAGCTTCGGTCCTACTGATGCTACACAGACAAAAAGAAGAAAAACAAGAAAAAAGAAAACACTGCTTCTCGCTCGCACGCACGATCGCTCATTCAAACTTACTTAAAAATAAATGTACTCATCAGGGTACGGAATTTACCGATTCTCTCACTCTCTATCTCTCTTTCTCTCTCTCAACCATACTAATTCTCTCACACACCCGCACTTTAAAACTCGCCATTTCTCTCACTCACTGGTACACCCACTCACCACTTCATCGATCGTACATCCTCACACACACACACACACACACACACACACACACACACACACACACACACACACACACACACAACTTTCATGCACACACACACTCCCTCATTCTAACTCGGTCACACACTGGCTAACTTTGTGCTAACTTGCTCCCACATCCACAGCCTCTTTCCCACTCACTCACACTTGCTAATTCACACTAACTCACTGGCTAACTCTCTCGCACACTCACCTCCTACCACACACACACACACACACACACACACATCTACGACTCTCTTACTCAAACACTAACTCACTCTCACTCATTTGCACACACATTCTCGCTCACTCTCACACATTTGCACACTCACTCACATTCTTGCTCACTCACTCATCCACATTTCGTTCATATCCTCTCTCTCTCTCTCTCTCTCTCTCTCTCTCCTATCTGCACACGTCAACACAGTAATTTACATGGGAAACTCAACAAAATATTCTATTTACTCCGACACTTCCACTTATTCCCTCACATGCAATGCCTTCACATTTCATCTCTCTCTCTCTCTCTCTCTCTCTCTCTCTCTCACACACACACACACACACACACACACACACACACACACACACACACTCGCATGCTGTTATTCATACAACATATTACACTTATGTTTTCCAATAAACACTGCCTATTTCACTCACACTCACTCACACTAGCATTTTAACTTACTCTCTTACTCACTCACTCACTTTCTCCTTTATTCGCTTACTCACACACTTAGCATCTCACACTGCCTTCACACTTCCACTTCCCTCCCTCCCTCTTTCCTTACTTCTTTATTCACCTACTTGCTCACACTTCTACTAAGTTACACTCTATATTCACACTTTCTTATTTTCTTCCTTTCGTACTCTCTCTCTTCCTCTCTCACTGACTTCAAACTCACACGCACAATCCTCATCTGGGACGCTTTCTCCAACAATTACATTCTGGCTCCACACACACACACACACACACACACACACACACACACACACACACAAAACGAAAACTCTCCACGAAATAAGAGAAAAATGATCCAGCCTCAACAGGACAAAGATACAGTGCAATCTTAACTCCTTCGATCACAGCACGTATTCCCTTATCTTTCAATCTTGCCATCTCTCTCTTATCTTTCTATCTTCCTATCTCCCTCTTATCTTTCAATCTTGCCACTTCCCTCTTATCTTTCTATCTTGCCATCTCCCACTTATCTTTCAATCTTGCCACTTCCCTCTTATCTTTCTATCTTCCTATCTCCCTCTTATCTTTCATCTCCAAACGAATTTATTTATCTTTCAAGACACTTTTCGAAATGATGGGGTTTGGGACAGTCTTTATTCCCCCTCCCCCCCCCAAAAAAAAAGAGAGATTTCCTAAACACATAGATAACAAAAATCGCAGTAAAGCAGTCAAACCCTTCAATAAATCGCAGTAAAGTAGTAAATCCCTTCAATAAATCGCAGTAAAGTAGTAAATCCCTTCAATAAATCGCAGTAAAGTAGTCAACCCTTTTAATAAATCGCAGTAGTCAATCCCTTTAATAAATCGCAGTAAAGTAGTCAAACCCTTTCATAAATCGCAGTAAAGCAGTAAATCCCTTCAATAAATCGCTGTAAAGTAGTCAACCCCTTTAATAAATCGCAGTAGTCAATCCCTTCAATAAATCGCAGTAAAGCAGTCAACCCCATTAATAAATCGCAGTAATCAACCCCTTTAATAAATCGCGGTAAAGTAGTCAATCCCTTTTATAAATCGCACTAAAGTAGTCAACCCTTTTAATAAATCGCAGTAATCAACCCCTTTAATAAATCGCAGTAAAGTAGTCAACCCTTTAATAAATCCAGTAAAGTAGTTAATCCCTTTAATAAATCGCAGTAAAGTACTCAATCCCTTTAATAAATCGCAGTAAAGTAGTCAAACCCTTTAATAAATCGCCGTAAAGTAACCAACCCCTTTAATAAATCGCCGTAAAGTAACCAACCCCTTTAATAAATCGCCGTAAAGTAACCAACCCCTTTAATAAATCGCCGTAAAGTAACCAACCCCTTTAATAAATCGCAGTAAAGTAGTCAACCCCTTTAATAAATCGCAGTAAAGTAGTTAAACCCTTTAATAAATCGCAGCAGTCAATCCCTTTAATAAATCGCAGTAAAGTAGTCAATCCCTTTAATAAATCGCAATAAAGCAGTCAATTCCTTTATTACCGTGACGTCTATTTGTGGTGGTTTATTCTTCCTGCCTCCAGACGATTTTCAATTCGACTTAGGAAAAACTTATCATGTTGGAAAAAAAACAAAACAATGAAGGCAATAACTTAATCCCTCCAGCTTCAAAAGTAAACACAGCAGCACAACTTCAACACAGCACCACAACTTCAACACAGCAGCACAACTTAAACACAGCACCACAACTTACAACACAGCACCACAACTTCAACACAGCACCACAACTTACAACACAGCACCACAACTTCAACACAGCACCACAACTTCAACACAGCGCCACAACTTCAACACAGCATCACAACTTCAACACAGCACCACAACTTCAACACAGCACCACAACTTCAACACAGCACCACAACTTCAACAGTATCACAACTTAAACGCATCACAACTTCAACAGAGCACCACAACTTCAACAGAGCACCACAACTTCAACACAGCACCACAACTTCAACACAACACCACAACTTCAACTCAGCACAACAACTTGAAAACAACATCACAACTTCAACACAGCACCACAACTTAAACGCGGCATAACTTCAACACAGCACCACAACTTCAACACAGCACCATAACTTCAACACAGCACCGCAACTTTAACACAGCACCACAACTTAAATACAGCATCACAACTCAACACACCACCACAACTTAAACAGCATCACAAACACAGCAGCACAACTAAAACAGCACAAACAGCAGCACAAACTTACGCCGCCATGAACATACAAAAGTACCCGCTGTTCTGGTAATTGCAGTACAACCTCCCTACCGTACTACCTTTGTACTCTGCATGGGTTCGTTTCTGTACTTCTTTGGATAATAAAGTTTAGTTGATAATACTAACATCACCTGGGGAATAAAAATACTACTATTTCTACTACTACTACTCCTACTAACAATAATAATGATGATAGCAATAACAATAATAATAATGATGATAATAATAATGATAATGATAATAATAATAATAATAATAATAATAATAATAATAAAACAATTTTACAATCACGGACAATAATTCACTACCACATTTTTACAAGAGGATTCCCAATAACATGAGGAAGCCTGAAACCCATCTAATTTTCTTTTGCACAAACTGCTTCAACACAATGACATCTATCTCTATCCCAGCACAAGACGATTTCATTAAGCTTACAGGATCTCTCTTACAGCCAAGGGGTTATTGAAGGCTATCTCTAATCCCCTGTAGTTCGAAAAAGCCTCCTGAAGCTGAAAGAAATCGTCTGGGAGCAAGAATAAAATGTTAAAAAATTGCAGGTCATCGGATTGAATATATGATTATTAAGGTTCCGACACTGTTTCGAAACGGTGTCACGAACTATTGGCTGCAACTGTACACACACACACACACACACACACACACACACACACACACACACAAGCTGTATTAACCCCTTCGTTACCAAGACGATTTTTTTACTATTACTTTTTCTAGACGGTTTTATTCACTTACAGAAAAAAAAAATCAATGCGAAGACCTATGAGGGGGGGCTCCACAGCTTAATAAAATCGCCTGGTGGTAGGAAAATTAGAGAAAAGGCATCATCGTTGTGAATGGGTTTACTGGACGCAATTAAGTGGTATTCTAAGTACCTCTGGGGATTTCTCAACACCTCTTCCTTTGCGATTTACTCAGCACAACCCACTTCAGCATCCTCCTGTATGTTAAAATATAAGTTACCGTAATATTAAAACGATATAAACATCACACGCGAAAGAATGTCAAAGTACAATAGGCTGAAGAAATCACTAAAGGTGATACACAGCCACCTGCGTCATCTAGAATACGGCTCTGTCACTATACTCCTTTTACTCTAAACTGGCCTAATGTTGCCACCTATCCATCTCATACGTTCATTTTGTAACAGTAGAATAACACCAGTCACGAAGTTGAATGGAAAGGGTGTAGAGCCATAACACTGTCCTTCTGGCACTGAGGAACGCGAAATATGCTGCAAAAAGGACGAAAATCTGGACCAAGTTAAGGTGAGAGAACTATAGGCAGGTAGGCAGCGATGAGGCAGGCAGGTTACCGCGAGGCAGGGAGAGTAGGCAGGAGCGGACGCCCTCTCACGGCCACTGACTAGCAGGAACTGGCGACTGGCACTGTCCTCTCTGCCTCCCTCCCTCAGTGCCACCTAGCATAGCCTACCTACCCTGCGCGGGGCCACCACCACCATCACCGGGACAGTGCCTCCTCGCTCACCACCATCACCACCACGCCACTCACTGCTCGTCATCCCCACAGGCAGTAACATCGCTGTCTCCTCGCTCACCACCATTATCATGACCACAACTACCAATCATCACAACAAACAGCACCGTAGTCTTCATCTTTTCGGCAACACTTACCACCATCACTACCATCATTATCATCACCTACATCACACCACTCAATGCACAGTCTTTATTTCTCCTATCGCATTCATCACCACCATCATCACCACAGCCACGCCTCTCACCACTCGTCATCACCACAGATCCTACCATAATTGTCACTTCTGTCTCTGTCATGTCGTAACTTGCCATTTGATACCACACACACACACACACACACACACACACACACACACACACACACACACACACACACACACACACACACACACACACACACACACACACGAATACTACCACCAACACCACAACCTACACAACCACTTCTTTCATTACCACATACACCATTCACCACCATTATCACCAACACCATTACCACCATCACCATCACCACCACGCCACCCAGTGTTCGTCATCACCACAGTCAGTATCATGGTCGTCCTTTGCCAATCACTACGTCATTCGTCACTTCCCCGCATCACAATCATTCACTCCCCCTACCAAGCACACCACTCGTCATCACATGCCAATTACCACTCGTAATCACCACAGGCACCTCAGTCGTCACACATAGAGAGAGAGAGAGAGAGAGAGAGAGAGAGAGAGAGAGAGAGAGAGAGAGAATAATGGACAGGGGAATATAATACAGGCCGGAAGAAAAGTGAATGAATGTGGATGAATGAACAGGAGGAGGGAAGGAGGGGGGGAGGATGGCACCAAGAAATAAATGAATGAATGGGAAAGGAAGGAAAACATACAGAAGGAAGGAAGATGCATAAGGAAGAACAAAATGTGGAATTAAAAAAACGAAAGGAAGAACAGAAGACTACAAAGGACAAATGAAGAAGCAGGTTGGGAAGGAAAAAAAAAAGAAAAAGAAAACATGGCACGGAGGATGGAAGGAAGGAAGGAAAATAAATCGCTGAGGAAGAGGTGTTAAGATCTTCAGAGCCAATTAGAATAACACCCTTACTTTGCCACCAATATATGAATCTCTTGTATGTTATTTATACTGTTTAAAATACTCACATGCTGCATAAAAGTACATACAAGTAAATATTATGGAGCAACAAGGAAAATAAATCGATAAGGAAGAGGTGTCAAGAAATCTCCTCACCACTTAGTTTTCGACACACTTTCTTGCCACTGCCAGAGTAGAGTATATCGTGTGTGTGTGTGTGTGTGTGTGTGTGTGTGTGTGTGTGTGTGTGTGTGTGTGTGTGTGTGTGTGTGTGTGTGTGTGTGTGTGTGTGTGTGTGTGTGTGTGTGTGCGTGCGTGCGTGCGTGCGTGCGTGCGTGCGTGTGTGTGTGTGTGTGTGTGTGTGTGTGTGTGTGTGTGTGTTTTAATCTGAACTCCACGCAGCTTAGGTGATAGTCAAGTGTAGTCAGGTTGGAGGATCCATTCGCTTAGTAACCAAGGAGACTCATCCCAACCGCATAACTAAGGCTCACTGAATTTCGGACGGACATATTTAGCGGGAGTGGTCCAGTTCCGCCAAGTGAAAATGACCAGACTATAGTTTACTCCTCCAAGACAACCCCTTCTGGCCTTCGATGGATTAATGGCCCGTCAATTAAGCTAATGACCCCTAATTACAATGTCCAGCGGAGAGTTATATGGATACACAGATCACACAGACGTTGGGGAGCCGCTCTACCTCTTATAGATTAACGAGTGCTAATTATCTACCTCCGTGAGATGGGATGGGATGGGACTGGAGAGGGATGGAATAGGGGAGGGCTTGATAGGGGAGGGATGGGATAGGAGAGGGATGGGATGGGACAGAACTGGATAGGAAAGGGTAGGATAGGACAGGAAAGGATAGGCCAGAGTTGTTATAAGTTACAATAGGAAAGGGTGGGGCTGAGATAGGAGTGAATAGGATAGGATGGGACAGGATAAGATAAGAAAGGACAGGGACAGGATGGGATGGGACTGAAAGGACAGGGCAAGATAGGATAAGATAGGATAAGATAGGATAGGATAGGACAGGATAAGACAGGATAGGATAAGATAAGAAAGGACAGGGACAGGATGGGATGGGACTGAAAGGACAGGGCAAGATAGGATAAGATAGGATAGGATAGGACAGGATAAGACAGGATAGGGTAGGGTTGGACAGGATAGGATAGGTTAGGGTAACGTATGAATGTGAGGCAATGAACACTAATCACGGGCACAAACACGCCACCTGGGCCCTAGTGGCACACAAACACACAAGCACTATCATAACACACATACACACACACACTGCCAAAACTCACTCTCTCTCTCTCTCTCTCTCTCTCTACCAAATACGCAATAAAGGTCCCACCTAACCTAATAAAACAGGACCCTCAATACAAACCAATACCTCATAACAACCAATAAATAATGACGTAATAAGCAATAAAGGTGTAAATAAAAACAATAACCCACCCATAAATAAATAACAAGGTAATAAGCAATAAAGGAATATATAAAAACAATAATCCGCCCACCGCCATCAACATCCCGTTTTCTTTAAGGGTAAGGCCAACTAAATTCCAAGCCTAACCCATACTAAGGACGGAATTGCTTTAAAAATTCCAGGGTTACCTCAGCATTAATCCCCCCTTAACCCCTACACAACTTCCCTTCCTCCCCCTTCTCTTCCTTCCCAACCTCCCTTCTTCCCCCCTCCTCTTCCTTCCCAACCTCCCTTCCCCCACCCCTCATCTTCCTTCTCAACCTCCTCTCTCCCCCCATCCACGACCCAACCTACCTAGTCCCTTTCCTCCCTCCCACAACCCAACCCCCTTTCTTTCTCCTCTGCTCCTTCCGATTCCAAACCCCCTCGCACTCCCTCCCTCCCCTCGATCCAACCACCCATTTCCACGTCCTCCTCCCTCAATGCAACCCCCTATTCCTCCCCCACCCCTTCTCTTCCCCATTTCCCTCTCCCCAATTCCACAGTCCCTCCTTCCTATCCTTTTCTCACAGTCAGGTAGATCCTTAGAAAAAGTACTTGTTTCCTCAGCAGATAACCTCATGAAGGGTCAATAGGCTTCCTGTTATTTGTACTTCCTATGGACTCCAGTCTCTCCCCGACATCACCTCCCTCCCCTCCCTCACCTTTCCCCAACCCAACCCCTCTTCCCTTCTCCTATCCCCACCTTTCCCTTCCTCACCTTCGCCCAACCCAACCTCTTTTCCATTCCCCTCCCCCAAAACTCCCTCTCACCTTCTCTTAACCCAACCCCTCTTCCTATCCCCTCCTCCCTACTTCCCCCTCCTCACCTTCGCCCAACCCAACCTCTCTTCCCATCCCCTCCTAGTTTCCTATCACCTTCGCCCAATAAACCCCTCTTCCTTTCCCCTCCCTAACTCCCCCTTCACTTTCCCCTCACCCCCAACTCCCCTCTCACACCCATACAGCCCTCTGAAATGCTAAACTCCTGAGAACCTGAGGCGAGAGGTGCACAAGGAATTACCAAGACAAAACAATTACTTGGATACGATAAAGAATTTTCATGAACAAAAATATATTAGGAAAAGAAAAAGGAATACCGGGGCAAGAAAAAAATACCGGGACAAGAAAAACATACCGGGAAAAGAAAAAAATACCAGGACAAGAAAAAAATACCAGGACAAGAAAAAAAAAAATACCAGGACAAGAAAAAAATACCAGGACAAGAAAAAAAAATACCAGGACAAGAAAAAAAAAATACCAGGACAAGAAAAAATATACCGGGATAAGAAACTGAAATACCGGGACAAGAAAAAAAATACCGGGACAAGAAAAAAATACCGGCATAAGAAAAGGAAATACCAGGACAAGCAAGAAAATACCTGGACTAGAAAAAAAAATACCGGGCAAGAAAAAACCGGGACAAGAAAAAGAAATACCGGGACAAGAAAAATACCAGATGAAATACCCAGACAAGAGAAAATACCAGAAAAAAATCGAAACAAAAATACCTGAAGAAATAACGGGACCGAGAAAATACCAGAAGATATACCGGAACGAGAATAAATACCAAAAAAATACCGGGGCAAGAAAAAGAACTACGGGGACAAAGAAAAGGCATACCAGAAAAATACCGGGGCAAAAAAATACCAGAAGAAATACCGGGACACGTTAATAATGGATTAAAGGAATACCCTGATAAGAAATATATATACCTTCTCGACATTTTTCCCATATCAAAAACAAAACAAAAACTTAACAGGATAAAAAAAAATAATAAAGAAAAAATCCAATGAAATAACCGGGAGATAATAATAATACTGGGATACGACATACAAAATAATAATAATAATAATAACAACAACACCGGAATAAAACAAATAATAATAATAACAACAGTCATCATCATCATCATCATCCTAACATTTCTCCCGCATCCAAACTCCCCTCCCCCCAAAAAAAAAGAAATACCAGGTCCAGAGACAAGATGCAATAAAATACCAGCTAATAATAATACCGGGACCCTGGTGTACGCATTCCAGGCATTCCACTGGTTTCTTATGTAAAGGTACTGAGAGTGGGGGGAGGAGGATCTGCTGGGGGGGAGGAGGGAGAGGGGAGGGAAGGGGAGATTGATTTAGCCTCCCTTCCCGTCATTTTATTTCAGGCTTTTTCTGTTTTGCGTCTAATACACAATTTTTCTGTTTATTTCGTACATCTGTTCGTTTTGTCCACTGCAGAAGGGATGTAGTATGAGTGATGCATGATATCACTCACACACACACACACACACACACACACACACAAATATTCTCTCTCTCTCTCTCTCTCTCTAATATATATTCAACTAATTAATAGGGTGAAAAATACAAGAGGAGGGCGAGGAGGAAAACGCATCATTACAACAACGACAACAAGAGCAGTAAGGGTAAAAAATAAACAGAAAACCTCGAAGAAACATAAAAAATACAAAAAAAAAAAAAAAACTACAAAAAAGGGAAAAAAAATACATATATGAGGAGGCGGCAGGTGCGTCTTCACAACACGTCAGCAGAAGGAAGGAAGGGTGAGGGAGGCACGCTAAATATTCATGGGGAAATTCTTCAATATTGGGGAACAGTCAAGGCGAAACCGCTCAACCCCCCCAAAAGCCTTTCTCGCACTGCCTGTCCGAATGCATCCATCAGTACGCCATCTCTCTCTCTCTCTCTCTCTCGATCTCTCGATCTCTCTCGATCTACCATCCCCTCCCCTCCCCTCCCACCCTCTCATTTACCCTCCACTCCATCCCGAGAAGAAAGAGTCCTTTCTTTCCTGTACATATAGGGCAAAGAGATGGAGTGCAGGTGTATGATGCAGCTTAGACACAGGTGAGGAACGGAGTAAAAACCATGACGATAAAAATACTCTGTGTATATGAGAAGCAAGTCGTGGGATCGTGACTCTACTCCACAACACACCAAGGCTTGTATTCTGATCGGTTCCTAACACCTTTTCCCGTGCGATTTATTTTGCTTATTACACCTTACTGCCGTGTCTTGTGCTCCATAAATCCTTCCAATATCGCCATACACTTCACAAAATAACGTAGAATATTAACCAGGTATGTCTAAAAATAAATCAATAAAGAAGAGGTGTTAGGGAGCTTCTTAACCAACGAGAATACAAGCCACTGTTCCCATGGCATTAACCCCTTCACACCCACGACCCACAGGTATTCTAAATTGTTCCCGCTATCTCCAGACGATTTCTCTCACCTTTGGACACACCTGGCGAACAGGAGGGGTTGGACAGAGCCTAAATTGCGCCTGCACGAGCTCTAACTCTACGCGGAATAAAATTAGGGCACAGTTACGCCGACTCCCACTTCTGACCCGTGAGCATGACATTTGACTCCACCTGCGCCAAAACAAATCCATCCCATCCCTTCACAACCAATGCACCAAGACAAATAAATCCATCCCATCCCCTCACAACCAATGCACCAAGACAAATAAATCCATCCCATCCCATCACAACCTATGCACCTAAACAAATAAATCCATCCCATCCCCTCACAACCTATGCACCAAAACAAAGAAATCCATCCAATCCCAACCTATGCACCAAAACAAATAAATCCATCCCATCCCCTCACAACCAATGCACCAAACTGAAACAAACCTGTCCTATCCCTTCACACCCTATGCGCTAAAACTTACATAAATCCATCCCCTCACACAGTATATGCAGTTTGATCTAAATGGACTCGGATATTCCTCAGACAACGCCGACCCCTGAACTTTCACCTTGACTCATGACTTTTGACTTGGGATTGATCGGGACCAAAATAGAATCACCTCTTACCATCCCCACAGACAGTGAAGTGAACGTGCAAATTTTTTACTTATATCGGATCAGATTTTAAACACACACACACACACACACACACACACACACACACCAACTCGACCGCTACAGTCACGCACTCGACCTTGCTTGAAAGACGTCATCGGAGTGAAGGGGATAAAATGCTACCTGGGCCAACTTCCTTGCCACTTTACCTCTGCACATCATCGCGCAATTGCACTGTTGCATGATATTCAGGCACATTCTCAGGGCTTAAAATGTCGTATAGCATCTTTTCCACAGAGATATACTTTGACACACCATAATTCTCCTATATACAGAGAGAGAGACATCATCCCAAAAGTCTGATGAATACATATGGGAAAAATCGAAGCATATGAAACACGTAGTAACAGAGATGGAGTTTTCACTGTATTTCGCCAGCTGTAAATATTCTTCAGACGAAACTGCGAAGATATTTTTTTTTTCTCTGTACTGTGGATTCTTAATAATGGTGACGTGAAGCTAGGATTCCGGGAGCTTGAATGATGAGATATTTACCTTGGCACGCAGCTGGTAGTTTTCCTTATTTTGTATCTTTTATTGTTTGTGGATTAAGTTACGGTATGATGATGATGATGATGATAGGATGATGAGCAGTTTGTTCATGTATGATAAAGAAAATATAAACGTGCTAGGGGCAGAAACAAACTGGTTAATTGTAGATGTAATTGCGGCCTAAATCCACGACGATAATACGTTTCTCTCTCTCTCTCTCGTCCTTCCCCAACCCTCCATCTTATTCCCCCACTCTCTCTTTACCTTCCACCTCTTCCCTTTCTCACTCATCCCATCCCCTTCTTCCCCCCCCCCAGTCATAACGAACCAATCACCATTCACCCCCACCACCACAACCACCACACTGCGTGAATAACAACCTTTTCGCTACAACCACACCGTCACCACTAACTTGTAAATCGGGAATGCATTATGGATGCTCTCTGGCTCGCTCGGAATAGATGCAAGATTTAGAATGGATGAATGAAGAATTAGAATAACAAAAAAAATGACATAACTCCTGCGCCTCTCTCTCTCTCTCTCTCTCTCTCTCTCTCTCTCACACACACACACACACACACACACACACACATTTTTTTTTTTTACTACTGTCTTCGATCAGAAATGCTGGAATAGGAAATATAGTGTATGCAATAGACAGCTAACAGGAATAAGTGTTTTTATGCTGTTGGCTGGGACTGCGGTGGTGAAATTGCTGTATGTATGTATGTGCATCGAAAAGGAATATTGTCGCGTTCTGGATTTTCCTTTACGTTTCGGCAATAACTTTTCCCCCATAAATTCCTCTGCCATATAGAGACATGGGAGAGTGGCGGGTGGTTAGGCTACAGTGTGTGTGTGTGTGTGTGTGTGTGTGTGTGTGTGTGTGTGTGTGTGTAATTTTTTCCAGTGCCATATTTATTCCTTTACGTGAACTAGATGCAGCGATTTCCAACCTCATCCAAAACACAAAAATCAGTGTGTCTCGATTGGAGTAAAATCCGTCATTCCTCTCTCAGCTTATCGCGTTTGAATTCAGGTCCAAGCGTCCTCTGAATTTCTTTTTAATCGGTGGTATAACATAAAGAGCCGAGCTTACATTCAGGCGAGGGGGAATTAGTCCTGAGCACCACTAGACTCTCTTGCTTTGAGGCTCCTCCACTCACCCCCTCCCCACCTCCACCTCTCTTTTAACCCCTCTCCACTCCACAACCCTTCATCATCCACTCTTTCACACACACCCAACTCACTCTATCTTTTTATCAGTTATTTCAAGCACTCCACGCTCTCTAACCCTCCGCACCCTACCCTCTCGTTCACCCCCTCCCCTCCACAGCCCCTATTTCCCTCCACCCTCTCTTTCATACTCCCCCACTCTCACGTCAGTCTTTCTATAAGCCTCTATTTCAAGCCCTTCACAACCTGATATTACTCTCTCTTACAGACTGTCTCTCTTACTCTCCCCAATACTCATGTCACCTCCTTCACCCTGCTCCACATCCCCACCTCACCCTCCCTCTCTCCCTCCCCACATCCCAACCTCATCTTCTCTTTCACCCTCCCCACACACTCCTCATCCTCCCGACATCTCTACCTCACTCTTCTTTATCACCTGTGCCATTTCTTTCATGCTACTTAACTCTTTCTGTTCACCAACCTCTATGGTACCTAATTATTCTCCTTTATAGAACACACCTTTACCTCTTCTTCACACTGTAATGTCTCTTTAACAGTACTTTGACACCACACTTTTAACACCAATTCTTTAACACCACCTGCATCACTTACCTCTTCAGCTCCCACACCACTTCTCTCCCCTCACATCACTCTTCACCTTAGAGAAGTGTGCCAAGGTCATCACCCATACATACCTGAAAAGAAGAAAGAGAAATTACACGTTAGTCAAAAATAAATAAATAAAATACACAGATAAATAAACAGATAGATAGAGGTGGACAGATAGGTAGACAGATAAACATTTAGATAGACTGATAAATAAATGAATGAAAAGTGATTCGCCCCTTCACTATGAGTCTCCCCCAGGCTGAAAAAAATTTTTATGGAGGCGGCAGGAATGAAATAAGGCATCGTAGTGAAGGGCCCGTACTGTCGTCGGGTAAGGAGGCTGCCTAACACCTCTCTCTTACCGATTTATGTTTGAATACGGCTAGCTAATAACGCTTTGTACATTATTTATGCAGAGTGTGGTGACGTTAGAGTGATATGAGTAACACAACAGAGAATGGCAGGAGGGTAAGGGTAATAAGCAAAATAAATCGTTCAGGAAAAGGTGTTACGGAGCTTCCTTTCCCGACGAGAGTAGGGGTCCAAGAAAGTAGCAAAAAACGTCAGGTGTGTAACGGAATTAACTCTTTATATCCTGTTACGTCTTATTTATTACCTTCTTTATTCTCTCCATCTTGAGACGATTTCACTCAACTTTCAAGACTTTTCGATCTGGGAGGGATACACTTAGCCTAAAACACCTTTACTAATACAGATACTTTCTAAGATGAATAAAATCGTCTGGAGATAACAAGAAATATGAAAAATGCGTCAATGGTGTGATGGTCTTTAAAATAAAATGTCAACGCGCTGAAAGAGATTAGAGTTTGATAATTAAGGCCATGAAAAATATGCGAAAAAAGAAAGATGATAATAACAGAAGTAGTAGTAGTAGTAGTAGCAGCAGCAGTAGTAGTAGTAGTAGTAAATCATCATCATCATCATCATCCCACTCCCAATACTACAAGCCGCGGGCATAAATATCAATACACCTCATAACGAAGAATTATGGGACACTGAACAATCACTTTCGAAACCCAGTAATACATTCTTCAGAGCTAACATTATTTTTAGAAATATTGTGTAAGAGTTTCATATGTGTACGAATATTACCAAAAAATAAAAACAAAAAAGAAAGAAAAAGGGGTACCGCCATTCTTGTCAGGTGGATCTCACACACACACACACACACACACACACACACACACACACACACACACACACACATCGAAAAAAACATAACTCCCACACAGATTATGCAAAAATATTCTCATCTCTGGCATTTCAACTCTGGCCAAAAAATGTGTATGCTCAATTAAAATGATCTGATAGGATTGAACATGCAAAATGGCGCTTAGAATATGGCTGGGTGGAATGCGTAAAGTGAGCTAACTCTATTTTATCTCTGTTTTCTTGGTATCTTTTCATTTCTCGTATTTGGTATATTTTCTTCATGTGTACTGTAATATGGTTTTTCTCAATTCGTTTATTCTCTCTCTCTCTCTCAATATTCTTTTACTCTTCCACCTCTAGCACATATCTATTTCCTGTCTTCCTCTCCCCCCTCCAATTTTCTTCTCTCCTCCTTTTTCTTCATTTCCTTCTCTCCCTCTTCCCACACCCCCTAATTCCTCTCCCCTCCCCTCTCCTCCCCTCTCCTCATTGTCTCTCCCCTCTCGCTAATTCCTTCTCTCCCCCCTCCTTAATGATCTTCAGTTCCATTTTCCTCTCTCTCTCTCTCTCTCTCTCTTCTTCCAAATATTTCACTTCCCTCTTCTCGTTTATCTTAATCTTTAAAAAGTTATTCGCCTTCCTCTTACTGCTTACCTTCTTCCTCCCTCCCTCCCCCACCTTCTCTCTCTCTCTCTCTCTCTCTCATAACCCTGTCCTCTGCTGCCCCTCTTTGTTATGGAGCTTTGTATTTTTATTATGCTCTCTTTTCTCCTCGTATTGTTCTAAGCCCATTATATTTCCTCTCTCCTCCTCCTCCTCCTTTTGTGTAACTTTCTCCTCCCATTCCTTCCTTTCTCCCTCCTCCTCCTCCTCCTACCTCTCTCCTGTTTATCATGTTCCCTGCTTTTTCCCTTTCTTCCTTCGTCCTTCCTTCTTTTCTTGTTAACTTTCTCCTCTCACTTCTCCCTTTCCATCTTCTCTCCTTCGCTTCTTCCTTCCTTCTATTTCCCCAGCCTTCTTTTTCTTTTCTACCCTCGTTCTTCATTTTTCTTCCTTCGTCTTCTCCTCTCTCCTCCTTCCTTTCTTCTTTCTCACTCTCTTCTTTATTTTTTATTTATTTTTTTTTTACTTTGCCTTTCCTTCTCATCTAAAAAAAACTAAATCTACTCTCCTCCTCTTTCGTTAGGCTGTTTTTCCTCTTTCACTTCTCTTTTTTACCTTCTTCCTACGGTATTTGTTCTACCTATTCTTTTTTCCCTTCTCTTCCTCCGTACTTCCTTTTCCTTCCTTTACTTCTCCATCTCCTCTCACCTACTTCAGTCTCCCCTCTCCTCACTCCAGCTTTGTCAGACTTTCTCCTCACTTACTTCATTCCCTTCTCTCCTTCTCCCTTCCTTCTTCCATTTTCTCATACGTCTTCCCTTCGCCTTTCCCTTCAAATGTCTTTCCTTCACTTCATCATAAATTTCCTCTCTTCCTCATTTTGCCTCACTCCCTTCTCTTGTCTTCTCTTCTTCCCACTTTACTTATTCTTTTCTTTCATCTGTTTTCTGTTTTTGTTATTTTTGTCTGTATTATGACCTTTTTCTTTCCTCATTTTCTGTTTCATTCATTCTCTCTCTCTCTCTCTCTCTCATTATCCCCCACCATTTCTCCCCCTCCCTCCGCCTTTGTCTCAGTAACTAGCGCCATTCCTCAACTGCATTCTCTCCTCCCTCACCTGTCTCCTTTCCTCCTCTCTCCCTCCCTCCCTCCTCCTCCCCCTCTCTCCCTCCCGTTCTCCATCATACTGTCTTCCTTTCTCCTTCCCTTTGGTCTCCTTCCTTGTCCTATTTCTTTCTTTCTTTCTTTCCTCGCCCCCTCCTTACCATGTCATTCTCTCCCTCCTCCGTTTTTCTCTCTTCTCCATCTTTCCGTCACACTGTCTCTCTCCCCCCATCTCCATCCCTCCATCATACTGTCTTCATCCTTCCCCATCCCTCCATCATAGTCTCCCTACCTCCCTTCCATCTCCATCCCTCCATCACACTGTCTTCCTCCCTCTCTTCCCCATTCCTCCATTTCAGTCTCCCTTCCCCCCTTCTCCATCAATTCCTCCCTCTCTCCCTTCTCCATCTCTTCATCATACTGTCTCCCTCCTTCCTTTCTCCATCCTTCCATAACAGCCTCCCTCTCTCCCTTCTCTATCGCTTCATCACGCTACCTCCCTCTCTCCCTTCTCCATCCCTTCATTCTCTCCATCACACTGTCTCCCTTCAACCCTCACCCTCCCCCCATCACACTCTCACCTTCACTTCACATACTGGCACCTACTTCTATCACACACACACTGGAATTCGTATTATAAGTAGCTGTGTGGACGTCTTAACATCTTCCTCGTACATCTTATCACATCTTAATATCCTCTTCTACGCAACTGAGGCAACCTGAGTCGATATTAAAAAAGAATAAATATCATACAAGAAAATGCTAAGGTATAATATGCAAAAATGAACCACTGAGGAAGATACGCTAAACAGGCCTGTACGGAGGCTCCCTAACACCTCTTCCTTGGCGATTTATTTTCCAAACCACCTATTAACATCCCCTTTCTTGGCTTCTCATATCTTGTTAATAATGACACAGATTGCACGAACACATGAACACAGTAACGGGGCAGACTCAAAAATAAACCGGTAAGGAAGAGGTGTTAGTAAGCTTCCTAACTACACGGCAAACTCCTATGTCACCTTGGCCGGTATTCCAGACGGCTAAGGAAGGTCCCTAACGCCTCTTCCTCTGCGATTTATTTTACCCATTACACCTTCCCATCCTCTCCTGTTACCTCTGTTACCTGAATCATCTAACGTCATCATACTCTCCATCAATAACGTACAAAACGATATCAGCAAGCCGTAATAAAAAAATAAATCGGTAAGGAATAGGTGTTAGGGAGCTTCCTTGACCGACGAGATGACGAGCCATAGAATACAGCCTATACACGTAATTAACATGACTTTAGCACTTTATAACTTTTCGTCCCTGTGAATAACCACACCTGAATGATAAAATATGTAAAGTTCTTTCGTCATTTCATACCCTCAAAATAGTGAAAAATTTGTTCCTATTTACGTTGTTCAGTGAGTTTTAATTGGTTTACAGGTAGTTCAGTGAGTTTTAATTATTTTACAGAGAGTTCAGTGAGTTTGAATTGGTCTACAGTCTTAGTTTACTCTGTTTACAATGCAATGATTTGACAGACGTGTTTGATAAATATATGATACGCTTTGAAGAAATGGAGAAGCATATGACTCGCCTTTTGTATATACTTTGCATTTTCAACACTTACTGATTACACAAATAACATACTGTATACGAGAATATTACCTTGCCATATGCGGAAATAAGTTGGTAAGGAAAAGGTGTTACGGAGTCTTCAAATTCTCTCTCTCTCTCTTGCTCTCTCTCTCTCTTTCTCTCTCTCTCTCTCTCTCTCTTCAAAAACCTCGTTCCATACTCCTCATCTCTCCCTCTGCACTGCCACTCCCTTTAATGCCTCTCTCTAATCTCCCTTTTATCATTCACCCTTCCCCTAACTCCTCACAGATCACCCCCCAATCTATTCTCTCTCTCTCTCTCTCTCTCGTTATACTCTTCCATTTCCTGCCAATTGTTCTTTTCACACCTTTCATATTAAATCTCTCTCTCTCTCTCTCTCTCTCTCTCTCTCAGTGTGTGTGTGTGTGTGTGTGTGTGTGTGTGTGTGTGTGTGTGTGTGTGTGTGTGTGTGTGTCGTTATACTCCTCCATTTCCTTCCAATTGTTCTTTTCACACTTTTCATGTTAAATCTCTCTCTCTCTCTCTCTCTCTCTCTCTCTCTCTCCTCAAAACTGATCCCCACTCATACTACGAATTCCTCGTCTCTCGCTTTTCAGTTTTTTTTCCTTTTTCTTTAACGTTTTCCGATCTCGCCATCATTTTCCTTCCAATTTCTCTCTCTCTCTCTCTCTCTCTCTCTCTCTCTCTCTCTCTCTCACCCAGCAACAAACAAGCTATCTCACTTGGCCATCTATGGGGCCAAATAGTCTCTTAATGGCTGAAAAACCCTGCCCTATTCCACGAACACCTCCCTGCATAATACACAAGCCACATTCCAAGCCACATCTTCGAGTAGGCCACATCCCAAGCCAGCCATATCTACAGCCATATCCTGAGTCCCATTCATGCCACGTCCCAAGCCACTCATATCCCAGGTCAGTCACTATCCCAAGCCACATCTCTTTCACGTCACATCCCAAGCCACATCTTCGAACAAGCCATATCCCAAGCCAAACTCAGAGCAAATAACATCCTCACTCACTCCTCCCATCCCAAGCCAGTCATATCCCAAGCCACATCTCCAGCACATCACATGGCACAGCTACTCATCACATCCCAAGCCAGTCAGAGCCCAAGCCACATCTTATGCCGTACTAAAGGGGTTGAAAATCACACCCTGGTTTGATCCCACGCCTCAGTCACACCCCCTCCCCCTCCCCCGAACCCCTCATTTCCCCCCTCTCCTCCCCTCCCCGGAACCCCTCATCTCCCCCCTCCCCCTCTGCCTCAGTTACACCGCCACAGCCATACTTAAGATACACCCCAGCCACACCTCCGGCCACACCCTCTTCTCATTCACGTCAAGCTCACGTGTGTATATTTCCCCTCTAATTAGCCCCCCTACTCCTCTCCCCCGCCCCTCCTTACTCCCCTCCTCCCTCAACTACCTCTCCCCCCGCCCCTCCTTATTCCCCTCTACTCTCCTCCACTGTCCCTCCTTACCTCCCTCTTCCCTTTACTACATCTCACATCTTCCTCCACACTCCTTACCGCCCCCATCCCTCTACTCTTCCCCACCCCTCTCCATCCTCTCTTCCCTCTACTATCCCTCTTCCCCATTTCCTCTCCCCTCTCCCTTTCCTCTTTCCCCATTCCTTCCTCCCCCTCCCACAACCTCCTCCCACGACATACCACCCACCCTCTTCTCTTCTTTTATCTCCAAACTTTCCTTTTCTTCTGCTGCTTCTATTTCCCTTTCATTTAATTTACCTTTCTTCTCCTCTTCTCCACTCAGTTCACACGTCTTTCCCGCTATCCTCAATCTTTTCTCTCCTCCCCTACTTCAATCTTTCTCTCTTGTTCTGTCTTCTCTACTCTTCTTTCCCCTGTCCTCCTTCGCTTTCTCTCCTTCGACCAGTTAACATTTCTCTTCTTCCATTATCAACCTTTCTTCCTCTTCAGCTTTACCTTCTACCAATCCTTCTAACTCCTATTCTCTCTCTCTCCGATCGTTTGCTTTTTCTTCCATTCTCTACCTTCATCGCTTCAGTTTCGTTGTCTTCCCTAATTTCCTTCTTCTCTTTAGTCACTTTTCCCTCGTCCTCTTCTACAATTTTCTCTCCACTTCTATCTCTGCCTCCCCTTTTCGTTTAATCTATTTTCCTCTTTTCTCTTCCCTATCTTTTTCACTTTCCCTGCACCAGTCTTTACCACCTCTCTTCACTTCTCTTATCCTTCTCTCCTTCCTACACCCTCCTCCTTGTCTCTCCTCTTCCTTCCTTTTTCTTTTCTACGGTTACATTTTTGCTTCCGTTTGCCATCCTCCTCTTCCTCCTTTTCGTGTCTCTCCTCGTATCTGTCTCTCTTTGCTCCTCTGGTCCGACTCTTTCCACTTCTTTTCACCTCTTATCCTCAACCTCCTCTCTCTCTCTCTCTCTCTCTCTCTCTCTCTCTCTCCTCCTCCTCCTCCCCCCCCCTCCATTTCGCGTGAACACATGTTAGCAGCATCTTGGTTTAACTGGCAGTGGGGGGAGGGGGGGAGGGAGGAATTGTTGAGAGAGAGAGAGAGAGAGAGAGAGAGAGACGAAATATAAGCTAAAATATACAAGACAGTCATAAGAGGAGGAAAATCTAGTATGAAAATTTAATAAAAAAATAAAAATAACCAAAAAATCACAATAGAAAATAAATGGCGTAGGAAAGCGGGGAGTGAGAAGAATGAATTACGAGGAGGAAAAATGGAGGAGGGGAGGAGGCAGGCGCGATGGAGGGAGGGAGAAGAGAGGGGACAGAAAGACTGGAGAGAGAGAGAGAGAGAGAAGGATGAGAAGGAAGAAAGCAGTGAAAGAGAGGAAGTGATGATGAAGGGAATGGGGTAGGAAAAGGAAAGGAGAGGGGAGGAACAGAGAGGCGAGGAGAGGGGAGGGACAGAAAGGGGAGGAAAGGAGAGGGGAGGGGCAGAGAAGTGAGGAGAGAAGAGGGGATGGACAGAGAGGGTGAGGAGAGGAGAAGGGAGGGACAGAAAGCGGGAGGAGAGGAGAGGGAGCAAGTGAAGAGGAGAGGGAAAAACACGAGGAAGAGAAGGACAGGGGAAAGCTGGGATAGAGGAGGTAAGGGACAACAACGGAGAGAGGAAAGAATGGCGAGAAGAAAGGGAAGATGGGCGGAGGGAGAAGGGGAAACGGAGGAGAAAGGAAGCCGGGAGTGAAAGCATAAGGGGAGAGAGAAGGGAGGTGCTGGGGGAGGGGGAAGGAGAGACGAGAAAGAAAAAAGAAAGGGAAAATGAGAGCGGATGCCGATGATGGAGAAATGAGTGATGAGAATAAAAGAAGGAAAAGAAAGAAATGGAAGAGAACTGATGGAGGGGAAAGTAGAGGAGAAAGAGGGACGAAGGGAGGAGATGAGGAGGGGAGAAAGATGAAGATGGGAGAGGAGAAGAGAAGAAGCAGGAAAAAATGATAAAGGAGAAGAATAAAGAGGGAAGGAGGGAGAAGGGATGCTGAAAGGGGAAAGACAGGGGAAAGGGGAGGGGAGAAGGGGAACGGTGAGGGGGAGAAGGGGAGAGGGGAAGAGATGAAAGGGGAAGAGATGAAAGGGGAAGAGAAGGAAGAAAGAGGGGGAAAGGAAGGAACCGGGAATAAAGTGAAGTAGGGATGGAGGGAGGGAAAAAGATGGAAGGGAGAGAGAGAGGGGAAGAAAGAGGGAGGAAAAGGGAGGGAGGGAGGAAACACGTAAACGAGAAGTCACTTTATGGCCCCACCACGACGCTACCCAACCCGTATTTAAACACCGGCCATCCCCACTACTGCCAGGTTGCATTCCGGTGAGGCTTCATTTCAACCCCCCCTGGGCCTCGGGGGGGGGTGTATTTATCTTATTCTCTATTTTATTCTTGTTAATAAAGGACGATTTTATTTATCAGTATATTTCTATCTTCTTCAATTCGATGATGTATTAAATATTTTTGTTCTTGCTAATGGTGAATGATTTTATCTGAGAAAGAGAAAGAGAAAGAGAGAGAGAGAGAGAGAGAGAGAGCGAGTGGGAGTGTGTGATGGGGTGTAAGTGGGAGATGATGGGGTGAGAGGGGTGCCAGAGTGAAAGGGTACGGCTGTGGAGTGGTATGGGAAGAGGAGGGGGTAGGGATGAGTGGGAGTAGGGGTGTGGGATGAGGGGGAGTAGGGGTGTGGGGTGTGGGGGTGTGGGGTGAGGGGGGGTATTGCGGTCCAGATTGTATGGGGTTTTAACCGAACTAATTTTCATAAAGTACACCACAGGGAGGCCAAGGTGTGTGTGTGTGTGTGTGTGTGTGTGTGTGTGTGTGTGTGTGTGTGTGTGTGTGTGTGTGTGTGTGAGAGAGAGAGAGAGAGAGAGAGAGAGAATTTACTACTTCAATCTGGCCATGCAAAAGTCAAACTACCAAGATACAATGAATGAAAAATGACAAAGAGAAACAAGTCAATGAAACGAAAGAAAAATGACATGAAAAAAGAAAAAGGCAAATGACAAAAAAAAGAAAAAACATGACAAATAATGAAAAGCAAAAACAATGGAAGAAAAAAAAAGTGCAAGAACATGGAAAAAATGAAAACTAAAAAAGGAAAAGAAAGTGACAGGATATTTAACAAAGACAACAATGATAGGGAAAATACAAGACAACAAAAGGAATAAGCAGAAAGACTGAAGAAACAGTGCAATAATAACAATAATAATAATAACAACAACACCACTGAACGCAAAGACAATAAAACACTGCTTTAAAAAACAAACAAACAATCCTTGCACATCACTAACCCTACTCCACTTACACCGCACCCCTCCCTCTCACGGTACACCCCACCACTCACACCCCTAACACCACACCACTCACCTCAAACATCGCTCACACCTCACCCCGAACACCACAGCATCCAGATTCACCAACATTACACACCAAACCACTCACAATCACCCCTAACATCACAAACTCTCACCCCTAACACCACAACACTCACACAACCTAACACCACACCACTCACACCCTAACACCACACCACTCAGCCTTCACCCATCATACTAATAGTGCTCTTCACTCTTTCGTCACTCACACCTTTACACCTCCCACTCTCACCAGGCCAATATTTTCCTGCTCATACCCACACCACTCACTTGAGTAAAATAATAACCTTTTACCAGTGAAAGGATCCCGTCAACACGAACCCAGATGGAAGGGAAAGGAAGGGAACGGCGTAAGAGGGGTACGGTAGATGGGGTGGGATGGGGAAAGAAGGAAATGAAGGAGCGGGAGAGGGAAGGAGGAAGGGAAGGAGCGGGAGAGGGAAGGAGGAAGGGAAGGAGCGGGAGAGGGAAGGAGGAAGGGAAGGAGCGGGAGAGGGAAGGAGGAAGGGAAGGCGTGGAAGAACTGAGAGTAGGAAAGAAAGGAAGGAAGGAAGGGACGGAGTGACACGGGAAAAAGTGGAATGGAAGGAGTGGAAGAGAGGAATGAAGAGAGGAAGTCAGAAGACGAGAGGAAGGAAGGAAAAGGAGTTGCAGGAGACAGAATGCAAGAAAAGGAAGGAGTGTGAGGCGGGGAAAGGAAGGGAAAATTTTGAGAAAACCAATGAAAGCCAATTAAATACCCCTATTAAAAGTACCAGTACTAACAAACTATCAAAAGTACTAGTATTTAACAAACCTAAAATATTCTGGACCCCACCACGCTATTCTACCTGACTACGTTTTTGAAGTATAAATGAATGGGAAGTGGGAAGATAATACGACTAAGAAGTAATCCTTCTCCTCCTCCTCCTCTTCGTACATAGAATGTACGACAACCTAATTCTACCTCTATGATCCTTACCTTGAACCCCCCTACCAAGCCCGGTGTAAATCTGATCGAAACTATTTAAGCTGACCTTGACATGTGACCCTGACCTATGACCTTTCCACTTATTGTTTTCAAAATCATACAGGCAAAACACTGGTAGCGGAATAAAAATTAGAGGATGGGAGACTTAAAAAAAAAAAAAAAAAATGAAGGTTATTAAGGAAAGGAGAAAGAAGGCAGAAGAATAAAAAAAAAAAAGTAGACGACTAAGAGAGTTTAAGACAATAAAGACTGAGTATTAAAAAGAAGGGAAGTAGGAAAATAAACCATACAAACAAAGACTGTAAGAAGAGCAAAGGGGGAAAATATAGACTGCTAATGTACGGAAACGCAAAAGAGGCAATAAAGGAAATAAAGAAAAACTATGAAATTTCAACAAAGAAAGGCCAAAACTTAAATAACTGCAGACGGATGGTATGAAAATAAAAATATAAACTTAAACTGAGAGAGAAAGCAAATAAAAGATGACATGAAAATTGGTAAATAAAGGAAAATAAAGGGTAAACAAAGTGATGAGAAAAGGAAAAGGATGATGCTGGGAAAATGAAACAGCTGATCAGATAAAAAGAACTAAATATACGATATGGGCTGTAAGGGTTGGAGAAGGGGAGGAGGAAGGGAAGGAGGAGGAAGGGAGGGGAGGATGTGGGGAGGAGGGAGGGAATGGTTAAAAATGGAAAGGAAATTACGAGAGGGGAATGTTTGCAAAAGATGGAGCAGGAGAGAGGGGAGAAAGAGATGAGGGGAGAGGGAGGGAGGAGCGGGGTGAGAACTGAGGGGAGAGAGGGAAGGAGGGAAAGAGGAGGAGGAAGGTAGAGGGGAGAAGAAAAGAGGAAGGACGAGGGGTGAGAGATGTGGAAGGATGGAGGGGAGGGGCAGAGACAAGAGGGGAAGAGAAGTGGGGGTGGCAAAGAGAGCGGAGAGAGACTAGAGGGATGACGAAAGGAGGAGGGGAGGGGCAAAGACATGAGGGGAAGAGGAAGAGGGTGTGCGGGGAGTGGGTAAAGAGAGAATAGAGGGGGGGAAGGAAGCAAGGTGAGAGAGAGAGAGAGAGAGAGAGAGAGAGAGAGAGAGAGAGAGAGGGGGGGAGTTTGAGGGAAGAGGGACGTTAAGGCCTGGAGTGGGTAATAAAGGGCGTATGTGTAACTATGCGTGAGTGTGCATAATTGTCCTGTGTACATATAGCACTAGGGTGTGATGTGTGCGTATGTGTGAAACTGTGTACGTATGATGCAGAAATATTATATACCAGTGTATATATATATATATATATATATATATATATATATATATATATATATATATATATATATATATATATATGTGTGTGTGTGTGTGTGTGTGTGTGTGTGTGTGTGCACTAAACTGTCTATGAACATTTATATCCAATAAAGTAAAATTTGACGCACTAACCAGTGGCTGAACCCACAACACTATCAGATAATTTACAGACAGTATGCAGTGCGCAACACATACAGTAACACATCAGTATAATCGAATTAAGTTGGTATTCACTGGTTCAACCCTCCCTCCTCCCACTCCTTTGTAGACCGTCCTCTTTGTGTATGTTTAGAAATGGTTGTCGTACCTTCTATCTTCGTAATCATCCTCTTTTACAGTTCCTCCATTTCCACCTTCCTCCTACTCCTCTCTCTTCTTCCGTATTTTCTACCACTCCCTCCCCTACTCCCTCCAACACATCTGTCTCCCCCTTACAACTATCTCTTGCCCTTTTTCCCCCTCACCCCATCATCCCTTTTTTCTTCCCCTTCCTCCACACTGAAATCCACCTCACACCCTTGTCTCCCTCCATCAACCTCTTCTCCTTCATCTACATTCCTCCATGTTTCCTTCTCTTCCCTCCATTCTCTCCCCTTTCCTCACCTCTTTCTTTCCCTAGATCCTACCCTCCTCCACCCCACTCCTCGCTCCTCGCATCCCTCTCCAACTATCTTCCCCATTCTCCCCGTCCCATCTTAACGCCATTCCTGTCTCTCTTTACTAATTATAATCGGTCCGATAATTACCTCTCCGATCAAGAAATAAGCTCCAACAAATAACTAACTCAGAAATACAGATATTTTACAAGTGATAGCAATAATGAGGAAGCCATCTTGACGTCACGCGCGCTGAGTGTCCGGTCGGCTATGCTTGTTGAGTGGCCCCAGGTGACGCCGGTGGATCATGGCCGCTGCCGACAAATTCAAACACGTTCATTATCTCAGCCCCTTACGCATCACTCTCATCGCTAACCCCTTTGGACCAAGGATGTATTTATTCTTGGCGCTACCTGATGATTTTATTAAGCCAAGGATAGATCTGTATTCAATGGGTTAACACTTCGGATATATGGGACCTAACCGTGCAAGAAATGGCTAAGTGTGTCGACTGTCTTTTTACTTACCTTGTCTCGCTGCTGTGTTCGCCATGGTCCCCACATCTCTCCTGCCCATCTCAGTCGCAAGCGCAGGTAATGATCTTACACTTTTTCCACACACACCGCCGACGAAGCTGAGAAAACCATATTAAAACACCGAAGAGTCTGCCACACGCGCACACGCACCCACACCCTTCCACTCGATGACAACAAATGGTAACGAGTCAGAGCATTGTCACTGGGAGGCTTGATCCTGAGACGTCACGTGATCTATGACGTCACGAGATGCACCTGAAGAATATTAAAGGACCATTTTTTTTTTTTTTTTTTTTTTTTTTTTTTTTTTACTGAGGCCTCGTAACTATTATTGTGCACTTATTTTTATTCTTTAACAGGCTCTTATTTTGCATTGTTTGATCGATGAAAGAAACGTCTGCAGATGAGAAAGACACTGAAATCACACACAAACATACACACATAGCAACTGTGCATGAATTCCGATGTGTAATGAGGATGCGCACCACCACCTGCGCAGACCTGTCTACAGAGCGCGGCCTGTCAACATGCGCAATCCTCACACCGCCCAACCCTTCATTTTGCGCAGTTCACTAGCCACGTACTGCTCTCTACTTCCCTTCTTCCATGTTGTATCCCAATCTTCCTCCCTTTATATCCTTGCCCCGCTCCCTCCCTATACACCTCCCCCCCGGCTCTAAACCACCCCTATATTCCCTTTCTCCCCTCTTTCTCCCCGTCCTTACACCCTCCCTATATCCTCTCCCTCTATACTACTCCCTACTCCTCGTCTCTAATTCCCTCAAGGCATCTTTCTCCCCGTACACGTCCCGACCGTAACTTAAAGAATCAGAGTTTAAGATCTTGGACCGGTCAGACTCTAAGGACAAGTTTGTTCTCTTATTTCCCTCTCCACCCATAAAAAAGTAGACCCGACGTTAGCAAAATCACACACACACACACACACACACACACACACACACACACACACACACACGACGTTGGTAAAATCACGCTGTCATGATCACACACACACACACACACACACACACACACACACACACACACACACACACACACATACACACACACACACACACACACGAAAACTCGACGTTTGTAAAATCATGCGTCAGGTTCTCTCTCTCTCTCTCTCTCTCTCTCTCTCTCTCTCACACACACACACACACACACACACACACATATACACACACACACTTAGATGATGGTAAAAGTGACAGCCAAAACTAGAAAAAAAAAAGTATGCTAATCTTCGTTTTCTCCAGAGGCAGACCTGGATTAAGACTGACTACTGCAGGTTGTGTTCTGGAAGCAAAAAATTGTCACCTTAATTATACCCACGCAGGTAATATGCAGTAGACCACAAAAAAAAAGTGTGAGAGGCGAAGTAAACTGATGCTAATAAACACGGAGTAAGAAGAGAAAAGCAGAGAAAACAGAGGGGGTAAACAGGTGCTAACAAACAGGGAGTAGGAAGAGAAAGGCAGAGAACAGAGGGGTAAACAGGTGCTAATAAACAGGGAGTAAGAAGAGAAAAGCAGAGAAAAAAAACACACAAAGAGAATACCGTACAACAAAATGGACAATAAAAAAAAAAAACTAGACATCAAAAGAAAATATATATAAAAATGAAAAATAATGCCAAAATAAAAACACCTGAAAGACATAACAAAAACACATAAACAGGGAAAAACTAAGCAGAGAGAGAAAAAAAAAGCACCGCAGAAAATCACTTCCAGAAAAAATAAGGGAAAATCTCCAAGTCTGCGCCTAAGAGAGCAATTAATTACAAGCGAGCAAAGCAATGGGGTTCAGACGTGGGATGGAGGGGGTGTGTACAGAGGCGATGATAAAGAGGGAGTGAGAAGAGAGGTATATGAGGGAGGGAGGGGTGAGTTGGGGGGAGGGTAGTCAAATGGTGGGTGACAGAGTGACTTGGAGGCGTTTTGTTAGCGGCCACCCTTTGCGGGATTAGGGCGTCGGGCTATAGATAGATAGATAGATAGAGAAGAGAGTGGAAGGAAACACCAGTAAAAGAAGACAAAAGAAAGGGGGAAAAAACACCTAAAACGATAAAAACACCTGAAAATAGTATACACACACACACACACACACACACACACACACACACACACACACACACACAGGAACATAAAAGCTAGGACAAAAAAAAACTTAAAAGACAACAACAGATCAGGATAAAGAATAACAGATCAGAAAAAAAAAGGGGGGCAAAAAAAAAAATAAACAGCACAAAAACATGGAACAGAACAAAAAAATCACCTAAACACCCTGGGACTCAATAACAGAGAAAAAAAAAAAAAAAGTAAAAAAGAGAAAACGCCAAATAATCGAGAAAAAAAAGTGTGACCCAAGAGAGCAATGGAGTTACAATTGGGCAAAGGAATGAGGGGGGTTTCAGATGTGGGAAGGAGGGAGTTGGGGGGGTTAGATGTGGCACGGAGGGAGGGGGGGGTTTAGATGTGGGATGGAGGGAGGGGAGGGGGTTTAGATGTGGGATGGAGGGAGGGGAGGGGGTTCAGATGTGGGATGGAGGGTGAGGGTGAGGGGTAAACAGAGGCGCTGATAGAGAGGGAATGAGAAGCGAGTGGAACCAAAGGTCGCATAAGTAACATGGATAACATCGACTCACGTAGCACTGTTGAACGGTGAGGGAGATTGGAGCGAGAAGGAGGGAGAAGGGAGCGAGAGGGAGGGAGAAGGAAGCGAGAGGGAGGGAGAAGGGAGCGAGAGGGAGGGAGAAGGGAGCGAGAGGGAGGGAGAAGGAAGCGAGAGGGAGGGAGAAGGGAGCGAGAAGGGAGCGAGAGGGAGGGAAAAGGGGGGCAAGAAAAGCTGGGAGGGTAAAGAAGAAATAATGGAAGAAAAGCGAGGAAGAGAGAGGAGTGGAGGGTAAGGAGAAACTGGGATGGTAAGGAGAGAGATGGGAGAAAAGGGAGGGAGAGGGACGAAAGGAAGGGTGAGCAAAACTGGTAGGGTAGGGAGAAAGTAGGGGAAACTGTGATAGAGGGATGGGTGAGAGGGAGGTTTGGAATAGGGTATGGGAGAGAAGGGATGGGGAAAGAGAAAAGAGGGGAATGGAAGGAAGAATGGGAGGGGACGAGAGCAAATTTGTGAACGGTGAACGGGGAGAGAGAGAGAGAGAGAGAGAGAGAGAGAGAGAGAGAGAGAGAGGAAATGGGGAGGGAGGCACATGGGTACTTTAAAGGAAGTGGAAATGGGGAGGTGAAGCGGTAGGGGAAGAAATGGGAGAGGGAGAGAGAGATTGAAAAATGGGGGAGGGAGACACAGATGGAAAATAAGAAGACAGAAAATGAGCAAAAATGAAAATAATAAAGAGTGCGGTGGGAAACAGAAAAGAGATTAATGGAAAGGTGAGGGCGATTAAAATGAGAAAGGTAAATGCAGACGATGGATGAGGAGTTGGGATGGAGATAAAAAAGGAAGAGAAAAGTTAGAGAGGAGAACTGAGTGGAGAGGGATGTAAGGTGTGGGGAGAGAAGATAAAAGTGAGAAGAGTAAGAAAGGAAGAGTGAGAAGGGGTAGGTAAAAAAAAAAAAAGAGGAGGAGGAGGAGGAGGAAGACAAGTAGATGAGGAAAGAAAGGGAATGTAAAGGAGAGAGAAAAGAAAGTGTAAAAGCAAAAGACAGAAAAGGTAAAAAAAGAGAGATGGGAGGAGAGCGGAAAGGAATGGAGAAGGTAGATAGACAGAGAAGGTAAGTAAGTTAGGGAGAGAAAAAAGTGAGAGAAAAGAGGGGAAAGGTAAAATGGGGAGGGGAGGGGGGAGGGGAAAGAGGGAATGGGGTTGGGGGGAAAAGAACGAATGGAGAGAAGAGAAAGTGGGGGAGAGATACGAGATAAAATTGTGGCAAGGTGGAGGAAAGAAAAGTGGGAGGTTGATGATAGGGATGCGGGATTGTGCCATTAATCTCTCTCTCTCTCTCTCTCTCTCTCTCTCTCGTGGTGCATTATGATGTTAAATGAGCCAACTTTGGTATCCATTAACCCTTCAAACAGAGGACACAGTTTTGTTTATAATCCTGCTATCTCCAGACGATTTTATTCAGCTTAAGAGAGATTTTTCGAACTGAAGGGGCTAGATACAGCCTCCCTTAACCCCTTCACTCCTAGGGAACTTTCTTGAGATAAATAAAATAGCCTGATATTCGCAAGAATAATAAACAATAAAAAAGACTCTTCCATGTTAACTATGCGTCCAATCTTGCCTTCTGATCTTCCATACAACTACACACTACTCCCTCTTTTCTTTATTTCCTTTATTGATTTTTTTTTCCTTCCTTAGCTCTTTCCACTTTTTTCACCCATTCTTTCTTCTTTCCACTTCATTTATCCACCTGTCCACTCATCCAGCCTCCCCGAACTTCCACCCACTTACTATTATTCAATCATCCACTGTTCCACCTTCCCTTCAGTCCATCATTATTTCCTTCACTTCTTCAGCTAGTATTCCAGTTCATCCATCCATCCAATAACATCCACTCCATTTCAATCATTTCACACTATTTCGTATTACCTCTTCCAATTTCTTAAACCATCCATCCACCCATCTACTCTGTTCCTTCAACCTTCACGCCATTTAAACTACTTGACTCTCTTTATTCATTATTATCTTTATTACCTCTACCACTTTCTTTACCATCCATTCATCCATCCATCCATCCTTCGCCTTCATCCTTCGCTCCCCATCAACTCTGCACACACCATGAACAAACAATCCTCCACCTAAACCACTCAACTCCAATTGGCCCAGAATATGCCTAGGTTAAGCATTTTTTTTTATTTTTATTCAGACGGGGAGAGAGAGAGAGAGAGAGAGAGAGAGAGAGAGAGAGAGAGAGAGAGAGAGAGAAAGTGTGAGACAGACAGACAGACAGACAGAGAGAGAATATTAAAACAAGAGGACGGCTGGGAGTATATAATATTTAGGTTTTGCTTACTTAACGTTTACTTTTTTCTTTATTTTGTTCATTTATTTTTCTTTACTAATTGAAACAAAAATTAAAAGACAAAATAAAAACGAAGGGGACGTGGGTTGAATAAAGCATAATTTACCGCTGTTATTAAATTATTTAGACGAAACTCAAAAGAAACGTCCAAAGGTTAAAAAAAAAAAAAATACATGACTTTTGGGAATGTAATATTATGATTTTGGAAATATATCGTTTTCTTTATACCTGATTACCAATATATATTTTTTTCTGTATTTATTCCTACGAGGGTTAAAAGAAGCGTCCCAGAAATTATGCAAAAATACACAAAAATATGACACGGGTGAGCGGCCATATTAGAGCGTTACATACAATATTCCTTTTTTTCATCGCTTTTCTTCCATTGATCAAATTTCGAAAAGGATCGTTCAAAAAAAAAAAAAAAAAAAGGCGGGCGGGGGTGTATATGAAAGCGTTACTTATTTTTTCATATTTTTTCGTCCGCCTTGGTCTAATTACAAGCTGATGAGACGAATTTTTACGGAATCGCCAAATAACTCTGCGAAATTAACCGGAAAAATATCAGAAGCGGGGGATGCAAAATTCTCCGTATATCCTGCTCTCTCTCTCTCTCTCTCTCTCTCTCCAGCCTGCTCCGTCGGTTCTCTATGACTCATCTGGCTCTGACTTCCAAATGGCGGAAATAAAAAGGGTAAATATATGCAAAAGGAAAAAGGAGATAAAAATAAGGATCAAACTGAAAATCTATCTATCTATCTACCGATCTATACGCCAACCTGTTAACCCCCACAGGTTGGCGAGGCATTTCCCAAGCTAAAGCAAATCGTCTAGCGCAAAGAAAAATGATGGAAAAAAAAAAAAAAATGTCCCCAGCCCTAGGGTGGGAAAGGAGGTCCGGATGATGATAATCTATATATATATATATATATATATATATATATATATATATATATATATATATATATATATATATATATATATATATATATATAAAATAAAGATCACACTCACTATTAGTGTTTGTGATTTGGGTATATTAGAAAAAATGGGCTAAAGTGAACGAAAAGTATAGGGAAAGGAGACGGCATATTGAAATAAAAAAAAAAAATACTAACCTAGGTACAAGAGATCGAAAAGCACTGGGAAAAGTAGACAATGTTAAAATAAAAAGAAATATGTAAATGGGAACGAAAAGCATTGGGAAAAGGAAACATTAAAGAAAAAAAAAACTACAGTACGTAAAATGGAATGATAACCATTGGGGAAAGTAGATGGTATATTAAAAAAAAAAGTAGGCAAAAGTGAACGATAACCAACGGGAAAACGAGACGAAGAATAGACACAAAAAGCTGGAAAATACTACTTAAAGCACTATTACTTTTGGCGATCTAAAAAACAAAAATAAAAATGTTAGCCCGTGAAAAAGAAAGGTTAAATAAAAAAGTGAGAGAATGTGGGAAAATTAAAAAAATAAAATTGTCCGTGTAAAAATAATGCTCAAGTTCCCGATGAGTGGTGGTTATTTGGATTATAAACAAAAAATAAATAAAATGTAAACTTTGGGGAGAGAGAGAGAGAGAGAGAGAGAGAGAGAGAGAGAGAGAGAGAGAGAGAGAGAGAGAGAGAGAGAGAGAGAGAGGTGAAAAAGGGAAAAAATGGAATCGCTGGAAAATGTAGCAAATTTCCGATCACTACAAGTACGCTGGATTATGAAAAAAAAAAAAAATGTATATAATAATGTTAGGAGTAAAAGGAGAACTGAAAAAACGTAACCCTAGAAAAGAAAATGGACAAATTCCCGATTATTTTTGATGATCTGGATGACGTAAAACCAAATACAATAACCAGGAACAAGAAAAAGGAAATATATATATAAACTCAAAAATGTAGAAATTACAAAAAAAAAATAAATAAATAAAACCCGCAGAAATGCCCGCTATATTTCTGGCTGCTTTAGTATAAAAAAAAAAAAAAAAAAAAAAAATGTATATAAACGTGTGCGGCAAATAGTGAAGATAAAAATAAATATCACCCGAAAAATGCAGCGCAAATTCTTGATTACTGAATATGATTTTGATTTCGAAAAAAAAAAAATAAATAAAATGCGAACTTAATCCAGAAATCTTTAAATTCCATCGCACCAGGTAATATCGTTTAAATGCCCAGTTAGATTTAAAGGGAGAAGATACGGGGGACGGCAGGTGGGGAATTAAAGGGAGGAAAAGGGGAGAGGGGAATGGAAGGGTATTTAAGGGGGGAAAAGAGGGGGGTTTAGAGGGGAAGGGGGAGGGGATAGGGGTATGGAAGAAAGGCTATTAAAGGGGAAAAGGGAGGATTCGGAAGGGTAGGTGAGGGGACAGGGGTATGAGAGAAAGGTATTGAAGGAGGAAGGGGTAAAAGAGAGGGGAGAATGGAGGGAGGGAGAGAACTGGGGGTTACAAAGGAGCATGTTAGTGAGGGGAACCGAGAGAAAAAGGGGAAACAGATTTGAGGGGAGGGAAGGGTAAGGGAGATTAGGGGTGGAGGAACTGAAGGAGAAAGGGAGGGTGGATTGAAAGGGAGAGGAAACTGAAGGTGGTTAAGCAGGGGGAGGGAAAATGAGAAGTAAGGGGAAACTATGGGGGGGGAAATTGAGGGGGAGAGGGGAAACTATGGGGAAGGAAAAATTGAGGGGGGGAGGGGAAACTATGGGGGAGGGAAACTGAGGAGGGTATCTGAGTAAGGGAGGAAACTGACGGGGTAGGGGAAATTTTGAGGAGGGAAAAATGACGGGGAGGGGTGGAGCTGAGTGGCAAGAGAATTTAAGGAGCGGAAAAATTGGGGGAAGGGGAAAAGAGGGGAAGGGGAAAAGAGGGAGGGGAAAACCAGGGGAAAATGGCAAATGAAAGGGGAATACTGAAGGAGCAAAATTTGAGGGAAAGGGAAAATTAAGGGAAGGAAAGAGTGTGGGAGGGGGGAGGGAAGGGGAGGGGAAACAGAGCAGGAAAAATGAGAGGAAGGGGAAGTAAATGGAAGAGAAACTTAAGAGGGAGGGGAGGAGAAGAGGGGGAGGTAAAAAAAAAAATAGGAGAGGGAAGTATGGGGTAACGGGGGCTGAAAGGGAGGGGGACAGTAGAGGGGAGAGGAGGTGAGGCGAATAGAGGGGAGGAAAGTAATGAGGAAAGTAAAGGGGAGGAACGCAGAGGGGAGGAATGTAAACGGGAGGAAGGTAGAAGGGAGGAAAGTAGTGATGAGGAAAGTAGAGAGGAGGAAAGTAGAGGGGAGTGAATGAGGGGTGAAGGGAGCTAGTACCTGGGATATGTAGAGGATCAAGATAAATGAGAGGGGGGAAAGGAGGAAAAATGGAGAGAGAGAGAGAGAGAGAGAGAGAGAGAGAGAGAGAGATACTGTACATATGAGGAAGAACTGAATACAAGAAGAAAGGGTGGTTATAAAAAAAAAAAAATAGTAGACGGGATGGAAGACCTAAAAAAAAAAAAAGGAAGGTAAGAGACCTAAAATGTGGAAGGGGAGAGAGAGAAAAAAAAGTGGAAGGGGAGAGAGACCTAAAAAGTGGAAGGGGAGAGAAAAAAGAAAAGTGGAAGGGCAGAGAACAAAAATAAGTGGAAGGGGAGAGAGAAAAAAGAAGTGGAAGGGGAGAGAGACCTAAAAAGTGGAAGGGGAGAAAGACTTAAAATGTGGAAGGGGAGGGAGGACTGAAAAAAAAAGTGGTAAGTGTGGAAGGGATGAGCTGCATCAGAGGGACATTATGAGCCAAGTTGCCTCATTAAGTGTACAAGTATAGTGGTTTGCGGGGCCTCTCCTCTCCTCTCCTATTTTCCTTCTCCTTTTCCCTCCTCTCCCCTCTCCTCTCCTGTTTTCCTTCTCCTTTTCCCTCCTCTCCTCTCCTTTCCTCTCCTATTTTTTCTTTTCCTTTCCCTTCCTCTCTCATCTCTTCTCCTCACATCCTTTTCTCCCTCTTATCTCCTCTCCTTTCTTCATACCCTAATCTCCTTCTCCTCTCCTCTCCTCTCACCACACTATTATTTCCCTGTACTCTCCCTCCCTTTACCTTACATAGCCTACCTCTCTTCCTCTCCTCTCTTCTCTTACCCTCATCAATTCAAGGAAAATAACACTACATATCTATACGTATATCTATCAATCTATCTAGCTATCTGTCTATCTACAAAATATCTGTCTTCTCTTTAACACGAGACTCAGCTCTGAGATTTTTACAACTAAAGCAGCACGAATCAAATAAAAGTCACGCCCTCAGACACAAGTAATTTAGTGTGGTAGTGCTTCGCGACCCTTCTCCTCTATTCTACTCACCACACACCCTTACCACCACAACTCACGCCCTTTTCTCCCACTCTTCACATTCCGATCTAAGAATACAACAACAAATTAAATCCTTGGGCATATGGGGTTAAAAATATGGGATTAAAATATTTCTTTCCATCCCTCACAAAACTTCCTCACTCATAAATTTCCTTTCCATCCCTTAAACCAGCTACCTATCCTTCCCTCACACTCCTGATGCTGGAGAAGGATGTCTACTTGCGGTGGCAGGCCATAACCGGGCCGTTTCGTTGAAGTCATAGAAACGTCCCTGAACAATTTCCTTGTTCCCCGAAAGAAGGATCGTGAACTGCAAAAGAAGGGCCTGCAATCAACCGAGTTCAAGGTAAGATGAGCCTGGAACCACAACATAAACAACGTCCACAATAAAATCAACCAATGCAGGTCCTCCTCCACCTCCCTAATGTATTTCCCTTCCCCTGCACACTCACTCTTTCTTCTTAAAGTACATATATCTCCCTCCTCCACATTCTCCCTTTCTCCTCCTTGAAGTACCTCACCCTCCCTCCAGTACACTGTCTCCTCCTTACAGTATATCTTCTTCCCCTTTTCATTCCCTCCTACACACATTCTCTTCCTTACAATATCTTTCCTTCCCTCTTTCACTCTCTCCTCTTTACATTATCTCTCCCCCTCTTCCTTCAACTCCTCCTCCTTATAGTATCTCCCCTCTTCCTTCTACTCTTCCTCCTTACAGTATCTCCCCTCTTCCTTCTACTCCTCCTCCTTACAGTATCTCCCCTCTTCCTTCTACTCCTCCTCCTTACAGTATCTTTCCCCCCCTCTTCCTTCTCCCTCTCCTCCTCCTCCTCAAAGTCTCTCTCGCTGGCTCCTTCCCACTCTCAAGTATCAACTTCATATTCTCACCCTTGACTCTCCTACTTTCATCTCACTACACCTCATAACCCTTCCAATCACTCACTCCTAACCCTCTCGCTTCACGGTCTTACACTATCCATACTTTCCCTTTACTAGTCCTCAGTTTATTCATTCCTTCTCCCCTTCTGTCCAGTTCCTTACTTTATAATATTACTTGATTTTCTTCCCAACCTTTTCCTTCCTACATTTGGATATCTCTCATTCTCTCTTTACTAAACCTTTCGTTATTCACATTCTACCTACGCTCCTCTCTATTGTTTGCTTTATTACTTACTCACTTTTTATTACCTGCTCTTCATCATATTACGTGCAATGTCTGTCTCCCCTTTTTATCTTCCTTTCTCTCTGTTCATTTTATTACCTACTAAGTCAATCATATTTTCATTCCATCCATTTTTCTTCCCTTCATCCTTCCTTTGTTCCTTCCTTCTTTTCTGTTCCACTTCCTTCACACTTACTCTGGTTTTAGCCTCTCTTTTAATACTTCTTGCCCTACTTTCTTTTCTCTTATTCCTTGCTTTACCTATTTTTTCCTCCTTCCTCCTTATTATACTTCCTTTTCCTTACTACTTTTAATCTCTACTTCCTTCCTTTCTGCAGCTTTTAATTCCTTGCAGAACCATCTCCTTCCTTTACTGTCTTCTTTCCTTTTTATTTATTCCTTGCTTTACCTACTTCCTACTCATATCAGTACTGATTTCTTCCTTCCTCCCTTCCTTCCTACTTTCCTTCCTTTCTCCCTTCCTTCCTTCTTTCCTTCACCTTCCTTCTTGCCATCTCAACCTCCTTCCATCCATCTTTCTCTTCCATTTTTTTGTCTTTCTTCTTTCCTACTCTTTGCGATATTTTTACTCCTGACTTCCATTTCCTTGCAGATTTATTCCTTGTAATTTGTTTCTTCTCTCTCTCTCTCTCTCTCTCTCTCTCTCTCTCTCTCTCTCTCTCCCTCTCTACCTGAGTTGTGTCTGATTGGCTCTCTCCTGACACTTCGCTGACTCTGCAAGGCTGATTCGCGTCTGTCTGTCAACGTAAAGAGAGATCGACGAGAGGCGTGGAGGAGTGATGTGAGATCGGGGAGAGAGAGAGAGAGAGATAGATAGAGAGAGAGAGAGAGAGAGAAATACCAGAGTTGTTCCGAGCACGAAAGGGTCACTGAGAGGCGTGTACAGCTCTTCCTCTTCGTCACTTCTATCCATTCTATCGTCGTTTCTATCGTCATTTCTATCGTCATCTCCACTATTTCTATCATTTGTATCACCTCCATTATTTCTATCGTCATCTCCATCATTTATATAGACATTTTTATCATCTCCATCATTTCCATCACTTCTATCGCCATTTCCATCGTCAACTCTGTCATTTCTATCGCCATTTCTATCGTCAACTCCGTCATTTCTACCGCCATTTCTATTGTCATCTCCGTCATTTCTATTGTCATTTCTGTTGTCATCTCCATCATTTCTATCGCCATTTCTATTGTCATCTCCATCATTTCTATCGTCATCTATTTTCACTCACTTGCATTGCGTTCACACCTGGCTGATACACCTGGTTCGCTCATTAATTAACTCAGATTCCTTGACCGTCTGATTAAACCCTGTGATTTACCTGAAGGACGTAATGACTCCACACCTCTAATTAACACCTGACTCATGCACTGACTACTGACTGACCACCTGACTGACTCACAACCTGAAATAATTGACTGAATGCTGATAAAATGGACTGACTGGACTGACTCACTGATTAGATGGACATTTTTTCTGAATTCTCTTTCGTCATGGCTTTCTTATTTATGACAATGGGAGCAGGTACAGCAAATATATCGTTGACTTTACCTGTTCATCTAGTCGTTCTGATGATGATGATGATGGTAAGCGGGGTGATGATGGTGATGATGATGGTAAGCGGGGTGATGATGATGATGATGATGATGATGATGATGATGATGATGATGAGCGGGGTGATGATGTCGGTGAAAAATGACGACAAAGACATGACGATAACAATGACGACGTTGCTGCTGCTACTGTCCTACGTATGCATCCATCCTTCACATCCATCCACCAGTGCAATACATTCCGAGCCATTGCCCTGCCCTGTGTCCTGTCCTGCTCCGGCGACTCCCAACACACCGAAGCGACGTCAAAGAGGATGAAACGCCGGGTCGTATTCTCGCTGGCCTGTGAGTTCTTCAGCGATTTATTTTCCATATTACAGTATATTTTTTACTGTGTTACTGATGCAGGCTCTATCAATATTATGAGTATACATAAGTGCCAATAAAAAAATCCAGGAAGGGCTGCATTTTCGTTGACCTCTGTGCTTTCATAACCCTTACTCTCCGACGAAATAATTTGTCTATTACATTTTAGTCCTTTGAGCATACCTTTCCTTAAACAACAGAAAACCGTATGGCAATCACAGGTATACTAAACAGCACCTGTACAAATGAATGGGATGATATTAACCTCCCTGCTTCTCCCCTCATCTCCCTCCCTTCATTCTTCCTCTCCTATCATTCTCTCTCCCCTATCCTTCTTCCTACCCCTACCACTTTCCCTCCACCCTCTCCCCCCTCCCCTCCGAGAGCCATGTGTGCCTAACAATCGGTAAGGTCAATTTATAAAGCCTGTGTTTTACATCGACCTGTAATTAGCGAGGGCACAAGCATCGCCTTGTGGGGGGGAGGGGTAAGGCTCGGGGGGGAAAGGGGGAAGGGGAGGGGGAGAAAAAGGAATGATGGGAGGGGGAAGGGGGAAAAGACAGAGGGTGGTGGGAATGGAAATGGAAAGGGGGAGGGTACCGGGGAATGGCGAAGGGGAGATGGGAAAAAGAGGGACAGAAAGGGAGAGGGCGGAGAAGGGGGAGGAAGGAAGAAATGAGGGGGAGGGGGAGAGAGGGGAAAGTGGAAAAGACAGATGGGAAGGGGGAGGGGGAGAGAAATGAAGGTGAGGGGGATGGGGGGGGAACAGTAAGAGGCAAGGAAGGGAGAAGGAATGAGGAAAGTGGGTGAATGAATAGAATATGAGTGAGAGGGAGTAAGAGGAAGAGAATATGAGTGAGAGGGAGAAGTAGCAGGTGAGAAAGAGGACAAAAACGTGTGAGAGGGAAAAGTAGCAAGAGGGAACTAGAAGCAGGAAATGAGAGAGAGAGAGAGAGAGAGAGAGAGAGAGAGAGAGAGAGAGAGTGAGCGAGCAGACACAGGCCGCGACACTATTTCATTTAGCACGTTGAATTGCTTCGTTAATCCTGCGTGCAAATTAGTACCCAAGCCTTCCACACACATATACCTCCTTTAATTATATTGCACCATCTTAGTTTGCAATGTACTTAATTACTTCTATTGCATCATCTTAGTTTGCAATGTACTTAATTACTTCTATTGCACCATCTTAGTTTGCAATGTACTTAATTACTTCCTGTCTTCCGTGCGTCATCTCAACAATTCTTAAGAAAATTCGATTTGTTTCTCTTGTAACAAAAATGAATACGTGGTTGAGAAATTCCTTGATCGTGTTAATGCCATATATTTTGCCTTTTTTTTTTTTTTTTTTCAGTCGCCAAAATATGACATTAATTTTTATCGAGGCCTGAAGTAATGAAAGGGTGTGACTACAGGATCTCCAAAATTTTATAATATTAATAGCGATGAATGGGCACTACTACCTCCTAAACAATCACACTAATAGTAATGAAAGGGTATTAACATTTTCAAAACATTACATTAATAGTAGTGAAAGGGTTTTACTATCTCCACAGCATTACACTAACAGTACTAAAAGGGTATTACATCTCCAAAGCAATTACAGTAATAGTAATGAAGGGGTATTACTATTTCCAAACCACTTTAATCATCTTTGGGGAAACCAGCGATAGTAAAGACGTATGGCAGTCTCCTTAAATCCTTATGCGGGAAATCCATCAACGGGTCTTCACACCTGTCGACTTGGGCCTAGGTGTCCTGGCGGCAACCAATTAACCCAAAGGCTGCTCTAGTAACTACCTCCCTAACTACAGACCCGTGTTAACTGGAGTAACTACCAAACCCCTCAAAGGCTGCCTAAGTAACTCTCTGCCTACCCCCTGCTGCCTGCCCACCTCGCGACTGGCCCAACTGGAATGCTTATCAACAAAGTGAGTTACTGACTATCCCATTGGCCACTTGCCTTCCTGCCTACCAGCCTTGATGCCTGCCTACCTCCCTGCCTGCTTGCCTACCTCCCTGCCTGCTTGCCTGCCTTGATGCCAGCCTGCCTGCCTTGATGCCCGCCTAATTGCCTTGATCCCTTGATGCCTGCCTCTCTGCCTGCCTTATTGTCTTGATGCCTGCCTCCCTGCCGGTTTGCTTGCCTACCTAGATTCCTGCCTTGCAGTCTGCCTACCTGCCTTGATGCCTTCCTCCATGCTACCTGGCGGTTTTACTCATTGCAAGAGAACCCCCTGGTGGTAAAAGGGTTAGTGAAGGCTTTCTTTAACCCCTTCAGTTCGAAAGGTGAATCCTGAAGTTCAATAAAATCGTCTAGAGACGGTAAGAATGAAACAGATATGACGTCATGAGGCTTCAGAGGTTAACCAAGTGAGTGTAGGCCTACCTTCCTGCCTGTCTACCTACCTACCTGCTTACTTACCTGTCTACCCATCTACCTGGCAAGTTATATTTACCTGTCTACCAACCTACCTCCCTAGATACCATGTTTACCCACCTACTGGCCTACCTGCCTACCTTTTATGTCCTCCTATATGCCTACCTGCTTGCCTACCTGCTTCTCCACCTGCCTACCTGCCTGTCTTTTATGTTCTCCTACCTGCCTACCTGCCTCTCCATCTGCCTGCCTGCCTGCCTTTTATGTCCTCCTACCTGCCTGCCTACCTGCCTGCCAAATTCACGAGTGGAGGGCCAGCACGGGTTAGCCTGCCTCTCACACCCTCTTTGATCACCGCCTCGGCATCACCTCCAGTTGACTCCCTGTTTCAATAGTTCCAGTGCCGCCTCACCTGGAACTTAGACGTGCTTCGTTTCATCTCGACGGCTTCACCTGTGCTTCACCTCGTCACCCCTTCAGTTCGACGAGTTTTTTTTAATATATTCTTGCTACCACCAGACGTTTTATGACGATTTTATGCAGTGAGGGGATTGAAATACGGTTATGTTAAATTCTACAGTCCGAAAAATCTACCCTAAACTCAGTAAAAATCGTCTGGCGTTAGCAAGAATAAAGCGATAAAATAAGTCACCTCTTCACCTGTGCTTCACTCTGCTTCATTCAGTTTCATCTGTGCTTCACTTAGCCTCACATGTTTCACGACGCTTCACATGTGCTTCACACTGTTTCATTGGCCTTCACTGTTTCACCTATGCTTCACCCTGACTCACCTGCGCTTCACCGTGATTCACCTGTGCCTCATCGTTTCACCTACGCTTCACCCTGATTCACCTGTGCTTCACCCTGCTTCACCTGTGCTTCACCTGTGCTTGACTCGTGCTGCCAATGAGCATCCTTTGTGTGAGATTCCGGGATCTGGGAATTGCCTCCTTGTCTCTCTCTCTCCTCTTTATCCTTTGTCTTTCTTCATCTCTCTCTCTCTCTCATTCTTTACCACTCTTTGTCTCCTCCCTTTAATCCCCCTCTTTGTGTCTGCCTCACTAATTTCCTCCCTTTGGTCCTCTGTCTCCCTTTCTCTCTTTACAACGCTTTGTCTTCCTCTTAATCTCCCTCTTTGTGCCTGTTTCACTAGTTCCTTCTCTGCGCTCTCTCTCTCATATCGTCCTCTCTTTGTCTTCTCTCTCAATCCATCTCTCTTCATCATCCCAACTTTGTCTTTCTGTGTCTTCCCCTCTTCACCATGCGTCTCTTGATTAAATCCTCTCTCCCTTATTACCTTA
>NC_137021.1:8852500-8875000 GCF_032717465.1 Coenobita brevimanus
GAAGAGGTTGGCAGATGTGGGATGTCAACAGAGTCCCGTAAGGCCATTACAGAGGGGGGAGAAGGAATGGGATGGGGAAGGAAATAGAGAGGAGAAGGAATGGGAAGGGGGAGGAGATAGGGAGGAGAAGGAATGGGATGGGGGAGGAGATAAGGAGAAGGAATGGGAAGGGGGAGGAGATAGAGAGGAGAAGAATGGGAAAGGGGAGGAGATAGGGAGGAGAAGGAAGAAGCAGAGATGAAAAAAGAAGAGAAATACAGAACAGCAAAAGAGAGGAGAGAGGAAAAAAACAAGGAGAAAAAAGAGAATGGCAAAAAAGAGAAGAGAGGAGAAGGGAGACGAGAGGAGAAGAGAAGGAAACAAAGGATAGGAATGGGAAGAGGGCGGGGAAAGAAAGGAAGGAAAGGGAAGGGAAGAGAAGGGATGGGAAGGGAAGGTTGAAGAAAAGAGGACGATAAAGAGGAAGGGAAGAATATGGGAAGAGAATGCAGAATAAAACTGAGACAGACAGACAGACAGACAGACAGAGAGAGAGAGAGAATGCTGGGACGGTGAAGTAAGGTTTTTAAGAGAAATAGACAGACTACAGAAACAGAAAGACGAAGAAAAGAGAGACAGAGGAGAGAAAATTGCCGAGTAGAGAAAGTGAGTGAGTGAGAGAGAGAGAGGGGGTCCCATGATTTAGGTAATGGTGGCCATCTGCCGAGGTAAATAAAGCAAGAGGCTGTGTTGACCCTCGCCCATCCCTCCTCCATCCATCGTTCTCTCTCTCTCTCTCTCTCTCTCTCTCTCTCTCTCTTATTCTGCATGTATACCGTGTCCACATACAATACACATAAAATATTTCTTTGGCAAATGTATATGCATAGGAGTATCCATATGCATAAATTAACCTACTACCTGGATGGAATAATACTGATACGGTTAATCAATTTCTATATATGAAATTAACAGGGTACACTCAGGTAATTAACAGGTGTAGAAATTATATGTCTGGAATTTATACGTGTGGAATTTATATAGTCCAGTCAAATACTTTACATCTAAGGAATAAAGACGGTACGGCCACGTAATTTATGTACCGTATACGAAATTAACACGGTACTGTCACACAAGGAGTATCTGTAGCATAAATATGGTACGATTAATCATTTCTTTTTATCTGAGGAATAAAGGCGGTATGGTTAATTTATATACAAGGAATTATTATCGTACGGTGACGCAATTAATATCTAGAATAAAAAAGGTACAGTCTGGCAATTTCCATCTTCTTAAACTCTGATGAATATAGTGTAAAAAAAAAAAAAATCTATCCATTCAAGAAATTCATTAGCCTAGTTAATTTCTCTTCTCTAAAATCTTGCTTTTATCTATCTACCTATCTATCTATTGTCAGTCCCCTTAATCCCGTAAGAGGTGGCCAAAAACAAATCGCCTCCATGTCGCCCTGTCCCCCACCATTTCACTGCCCTGCTCCCAGCTCACACCTCCCTCTCCCATATACCTCTCCACTCCATCTCTCCATCTCATCCTTGGCCTCCCCCTCCCTCTCCACCTCACACACATACACTCACACACACACTTTGAAGACGATTTTACACTGAACTGGAGACATTTTTGAGTTGGAGGGGTTAGGTACAGTCTTCAAAAATTCCTTCAACAAAATACACGTCCTTGGATGAATATAATCGTCTGCAGGGAGGTAGAAGAAATTAATATAATCCTGCACAAAAAAAAAAAAAAATAAGTGGGAGTATAAGATCAGCATCAACTTCTTCAATCAATCAATTGACCAATCAATCAGTCATCATCATCATCAATCACTCAATCGATCATCACCACAATCATCATCATCAATCAATCAATCATCATAACCATCATCACCATCACTATCTTCCATCATCACCATCACTATCTTTCTTCCCACTTAAGGATGGGGAGAAGGACAACGAAGCAGGGGGATGAGAGAAAATGGAAGAAAAGGAATGAAAAAAAAGATGGTAAAGAGAGCAACTGTGAAGATGGGAAACAAAATTAGAGGAAAGAAGTGAAGAACATGAAGGAAGTGAAAAAAAAAAAAAAAATGAAACACAGGCAAGGAAGAAACAATAAGGGAAAGGAAGACATAAAAAAGAACAGGAAGAAAAGATGAGACAAAGAAAAAGAATGGAAGAAAATAAAGGAAAAGAATAAAAGGAAAACAAAGTAATAATGAATATGATAAAGACGATGGAAAAATGAGGATAAAAGTGCATAATAAAATAAATGGCAGTGAAAGAAAGGAAAATAGGCAGAAAAAGATGATTACAGAGAGAGTGCCTTGTTAGTTAAGTTGCAGCCTACAGAGTCTCACTCTTATTAAAGTAACTCTTGAATATATCTCAAGTCAGGAAGGGAGAAGGAAGGGGTGGGTGGCCGGAGGGGGAGGGAAAGAGTGGGGGAAGAGGGTGAGTGAGGAAGAAGGTGAGTGGAGGTGGAGGCGGAAGAGTGGGGGAGGAGGTAAGTACAGGTGGTGGTGGAAGAGAGGAAGTGGAGGAGAGTGAAACACAGGAAAGAGCTAAAAGTGAGGGGAAGAGAAGGAAAGAAGTGAATGGAGAGGGGAAAAAGTATAAATGAGAGAGGAAGAGGAGAGGCAAATGGGAGAGGAGCAGAAAGGAAGGAGATGAAAGAGACGAGGGAATACGATAAGGAGAAAAAAAAAAATGAGGCGAGGGAAAACGATAAGGAGGGAAAAAAAAAACAGAAGATGGACGAAGAAATGACAAGGAAGATGATAAGGGGAGGAAGATCAAGGGGAAGAAGAGGAAAGAAGAAACATGATGAAGATGAAAGGGGAGAAAGAAGGGGGTAGAAGAGAGATGGAAGAAGAGAGAAGAGATGGAAAAGAGAGGGGAGGAAAAATGGGGAGATGGAAAGAAGAGGGGAGGCGGAGAGATCAGGGGATGGGGGAGGAACTGAGAGGGGTGAATGGGAGAAAGGAGGAGGGAGTGGAGATGGGAGAAGAATGGGTAGGATATTATGGGCGAGGTGGAAGGAGGAGGATATATGGTGAAAGTGGAGGGAGAATTGATGTGTAGAGGTGAAGAAGAGAGAGTGGAGGGATGAGGAAGGCGATGAGGGATGGAGGTGGAGGGGGATGAACAGAGGGTGTGTGTACAGCAATTGGAGGGAGTGTGTAGAGGGGAAGGGAGTGTGTAGAGGTGGGGAATGGGATGCGTGGAGGAGTGAGAGGGGTGTGTGGAGTGGATGTGGTTATTTTACTCAGCACAGTGGAGTGAGGGGGTGGAGGTGGAAAATGTGGAGTGGAGGGTTGAGTGGAGAGGCACAATAACGCGGAAACGGCACGTTGGTGGGGCGAGGGTGGGGTGGAAGGGTGGAAAGGTTGGGAGAGGGGAGAGGACGGAGACGGGAGAGTGGAATGGGAGAGAGGGTGGAGTTGTAGGGAAAGTCGAGAGGGCGGAAGAGTGATATGGGAAGGAGGGGGTAAAAAGAAGGAGAGTGGAGTGGGAGGCTGGGGGTTGAGAGAGAGAGAGAGAGAGAGAATGTGAGGAGTACAAGTGGTGAGAAGAGCAGAAGAGTAGACAGGAAGGGGAAGAAGGCACAGAAGAGGGAAGCTGAAGAGAGGAAAGGAGGGAGAAGAGGAGGGGGAAAGAGGAAGTAGAAGAAAGAGACGAGGGAAGCACAGGAAAGAAATTGAAAAAACTGGGCAGAATGAAGAAAGGATGAGAGGGAAGGAGAGTGAGGGGGGGGGAAGAGAGTAAGGGGAGGAAAGGAGAGCGAGGGGAGGAAAGGAAAGACAGAAGAGATGGGACTGCAAAGGAAAGAACGAATATATAAAGGAGGGACAGAGACGAGAGAGAAGGAAAGAAATGGGAAGGAGGGAGGGAGAGAGACGGAAAAGAGGGGAAGGAGGGAGAGAAAAGGAAAGAGAGGGGAGTGAGGGAATGAGAGAAGAGAAGAGAGAGGAGTGAGGGAGAGAGAAGGAAAGAGAGGGGACGGAGGGAGGGAGAGAGTGAGAAAGAAAGAGAGGGGAAGGAGGGAAAGAAAAGGAAAGACAGGGAAGGGAGGGAGAGAGGGGAGAGGGAAGAAGAGGGGAAAGGGTGGTCCTGATGGGCGGATGTGTGTGGGGGGGGGGAGGAGAGGGTGTTGGGTAAACAGGGGTGGAAGAGGGGTGAAAAGAGAGAGGGAAGAGAGGGAGGAAGGGGAGATGAGAGAGGGAAGAGAGAGAGGGAGGGAGAGATGAGAGGGAAGAGAGAGAGGGAGGAAGAGGGAAGAGTGAGGGTGAGAGAGAAGAGGAGAGAGGGAAGATAAGTAAAGGAAACTGGAAGGAAGAGGAGAGAGGATGAAGAGATTTGGAAGAGGAGGAGGAGAGGAGAAGTGAGGGAAGAGAAGAAGAGGTAAGGAGTAGGAGAGTGATAAAGGAGAGGGGTTGAGGGGAGACGAGAAGAGGATGACAGAATGAAGAAGAAAGAGGAAGGAGGAGGAGGGAGAGAGAAGAAGAAACAGAGGAAGACAAAAACGGAAGAGCAGAGGAGAGGAAGAGGAGAGAAGGATAAGAAGGAGAAAGGTAGGTAAAGAGAGTGAAATTAAGACAAGGAGAGAGCTGGGGGGAAGAAAAGAAGAGAGGGGGGAAGAAAAGGAGAAGACAAGAGAAGATACTGAAGATGGTGAGAATAACAGCAATATGAGAAAAGACAGATGCGAGAAGAGGGAAGATGGGAGAAAGAAATATGAGAGGAAGAGAAAAAGGGAGATGGAAGAAATGAGGAGAAGGGATAAACTGGATAAACACGAACGGAGAGACAGATTGACAGACAGTTTGATAGATATAGACAGACAGATAGATAGACTGATTTAGACAGAGACGGATGGAGATAGATAGATGGGTAGACAGCTCGTGTGTGTGTGTGTGTGTGTGTGTGTGTGTGTGTGTGTGTGTGTGTGTGTGTGTGTGTGTGTGTGTGTGTGTGTGTGTGTGTGTGTGTGTGTGTGTGTGTGCGAGAGAAAGAAAAAAAGGGAGGTAAGAAAGACTGGTGTGGATGGCGGAAGAAAGTGGAATCAAGAATGAAATGGGAAGAATATATTATAAGTGTGGAGTAGGTGTGAAAGTGGAGGAAGGTGACTGGAAGAGGAATACAAGAGTCAACAGAACGGAATTGTGGAAGAGAAGTAGAAGAGAGGGAAGGATGCGGTGAAGTGGAGGTGGATAGGGAAGGAAAGGGAAAGGAAGGAAGAAGAAGGATGGGAAATAAGTGACAAAAAAAAAAGTGGAGGAGTAAATGGAAGGGGAATGAAAAAGTGTGCAATGGGGAAGGGAGAAGAGGGAATAGAGGTGTAAAGGAGAATCGTGAAAGGGGTACAGGGAAAGAGAGTGGAAGAGAGGAATGGGCGTGGTAAGCAAGAGAGGGAAGGGGAGGGGTGAGGGGATGGAGAGGGAGAGGAGACGGAAGGAGTGGGGGGAGAAGGAGGAGGGGGATGTAGCAGGAGGGGGGCTGTAAGTGGAAGGGACAGCAGAAAGGAAAGGGCGTGGTAAGCAAAGCTAGGTGAGGGGAGGAGAAGAGGAAGGGAGGGGGAATGGAGGGCAGTCCAGGGGAGGAGAGGAGAATGGAAGGGGACTCTAGGGGGAAGGTCCAGGGGGAAGGGGAATGGAGGGGGGATGGGGGAAGGGAAATGGAAGGGGGATAAGGGGAAGGGGAATGGAGGGGGGATAAGGGGAAAGAAATTATGGGGGGATAAGGGGAAAGGAATTATGGGGGGATAGGGGGAAGGGGAAAGGAAGGGGGATAGGGGGAAGGGAATGGAGGGGGTCTAGGGGGAAGGGGAAAGGAAGGGGTCTAGGGGGAAGGGAATGGAGGGTGTCTAGGGGGAAGGGAATGGAGGGGGAATAGGGGGAAGGGAATGGAGGGGGTAGGGGGATGGGAGGGGGATAGGGTGAATGTAAGGGTGGGGGTAGGGCAACAAGACGTGCTGGGAGAACCATCACCTGACGCCCCCACGCTAATATCCTGGCTGGGGTGGGGGGGGGAAGGGGGTGAGAGGGAAGGAGAAGAAAGAGGAGAAGGATAAGGGAAGAGAAAGAAGAGGAGAGGGATAAGGGAAGAGAAAGAAGAGGAGAGGGATAAGGGAAGAGAAGGGAGAGGAGAGGGATAAGGGAAGAGAAGGGAGAGGAAGGGGAAGGAAGAGGAGAGGGGTGAGGGAAGCGAAGGAAAAGGAGTGGAGTAAGGGAATAGAAGGAAGAGGAGAGGGATCAGGGAAGAGAAGGAAGAGGATAAGGATAAGGGAGAAAAAGGAAGAGGAGAGGGAAAAAAGAATATGCGGGGGGGGGGGGGGAGGACAAAATGAGGGCAGGGGAGAAGGTAACAGGATAAAAGATAAGGAGGAAGGGGAAGGGGAGAGGAGAGGTGAATATAAGAGAAGAATCACACAGAATGGTGAAATATTCGCGCCCTACGGCTGGTCCAAGCGCCTAACATCTTGCTTTGATTTACTTCATTCTTGCCTGACCCTCAACTCTTCCTCCTTGAGTTTAGCTTGTGAATAATTGTCCTCAGTATAAATCCCTTCATCCGACAGGCATTAATCTAAGTCTTTTTCTCCCTTTAAAGGTTATGAGCAGACTGACAGAATGAGACAAACATCAAAGAAGAAGGCTCTCCCCCACCCACCAAACCACTCAGACAAAAATGGAGGAGGAGAAGAACAGGGAGAGGGGGAGGAGGACAAATAAAGGAAGAAGACATGGAAAGAAGAAGGGGGGGGGGAAATAAAGGAGGGAGGGGGAGGAGGAGAAATAAGGAAAGAAAGGATGGAAAAGAAGCGGAGCGAGGAGTGGATGAAAAGAGAAGAAAGGAAGAGGAAGAGTAGAAGGGGAGGCTGGTGACATTGCAAGAAGGGAGAAAGAAAAAAGAAAAGAGGGGAGAGAGAAGAAAATAAGGATGATGAAGAGAGAGAGGAAACGAGGCGAGAGCAGATGGAGAGCAGGCATAACAAAGGATATGAAGAGGAACAAGAGGAACTGAAATAATGGAACAGAAAAATGAAGAGGAAGAACAAATCAAAAGATAAGAACAAGCGAAAAGAAAAAGAAAGAAAGGAATGGAAAGGAAAGGAAAGGAGAGAGAGGAAAGGAGAGAAGATGAAAAAATTAGGACAGAAAGGTGGGAATATATGGGAATAAGGATAAAGGAAGAAGAGAGATGAAAAAGGCAAAAAGTGGGTGGGGAGAGAGAGAGAGAGAGAGAGAGAGAGAGAGATCACCCAAAAGCCAAGAAGTTACGAACCGCATCCAAAAAAAACAAATACAATAAATAACACAAAACTAAATACACGTCTCTCTCTCTCTCTCTCTCACACACACACACACACACACACACACACACACACACTAACCCAACATAATTAACTTCGTATAAAAAATAAAAAAAGGCCAACCAAGGAGTGCCTTTAAAAACTCTATACGGATATTTTACGAACCCTTTCAGATCGATTTCCCCCCCCCTTATAATCACCCCCAGACGGTTTTCTTCAGCTTCAGGGGGATTTATTTTTTGTTGTGGAAGGGTTGGTGAAGTGTGGATCCAACCTCACTAATTCGCAGTACCTCCAAAGTTCAATTGATGTGGAGAAAGAGTGATGAGAATTATCTACCTATCTATCCAGCTGTTTATCCATCTATACCTATATCTCCACCTGTATCTATTTGTTTATCTATCTATCTATCTATCTATCAATCTGTGTGTGTGTGTGTGTGTGTGTGTGTGTGTGTGTGTGTGTGTGTGTGTGTGTGTGTGTGTGTGTGTGTGTGTGTGTGTTTAGGTCATTGAATTTCAAAACTCCACTACGCGAGGTCCATCATGAAACAAGTTATCCAATGTTGAAAAAAAAAGAAAAAAAGAAAAAAAAAATCGTCATCGTACCATAATGAAGGGGTTAACAATGTCTTTAACCGTTTCAGCAAAATAAATAAAAAAATAAATAAACTAGAAAACACTCAGCGACCGCACACCTCCTTCAATGACCGCACACCTCCTTCAATGACCGCACACCTCCTTCAATGACTGCACACCTCCTTCAATGACTGCACACCTCCTTCAATGACCGCATACCTCCTTCAATGACCGCACACCTCCTTCAATGACCGCACACCTCCTTCAATGACCGCACACCTCCTTCAATGACCGCACGCCTCCTTCAATGACCGCATACCTCCTTCAATGACCGCACACCTCCTTCAATGACCGCACACCTCCTTCAATGACCGCACACCTCCTTCAATGACCGCATACCTCCTTCAATGACCGCATACCTCCTTCAATGACCTCATACCTCCTTCAATGACCGCATACCTCCTTCAATGACCTCATACCTCCTTCAATGACCTCATACCTCCTTCAATGACCGCATACCTCCTTCAATGACCGCATACCTCCTTCAATGACCTCATACCTCCTTCAATGACCGCACACCTCCTTCAATGACCGCACACCTCCTTCAATGACCGCATACCTCCTTCAATGACCGCACACCTCCTTCAATGACCGCACGCCTCCTTCAATGACCGCACACCTCCTTCAATGACCGCACACCTCCTTCAATGACCGCACACCTCCTTCAATGACCGCATACCTCCTTCAATGACCGCATACCTCCTTCAATGACCGCACACCTCCTTCAATGACCTTATACCTCCGCTAATGCCATTGTCATTAAAAACAATCCGGACCCGACTCCGGATCCGTCCCAACTTCTAATAGTTTCTTCCATGGTCCAGAGTACACCCATCCACAAAATTTCATCAAAATCCGTTCATAACTTTTTGAGTAAATTTGCTAACAGACAGACAGACAAACAGGCAAACATACAAAAAAACAAACAAACAAACCAACGCCGAAGAAAACAACCTCCTTGGCGGATGTAATAAATAAATGTTCGAATGGTGAGAATTAGGGGAAAAAAGACATAATCGTGCTGAAGGGATCAAGTTTAGTTTTTTGGAATTTTCTTTGTCTTCCGCGTCTTTAATAAATCTCTCGAATATCTTGATTATTTAGTTTCTTTTCCCTCCGTTCTCCCTCTTCCCTCTCTCTCTCTCTCTCTCTCTCTCTCTCTCCAACCCTCGCTTTGCTCCCTCTGTTCTTCGTCCTTTCCTTACTTCCTTCCTCCTCTTCTGCATCTTTCCATTCCTTCGTCCCTCCCGTTTCTTACTCTGTTTTCCTTCCTCCTCTTCTCTCCCTCTTCTTTTTCTCAGCCTCTCTACTTTGCCACATCCTTTCCTTCGCTTTTCTTCTTTCCCAATTTTTCTCTCCTTTCCTCTCCCTATGTTCTTCTTCCCTTTGTTCTCTCTTTATGTCATTTACCTCCCTCCTTACTTCTCCTTATTTTCTCTCTTTTCCCCCATCGCATTCTCTTCCTTCCCTCCTATTATCTTTCCCACCCTCCTACTCTTTTCCTCCCTTTCAATCCTTCATGTCTCTCCTCCTCCTCCTCCTCCTCCTCTTTCTCCTCCTCCTCTTTCTCCTCCTCCTCCTCATTCCCCTTTTCTCTCTATTTCTCTTCACATTTTCCTTCTTTCCTCTCTCTGCCCCCCTCCCTTCCTTGTCACTCTTCGATTCCAGTCCATCCCTCCCGTTTCCCTTTCCCCTCGCGCCTTTGTCTTTCTCCTTCCCTCCGTCTCTTCCTCCTCCCCTCCTTCTCTCCCTCCCTCCCTCCATCCGCCCTCTATCCCGGAAACAGGCCTAATCACTTATAATTAAATGTTATTGGATCATTTCGCTCCGCTGCCAATTTGATTTCCTCTCTCCTCGCTTTTTAGAGAGAGAGAGAGAGAGAGAGAGAGAGAGAGAGAGCAACAACCTACAACAAGACCCTAAGGCATAACCTGAGACGAACCAACGTTCTTTGTCTTCCTCCTCCTCCTCCTCCCCTCCTCCTTCTTCTTCCTCCTCCCCCTACGCCTCCTTCTACTTCTTCCTCTTCCTCTTCCTTCTCCTATTATCAAGATCATTTCTTTCTCCTTTCACTTCTTCCTCTTCGTTAACCTGCTCCTTTAATCGTCGATTCTCTCTCTCTCTCTCTCTCTCTCTCCTGAGAAGTCATTAGCTGTTCAATTATCTATAACAATCCCTCTTTCTCACACACCGCCCCCATACTCTCTCTCTCTCTCCCTCTCTGTTTACATATTTACTCCTGTTTACTCGAGTCTGTTGATGTTTACCTTCATGCGAGTTTCCTGTGTGTGTGTGTGTGTGTGTGTGTGTGTGTGTGTGTGTGTGTGTGTGTGTGTGTGTGTGTGTGTGTGTGTGCGTGCGCGCGCGCGCGCCCTAACTTGCTCTTAAGATCTCCACATTCATTTACATACCTTTTTCCTCAGTACTACTCAAAAACATCCACGTACCTGTCAAAGAAAACAGAGAAAAACATCAGAAATTTGTTATGAAAAATGGATTAAAATAGAGAAAAAAATCCGATGGATTAAAAGAGAAAAAAATCCGATTATACAAAATTTCTACTCAAACCCCCACGACTAACTCTCAGCTTAGAATAAAAAATAAATTGCCTACTTTACTCAGAAGTAAAAAACAGAAGTAGAATATAGAGTTGTTCAGATGATGAGAGGGTTAATGGTTACATTACTGAATGAGAAAATCAATGAAAATAGTGAAATTGGTAAATGTTGCAATAAACTTTTTTTTTTTTTTTTTACTGCAATGACGTTCAATTGCTACTTTTTTCGTTTTTCTTTTTTCTTTTTTAAATTTCCAGTCGACTTCTTTCAGCCTCACATCGAAGGAGCGAAGGAAACTTGAAGGAGGGAGATGGCCACAGGAGACATGATGGCCCTCTCCTTCACGATACGGTATCCTTATCTCCTTCACGTACTCTTATCTCCTCCACAGCGATAACGTACAGGTATATATATTTTTTTCTTTAAATATTATCTCACGATTTTCTTCACATGTGAGATTTATGAAACAGCTAGAGTTACACATTAATATTATAGTCTTCAGTAGCCTCTTCCCTATAATAATAATAATAATAATAATAATAATAATAATAATAATAACAATAATAATAATAATAATAATAGTCTCTTATAATGAAGGAAAATATACGTGGCAAGAATGACCTTTTATAGTCTGGCTGGCGAGGTTATGGTTTTCTGTACTTTCTTTACGACCTCTCCATTTTTTTTAAATTACTTAACCTCTCTCTCTGTCTCTCTCTCTCTCTCTCTCTCTCTCTCTCCCTCTCTCTCTCACTCTCTGCTCTTTTCTTTCCCATTCCTCGAGTCCTTCCTCCTTTCCCCATTCCCTCGCCCTCCTCCTCTCAGTACTTTCTTCATAATCCCACTTGTCTTGCTGTCATCCTTCCCTCTTCTCATCACTTCTTGCCTCTTCTCTTCACCTCTTCCCTCTTCTCGACATTTTAATTTTCATCGTCCCTCAACTTCTTCCCTCCTCTTCTCACTTCACATACCCTCTTCTCTCCACTCCTCCTTCCTCTTCCGTTCCTCTTCACTTTCCATTCCCCTCCATTCGTTCATTTCTCCACTTCTTCTAACATCGCCCCTTCCGTCTCTTTTCTCTTCCTTTTTCCCTACCCACCATCTTTCCTTTTCTCTACGTCTTTCCTATTCTCTTCCCTTTCCTTCCTTTTCCCCTTCCGTTACTTTCCCCCTCCGTTGGGTAGTAACTTTTCCATCTTCTTTCCTTCTCATTCTCTCCTTTATTTACCCTTTTCCTCTTCCTTCATCTCTTTCCCTTCCTTCTTTTATCCTCTCCTGCTCTTCTGGGCAATAATTTCCCCTTCTCTTATTTCCTCTCTCTCTTTCCTTTCCTCTTCCCGCCCTTTCCTCTTCTCTGTCAATCTCCTCCTCTGTTTTTCTCTCCCTCTTGTCTTTCATTTTTACTCAGTTTCCTATTCATATTTTTTCTTTGTTTATTTCTCTTCCTCGTCTCTTCCTACTTTTTTTTTTTCATTTTCTCTCCCTCTCACCTTTTCCTACTTTCTTTCCTTTTCTCCGCCTCTCTCCTCTCCCCACCTTCTCTCCTCCACCTCCCCACCCTCTCTCCCCTTCTCCCCCTCTTTCCTCCCCCTCCCTTCTTTCCTCTTTCCCTCTCTGGGCAATAATTTCTCACCAGTCAAACCAGCGCTGAATTAATTGATGGTGCTTCCAGTAATTGCCGGGAGAGAGAGAGAGAGAGAGAGAGAGAGAGAGAGAGAGTGGTATGTTGGAGTCATAAGGGAGATGCAAGTAAATTAGGGAGAAGTGAGAATTAGGAGTGGCTCAGCAGTCCTACATAGCCCATTCCTTCACATGTCACCACTTCGACACCAATGCCCACCGTCCATACTGAATAAATGCTAGGCCTGTATTATTCGGGGCAAGTAGTATTAGTGAAGGGTATTTTTAGGTGTCGGCAGATCTCGTGGAATATCAGTATAATCTATCTTGATGGAATTAGGTGACTCAAATTCTCCCTGTTTTAACTTACGTCCTTCCAAGCAACAGCAGTTAATAAAAGTAGTAACAGTAATAATAATAAAAATAAAAATAATAATAATAACAATAATAATAATAAAAATAATAATAATAATGTTATAATAACATAACCAATAACACCTATAATAACAATAACAATATTAAATAATAATAATAATAATAATAATAATAATAATCCAGGCTTATTTCTAAAAAAATAAAAAGGCCAACAAAGCAATTCACTACCGCTCGAAACACGCTTGCACCAATTACAAAAATAACGACAACTTTCACATACAACGCAATACCATCAGTTAGTAGTAGTAGTAGTAATAATAATAATAATAATAATAATAACAACAACAACAATAACAATAACAACCCATAAACCTCACCCACCCACCCCAAGCTTTACGACACTACTAAAGGATTATAAGGCCAAGAATAAGCTTTACGACAACTGCTATCTTAGGCATGAGGGTAATGACTTAAGATATTGACTAAGATATAATAAACTCACAAACGGAGTCGCAAATTCTTCTATGGCTGACGTTGGCAATTTTACATTAACTTATTTCAGATTTTTTTTTTTTCTAAATTTTCGTCTTGCTGTCACCGCCTTCAGTGTCAAAAATTTTCGCTTGCTCTGTTCTGATTTTTCGCTATATCGCTACTATGAAGAAAAGTTTTATTAAAGGCATTTGTGGAGTTAACTGATATACTTAATTATAGTCTGGATAATATACGAGTATAAGTGTGCTAAGAAAAAGACACTAAATACCTTAAATTACCTTGCATAATTGGATACATACGAGATAAATATACTGTACATACAGAAGCACACACACACACACACACACACACACACACACAGGGACAGTTACATACAGCACCAAGGAACATTTAATTAAGCATGCACAGATACACACGCATCCTTAACAGCAATACTACAGGTTACATGTGCCCCCTCCCCCCCCTCTCTCATATATATATATATATATATATATATATATATATATATATATATATATATATATATATATAACATAAAACTCAGACTACACACACACACACACACACGACACTGATTCTTCTTGGAAAATCATGTGCGTCATTCCACGGGGTGAGGAGGTCCGCGAGAAGGGGGGGAGGATGATGATGAAGACAGGGGAGAGCAGGGGGGAGGAGGGTGATTAAGAAAAGGGAGAGAAGGGGGTGACAGCTGGAGCAGTGGAAGGGGGGGGGGGAAGGAGGAAGAAAGCGCGGCATAAGAAGGAGAATAAGGGAGAAAGGAGAAGATAAGACGTAAAGGGGTTGAGAAGAAGAAAAGGGAAGAGACAAAGGGAAAGAAAAAGTGAGTTTGCAGGGTAAAGAGAAAGGGGAAGACAGAGCGAAAAGGGGGAAGAGAAGAACGAAGAAGTGATAAAAGGACAGAAAAAGGGAGAGACCAGATGAAAGAGAAAGGGAGGGAGAAAGGGAAAGAGAGGAGGAATAGGACAAGAGAGGTGAAGAAGGTTTAGAGAAGCAAAGGAAGGGAAGGAGAGAGAGAAAGGAGAAGCGGGAAATAAAGGGGAGGAAAGGAGGAGATAGGAGGGAAAAGAAAAGAAATAAAAAGCCGGGAGGAAAAGAGGAGATGAGAGAAAAAGGCGACGTGATGCAGATAAGGGGGGGGGGGAAAGAGAAAAAATTAAGAATGACAGAGAAGGAGGGAGAAGGAGAGAGAAGAAGTGTGGGTGAGGGGAGAAAAGGAGTCGGGTGATGGGGAGAAAAGGAGTCGGGTGATGGGGAGAAAAGGAGTCGGGTGATGGGGAGAAATCGAGGGGAAAGTGAAAGAAAAGAACCAAAGCCAAGAGAGGAAGGAAGGGGAAGTGAAGAGGGAATGAGGAACAAGAGAAAGGACGAAAATGAAAAGACGAAGAATGGGGAACGAAATGAGGGAAAACAGGAAGAAAGAGCAGGAGAGAGAGAGAGAGAGAGAGAGAAAAAGAGAGAGAGAGAGAGACTACTGATTGAATATTAGCTGTGAGAAGGGGCCGGCCTCATTACCTCTCAACAGCTCTCAAACCAACCCAAGTCTCCCAATTACCTCTCTCTCTCTCTCTCTCTCTCTCTCTCTCTCTCTCTCTCTCTCTCTCTCAGCAACATCAAGCTCTTCTTCATCCTCGTCTTAGTTTCTGTCTTTCCTTCTTCTATTCTTTCCATTTTCCTTCAGTTCAGTTCTCCTCCCTCTTACAACCCTCTCAAGATCGATGCAACTCTAGTATTCCCCTCCAGCTAACCCAAGACGATTTTATTTATTTATCTATCTATTTATTTATAAGAAAGTGTATTAGGTGGCTGAGTTAAATAATTCTTTACCTGCCCTCCAATCTTCTTGCAATTTTTTCTTTACGTATATTAATTGTCCTCTATTATTATTATTATTATTATTATTATTATTATTATTATTATTCCTCCTCCTCCTCCTCCTCCGCCCTATAATTTTTTCTTTTACGATTCCTCTTCCATTAACTTCCTGATGTTCTTAAATCAACTAAGAAATGATGACACGTCTTCCAATTAAATATTTTATTACTCGTCCCCTCACCGGAGGGGCTTGGGGACGAGTATTGTTTTCACTCGGTTGGTTTGTTTGTCAGTCTGTCTGTTAATAACTTTAGGCAAAAACTACTCGTGCGATTTTGACTAAAATTACAGGGATGATGGGCGATGACCTTCTAGATTAATTTTTAGGCAAAATTGGGCAAAGGTCCTGACTGTACGCCCCAAAAATGTAAAATAACGGGGACGGCTAAAAATCGTTTTTTCGCCATAATACTCTTCAAATTCATCATATCGAGATGAAACCAAAACCTAAAGGTGCAACTTTCAACTCTGCATCCTATAACATCCTCTATTATTATTCTCTGTCTTTCCTTCTTCTCTTTCTTTCCATTTTTCTTTCAGTTCACTTTTCCTCCCTCTTATAACCCTCTGAAGATCGATGCAACTCTAGTATTCCCTTCCAGCTAACCCAAGACGACTGCCGGGGACGGGTTTGCTGTGCCTTGGCACCGCTTCTTGTTATTGTTGTTACTACTACTACTACTACTACTTCCACTACTACTACTACTATTACTACTACTACTACTACTTCCACTACTACTACTACTACTACTACCATCACTACTACTACTAATACTGCTACCACCACCACCACCAAAACTATTATTAGTATTATTACCGGTATTATTATTATTACTATTATTATTAAACCCTTCAATCAGATGTCTTTTTATCGGTTCATTCCTGGCACAATCAAACGATTTTACTCAACTAATGAAGGAATTATCTTAGTGAAAGTGCTGATTACGGCCACATCCACCCCATCCACCTCGCAAAGTCTCTTCAAGTTAAATATAAAATAGTCTCAGGGTACAAAGAATGAAATTAAAATAGCGTTTACTGGCAGAAATTAATAATACTGAGGTAACCTCATCTCCCTCTTACACTTGCTTCTTCAGTCCTCTATTTCTTAAGTCTCTCTCTATTTCTCTCTCTCTCTCTCTCTCTCTCTCTCCATACATATATCGTGATCCTATGTCCAATTTCTACATTATTCTTCATTTCTCCTCTACGTCGATTCTGTCTATCAGCAAGTGACTCTCTCTCTCTCTCTCTCTCTCTCTCTCTCTCTCTCTCTCTCTCTCCCTTTCCTCTCTTTCTCTCCCCCTCTCAAAACAATGTGGTGCCGGGAGCCTGTAGGGAGAGAAACACAGAACATGGTAAAAAGTGAGAGAGAGACACACGGCTACATGAGGGGCGATTAAGTCTCTCTCTCTCTCTCTCTCCCTCTCTCTCTCTATCTATCTATCTCTCTCCCTCTCTCTCTCTCTCTCTCTCTCTCTCTCTCTCTTAATGGGCGTAATAACCCCGAGCACTAAGACACACAACCCGAGGCCCTCAAGTGGCCATGATACACGCCTCTCTCTCTCTCTCTCTCTCTCTCTCTCTCTCTCTCACACACACACACACACACACACACACACACACAGAGCTGCCCTCAACTGGTCGTGATACATGCCTTCTCTTATGCATTTCTACACACACACACACACACACAGGCGGTACGAGAGAGAGAGAGAGAGAGAGAGAGAGAGAGAGTGAGAGAGAGAGCACGAAACGGGAGAGAATGAGACGAAATACAGAAAAGAGTATAAAAAGAAAAGAGAGCGAGAAGAACGAAAAAAGAAAAAGGGGGACGAAAGACGAGAAGAAGTAAAGAGAAAGACTATACGAGACAGACTCCGAAAACTGAGGAGAAAGAAAAAGCAAAGACTGGGGAAAAGAAAGGATAAGAGAAAAACAGGAGGAAAAATGAAAGCTGACAGGCAAAAGAAAACCAGTGAAAATAGAGACAGGGAAAGTGAAAAATAAAGACAGAAAAAAGATGCAAAGAACATCAAAAAGATAGGCCTAGAAAGGGGCAAAGAATGAGACAATACGGTAGAGAAAAAATGGACAGAAAGAAGCAAGAAAAGGCTACAGATTAACAAAGAAAACAAAGAAAAAAGGCAAAGGAAGGGCTACGAATAAAAAAGAAACAGGCAAAGAAAGAAGCAAAAATGGGGCAAGGAGAGAGAGAGAGAGAGAGAGAGAGAGAGAGAGAGAGAGAGAGAGAGAGATGGAATGAGGGAAAGGCAAAAGAAAAGATCAGATAGAGACATACAATGAAAGAGATGAAGAGAGAGAACGAGACGAAGAAAGAGACAAAGAAAGAAGGTTCAGGGGTGGGACAAAGAGGCAGGAGGAAAGACAATATTGCAAGATGATGCCACTCGTCGGGTCATAAAGGCTAAATAATACCGGTTCTCTCTCTCTCTCTCTCTCTCTCGGGTCATAAAGGCTAAATAATATCAGTGGTGTCTTGCTCGCTAAGGCAATATCCCTCTACGCCATCATCCTCACATTTTCTCTCGACAAGGATCGCGTAAGTGTAATAAAATCGCCTGACGCAAGCAAGAATAATTTGCGGCCCATTTTGTGGCACTTTGAATCTATCTTATAACTTTATGTTCTATCTACTATAACAACTTATGATACATTGGTCTTAGTTGTTTTTTACATACTATCCGTAAGCTTCTTTGCCACGGTAAGGCAGTGTTTCTTCGAGGAAGGTAAGACAATATAGTAGGCACAAGTAAATGCATAATACTCAGTAGTGTTACATTAATATCAGCAACAAAATTTATTACATACTGTACATTCACATCAAATACTGCATTATTATTACTATTATTATTATTATTATTATTATTATTATTCCTTCTGTATGTATTATATACTTTACTGCTATATGACAATGAAAATTCTCACTATAGAACCACCTCTGGAATGCATTTTCAGCAGCAGGGCTGCTCATTTAATGAAGAAAAAACAGCTGAACAGAATTATTATTACAAAATTCTATCTCTGCTAAATAGTTTCACCTGTTGACATACACGTAGCTTACATTATTATTTGGGGATTTCTTCCTCAGTTCTGTTAATGATTATGATGCGTTTACGTGGCTGTACAACCATATTTTGAATCTATAGTCTTGCCTACCTTCTCTCAGAGCACCTTGTTATACCTTAGTCTATGGGTACCGCTATCCATGTTTCACTACCACTGGGGCTGGTAGAGTAGACTGGTACGTGCCACTTGCCCTCTTGAGCCCCACAACCCTATACAAAACCTAAGTGGATGTGTGAGACGTGTGGGTAGCTGTGGGAGTGTGGATGTGGCGTAGAGCTCCACACACCACACGCGGCCCACATTTCACACTTTAGGTCATCGCCTGCTCATAACCAAGCCATTTCCCAGCTGTTTACTACATGAGACGTGACCATCTGGACCTTTCCCTCCCTTCTTCCCTCACTCCCTCCCTCCCTCCTTCACCTTACCTCCCTTTATATCTACCCCTCCCTACCTCCCGCACCCCACTTCCCTCCATTTCTACCTCTCTCCCTTCCTCCCTTCTTCCTTCCTTCACCTTTTCTCCTTCCAATTCGACCCCTTACCTTCCTCTCTCTCTCTCTCTCTCTCTCTCTCTCCCCTTTCTACCTTTCTCCTTGCGTCAGTCTGCTTCTATCTCCATTTACTACATATTTATCACTCCTTTCTTCTGTTTTTCTCTCGTCACTAAATTCATTTCACCTCTCCTTTCTACTATCCTGATCAACTACCTTTCATCTGCCTTCCTTCCTTCCTGCTTCGCCTTCCTTCCTTCCTTCCTGCTTGCCTCATCATGCCTCTACCTCCCTTTATTACACCTGACTCATTTCTTCTGTTTTTCTCTCTTGCCACATAATTCCATTTCGACCCTTTTTAGTTTATATCTCGTAGCTCAGAGACGGAACGGGACAACACTTCAGCTCTACATCCGTTCCAGAGCACTTCTTCGTGACTAGCAACATATTTTAGTATTAACCTATTGCAGTAACTGAGTATTCAAAACGGAGAGATAGCAAATTAGGCCAAGTTAGAGTAAAAAGGATAGGGTCTTCATTTTCTTTCCCATTCTCCCTCTATTTCCATCTCATACAACACCCGATTAAATTACCGAAGAAAAACAAACTTGACTTTATGTTTGATGTTTGTTCTGTCAGTCTAAATAACGAGCTAAGGAAAATACTGGAAAATAAATACCGGCTAAAAGATAAATAAGAGAAAATAAATACACAAATATAAAAATAAATAAATGCAAAAATACAGAAACACCAGCTCAAAATGGAACCAGCACCACAGCATCTCGACACACGACATTTTTTACAAGCTTATATAATTTCCGACAAGAGAGTCCAACCCATCCTTAAACCTTATATATTTCGGGGCAAAGACAAGGCTACAAAGGGCGGTAAAGCTATAGGTTACAAAGAGAGGTAAAGATATAGATTACAAAGGGAGGTAAAGCTATAGGTTAGGAGGTAAAGACAAAAAGCAGAAGAGGTAAAGATATAGAATACAAAGGGAGGTAAAGCTATAGGTTACAAAGAGAGGTAAAGCTATAGGTTACAATGAGAGGTAAAGCTATAGGTTAGGAGGTAAAGACAAAATGCAGAAGAGGTAAAGACACAAGGGATACAGAGGGGGTGGGGGGTGACACAGAGGCCCGTAGATCTGCCACAGCCGCACCATACCTTCCTAACTCAGTGGCTTTATGGCACTATCACTCGTTTAATGTGACGTTATCTCCCCACCTCTCCCCTGACAACCCCCACCCCTAGCCCCCTCTCTCGCCCTTCCTCCCCAGCTCCCCCATTTCCCCTACTGCCCTCTCTTTCCCTCCTTCCACCTTTACCTCCCTCTCCCTCCATCCCGACCCCCTCCCCACCATCCCAACTTCTCTCTCTCTCCATCCCAAACCTCCCCAACACACTCTCCGCTCCCTCCCTTTTCACTGACCCTTTCTATTTTTTCCCTCTCCTCCCTCCCTCTTGCCCTTGCCCCTCCACCTTCCCACACATCCCTCCCTCCCTCCCTTCCTTTTTACTGTCCCTCCAATTTTCTCCCTCCTCTCGTTCCCACCCACATCCCTCTCACTCTCTCACTTTTTACTACTCTTCCCTGTTTCTCTCTTCTGTCACCTCCCTTCTCACTCCCGTTGCCCCATCCTCTCCCTCCTCTCTTCCATCCTCCTCTGCTTTATCTCCTCCCTTCTACTTCCTCAACCCCTTTCCTGGCCTCCCATTTCCTTCTCCTTTTTCCCTCTCACCTCCCTTATACCTCACACTTCTCTGAAATACCCCCTCTTTCCCTCCTCTGCCCATCTTTCTCCCTCCCTCTCTACTGTCCAACCCCTATTTTCCCCATCCTTCTCCTGCCCCACTTCTTCCCCCTCTTCCTCCTCCGCCTTCTTCTTCCTCCCCCCCCCTCCTACCCCTCCTTTCCCCTCCCCATCCTATTCCCCTCTGCCCTCTTTCCCATGCTTCCCTCAGAGTGTCATGTCACTGTCCTAGTTCTGCGTTTTTTACTTTTTTACCTGCTCTCGCTCTCTCTCTCTCTCACACACACACACACACACACACACACACACAGCAAAATCTCCACTTCTACAAAATTCATACGCACATCTCTCCTTCAATGCGGTACCGGCTTGTTAAATATTTCTTGCTACTTAATACAGCTAAGGGGAAATTTCTTGCAGACGTCTCTTTTAATCTAAGTAAAATGGACAGCAAGGTGGTAGTAAGAATTTAACCACAATCAAAAGAGCTAAGGCTGTTGACAGAATATGAAGACTGGCTAAACACCTACAAGAAGAATGAAGAGACCTGAAAACACTATTATATTCTTGTCAGTGCTATACAATTTCATCCATCTTACCGAGACCTGTTGGTGGGAAAGATTTAAGAATAGTCTCCGTTAACCATTATACCTGGGGAACGTCTCACATCGGTTGAATAAAGATAAATAAAGCGTTAAAAAAATCCCTTTACTAACACATCTATTATACTCTTGTTACCGCCTAAGAGTGACATCAGCACGTCTTCGTTTACTCTTATTCTTGCAGCCCCCTGATGATTTAAACCCCATCAATCCTGTGACGTTCTTTGACAGTGTGTTCCTGCAGTCACCAGTCAAGTTTATTCAGCTACCGAGACCCTCTGTTGGTGACAAGTGAATGCTGTACATACCTCGCTTCCCCAGTTGAAAAGTCTCTCCGTAGCTGAATAACATCGCCTGACGTTTGTATGATCATAATAATACATCCAAACAGTGAAGGAGTTAGGCCTCACATCCAACTTCAGTAGGTGAATCACTATCCCCCTCACGGTCGAGAGAACTCTAGCACTCAAAGTTAATGCCATACTATTGAATGCCGTTGAGAGTGAGTCAAAGGAGCCTGAGAGAGATGATTAGGTGAGGGAAGGCGTTAGTGAAAAGGCTTGTGGTGGTGGTGGTGGTATTGGTGGTGGTGCTTGGCTTGTGGTGGTGGTGGTGGTGGTAGAGTCAGACGGTGTGGCGCCTGTGAGAGCGGCAGCAGCACCAGCACCTGCAGTCCTAATGTTTAGCTTGGGAATAAAACTGCCGGGATTTATCTGCGCCAAACAAAACAGCCCCATTTGGTCGCCCTCTCTCTCCCTAACCCCTGCCTCTCCTCTCTCTCTCTCCCTCACACACACACACACAAACACACACACACACAAACACACACACACACAAACACAAACACACACACACACACGTACATACAGGTACATACACACACTGCACTTTAACTCACATAAACGTATCATGCACACATATTAATACACAAAAAAACACACATTCGTTCCCACTCCCTTTCCCCCTCCTCCCTCTCTCTCTCTCTCTCTTTCTCACCACCCTTTATCCCTCTGGTTGTCACTTCCCCATGTTCCTCTCCAAATTGGCTCACAAACTCTCCCTCCCCTTTCCTCCTCTCCTCTCTTTCTTCCCCCTCTTCCCTCTTCTTTTTCTCCCTTCCCCTCTTCCTTCCACCTTGATCCCTCTTCCTCCCCTCCCCTTCTCTTTCCTCTTTCTCCATTCCTCTTCCTTCTTCCTCCTCTTTCGTCTTCCTTTCCTCCTGTCCCATCTTTTCCTCCTCCTATATCCTCTTCTCCCAGATCCTCCCTGCTTTCTTCCCAACCTTCCCTCCTGTTTCCTCTTCCTCCCTTCATCCTCCACTTAAGCTCCTCTCAAATAACCCTCTTCTAATGACCCTACCCTCCTCTCCCTCCACTCCCTCTTCCCTCCCTTTCCCTCCCTCCCCCTTCTCTCTCTGTTTCCTCCAATTTATTCTCTCCAGTTTTACCCCTCTCTACTATTCCTTTTCCCTCCCCTCACCTCCCCTCTTTCTCCAATTTGTACATTCCACTTTTGCTCCTTTCTAGTATTCCCTTTTCACTCCCTTTCCCCTCTCTTCCCCTCTTCCACCAATTTGTATCTATCGCCGTTACCCCTCCCCACCTCCTTCCTTCCCCTCACCTCCCTTTACTATCTCTGCCCCTTTCTTCAAATGTCAACTTACCAATTTA
>NC_137021.1:8880000-8930000 GCF_032717465.1 Coenobita brevimanus
GCGTACTCTTCCATAGGTCCATATCCTCCCTTTACGAGTATATAAGTAGTGCTTGTCATCTTACTTTAAATGCTTACTGTTCCTTTTCATCTCCCTACTCTTCCATTCGCTGCGTAGTCTCCCTTTCGCTTCATACTCTCCAATTACCTACATGCTCTCCCTTTTCGTCTGCGTGTTTTCTCTTTTGCTGCATAGTCTCCCTTTAGCTTCATACTCTCCCTTTGGCTGCATACTCTCCCTTTTCGTCTGCGTGTTTTCTCTTTTGCTGCATAGTCTCCCTTTAGCTTCATACTCTCCTTTTGGCTGCATACTCTCCCTTTACCTGCATGCTCTTCCTTTTCGTCTGTTCTCTCTTCCTTTTTATTTGTGTATTCTCCCAGTGCGGTGAAAATGTGTTGCCTTGCTGGTGTGCGTAGGGGGAAGAGAGGGAGAGGAGGAGGGAGAGGAGGAGTGAGGGAGAGGGAGGGAAGGAGGGAGGGAGAGAGGGTGGTAATGGAGGTGCCTGGAGCTCGTAAGCCACGGGAATTTTAATATCGCATGACCCCGATTTCCTCACTTTCTGCCACCATGGAACTGAGAGTGAAATACGACACGGGGAAGTAAAAAAATATATATATATATCTACCAATACCACCACCACCACCACCACACCATCATCATCATCGTCATCACCATCATCACCTCTTATTGTACTGAATGCATTCCTTTCAGTATGGAGAAATCTTTACCAGTACAATCGCCGTACCTGAAGATGGTTTATTCATTTTAAAATCATGCATATAACATCAAAGAGAAAAGTGAAGTGAGAGAGGGTCCCGTGGTCACCTTCTGGCCATGGGATCTCACAGATACCTCGCCAGGGACTCCTATAGATGATGCTCAGAGTTGTTCACCTGTCTTCTAGGTACCGTATGTCAAACTAGTGGAGGTCTAGCTGCAAAAAGACGGGTTCACATCTTGGTAACAATGAGGCCAGAGCAAAACAACACCAACATATACGACATCATCTTATCCCTCAGCCTGACACAACAACAGCAACAGCAACACCACCACCTTAACCCTGCACTTGCTCTTATCATTGCCCCAGTTTAAGCTGAGTCGAATACTTCCCCACAGTCAACACAGGTCATGCACACAACGTCACCGACCTATTGACATTCGTACAGTTACCTGATAAATAACCTGAATATGCATTGTTGTCGCGCAGTCACCAAGAAATTAGGTTTGTTCTCTTAAGTGGCTTGTTTATGGTGATTGTCGATTCGGTTTCCTGGGACTTCTGAGAAAGTTTGGACGCAACAGGGAGAAGACGGTAATGCGTTAGATCTTTTATGTTACCTTTTGTGTGTGTGTGTGTGTGTGTGTGTGTGTGTGTGTGTGTGTGTGTGTGTGTGTGTGTGTGTGTGTGTGTGTGTGTGTGTGTGTGTGTGTGTGTGTGGAGACTGTTCTGACATCCAAATATTTCCTAAACAGTCTGGCTACTTCATTCAATATACAGCCACCTACATCCTGACTTAACAACAGAAAAATAAGAGAATGTGAAAATTACGATTAAAATGCGAAACTACAAAAAATATACTGAAAAAACACGAATCACCTAATGACCTACCCATAGATGTAAATAACACTGTTTCTGCAACTGTGATTTAAGAAAGCAAGAAATTACTGTTATTAAATCCTTCTAAAGACGGTAATGAGGTGGAGTATTTACATGAACTATTAATCTAGCCTCTCACTCTCTCTCCTCTCTCTCTCTCCCTCTCTCTCTCTCATCAAAACATCAAAGCCTGGGGTTGCCATCAAGCTGCCATACCCCTGCTCCTTGCAACCCATTTTACAGCCCCAGCCCATTCACAGCACGTCAGCTGAATTACAAGCCTCATAAATCCCATGCAATTACCCTCTAAACCCCCTGCAATCACCCTCTAACCCCCTTCAATGAGGTGGCTTTGTATTGGATTATTCTTGGTATTTTCCATACGATTTTACTCAGCCTCGCTTCTCGAAATGGAGGAGTTATAATATTTTGAGTTTTAGCTTCATAGTGACAGGAGTTGGTGTTGTTATTATTTTTATTATTATTATTATTATTATTATTGTTATTATCATCATCATTATTATTTTTGTTACTGTCGTTATGATGCTGTTGCTATTGTTGTTACTGTTATTATTATTATCATTATTATTTTTATTATTATTATTATCATTATTATTTTTGTTACTGTCGTTATGATGCTGTTGCTATTGTTGTTACTGTTATCATCATCATCATCATTATTATTATTATTATTGTTTTGTTGTTGTTGTTGTTATTATTATTATTATTATTATTATTTTGTTGTTGTTGTTGTTATTGCTATCATTGTTATTGTTCCTGTGTATGGTATGTACACCCAGTGGACTGCAGGCCTAAGATACCCGCCTCCTACAACCCCCTTTCGGAGCAGGCGGAAGCAAGAGTCAAGTTTGTCTAACCAGGAAGCTTAACCGCCTTAATTACATCGGTGCCACCACGTGAAGGCGTCCCTCCTCTGTAACTAATGGCCGTGATAGAGAGAATAAAGTCGTCTGGAGATAGTTACAATAAAGTACCTAATACAATGCCTGAGTTCTTATTTCCCCGTAAAGAACTTAAAAGCAATGTTAGGTAATTGTGAATAAAATCGCCTGGAGAGAGAGAGAGAGAGAGAGAGAGAGAGAGAGAGAGAGAGAGAGAGAGAGAGAGAGAAATATCAAACTTCAAAGGGAGATTACTAGAATATAACATCAAACTTCGAAGGGAGATTACGAAAGTAAAAATATCAAACTTCGAAGGGAGATGACAGGAATAAACTAGTTACCTATCTACTTACTGTGTGGCCAGAATGAGGAAGCTTCGCCATAACTATTTATGGTGTTGACTGTCTTTGTGGTTATGCAAATGCTGCTTTTGTGTTCACTGCCTAAAAACTTCATATGAACACAACTTAGATATCTGCACAATTTTAATTGGCTAATTGTATGATTAACAGTACCCATATTCCTCCCAGATAATGAGAGGAACCACAACCATATTTCTGTAACGTTACAGCTAAATACTTTTTGTGGTTTTCTCTAAAACGTGTTACAAAGAAAACACTGAGAAGATTTTAATTCGGTACTTTCCACTAGGCTAAATGGCAAAATATTCAGCCAAAATTCTCAGTAAGCTTCTTTACCATAAAGTTTTCAATGCAATAGCTGTATCTCAATTAGTTTCTGAGATTTCATTTTCAATACGCAATTTTGCACCATAAATGAGTACATAACATTCAAAAATGGGTCAAGGTCATTTATATTTGGCACAAGTACTTGGGTTACTCTAGGGTACCTTCCTGTATAATATCATGAAGATCTAAGAAAAGAAAGTGAAAAAAATAATACTAATACTTACAAAAACACTACCGGTAAGTTTCGCTAGAATATGGCGACGCTTAAATATCAAACTTCGAAGGGAGATTACGAGAATAAAATATTAAACTTCGAAGGGAGATTAATTGCTGTATGGTGCAGCCCCCCCATCGCCCCTCAGGGTCCCCCTCGGTGGGTAAACAGGGCCATAAATAATACCTTTTTCCGCAGCAGCCACGAAGGGGAGGGTGGAGGGGGAAGGAGTGGGAGAGGGGAAGTGTGGGAGGGGGAAGGTGGGGGTGGTGTTGGATGTGAGTGAGGTTATGGTGGGCGAGGTGTGGGGAGAGGGGGGAAAAGGGTGAAGAGAGGAGTTTGGGGGGGAGGGAGTTGTTGCGTGAGGTGTGAAGGAGGGCCGGCATGACAGCTACGCACCTATTTCCACACACACACACACACACACACACACACACACACACAAACTGCGTGTTGTCTGGAGGTGCGAGAGATCCGTTGTAAAGAATCATTAATTGGTACATGTTTTATTTCGCTCCGTTCATTGGTTCTGATGCCTCACACACACACACACACACACACACACACACACACACACACACACCGAAACTCTGTATGTTCGTACGTCTGTCGCTGTTTGTTTCTCTCTCTGTTCCTGTCTGTTTCTCTATCTACCGATATTTGTTCGCGTCGTAACTTCTTATTCTTTTTCTTTCTCCTCCTCCCTCCCTCACACACACACACACACACACACACACACACACACACACACACACACACACACACACAAGAATTATTGCTCCATTTTTTTCTGCAAATTACTTGAGTGGCTTGTCACCCAAACCATGAATATGCAAGTTTGCGTGTGCGTGTGCGTGTTAGGCAAATAATGAGTGGTTTGGGAGCTCTCTCTCTCTCTCTCTCTCTCTCCATCGGATAACATTCACATCAAGATTAAAGGAACGCGATGCTACAAGACAGGCACTACACTCCTTTCACTTTTACTTGACATAAAATTGTCAACTCTCCATCTTTAATGCTGAGTTGTAGCGACAGATTAACACTAGATTATTAGACTAGACACGAAGAAGTGCTATGGGAAGGATGTAGAGCCGTGGTATTAAGTTTTTGTGTCAATGGCCTGTGCGAAATAAGCTAAAAAAAAAAAACAAAAATGTGCATCAAGTTAAGGTGAACAGACTATAGAAAAGAGTAATATAAACAGCATGAAATAAATAATAATGTGATAAAATAAATAATAATAAATAATAATGTGTAATGATAATGTGTAATAATGAAAAAATAAATAATAATGTGTAAATTGTAAATGCAGGTTACTAATGTCAAATGCTATACGTGGGAAGTTGTAATGAAAGGTTACGAAATGTCAAAGTAAGCCAGGCAAATAACGATAAAGACCTGTGGGCGTCAGCATATTGAAAATGATGATAATGACAATAATAATAATAATAATAATAATAATAATAATAATAATAACAATATTAATAATAATAATAATAATAAACAAGCAGATTTAGTTAAGTAAAACCATGACCTTGTTCTATACGCAAATAAATTTTAGTCCAAGCTCAATTTCCTTTTCCAAGTTATTCATTATCTTGATTTTTTACTCTTCCTCCTCCTCCTACGCCTCCTCCTACTCCTACGCCTCCTCCTACACCTCCTTCTCCTTCTTCTCCTCCTCCTCCTCTCGTCTCCACTTACTTCTCTCACTTCTATTATACCTATAATTCTTCGTTCTTTGCTCCATTACTCTTTATTCTCATTCACTTTTCTTTATAACTCTAACCTATCTCTCATTCCACTTATCTATCGAGAACATCCCACTCGCCACTCACGCATCATCTCTTCCCCACACACTTCCTTGTTCTGCATTACCACGTCTCTCTCTCTCTGACTCGTAGCTCACCCACTCTCAACTCTCACCTTTTTCATTTCGTACGCTCTCTCTCTCTCTCTCTCTCTCTCTCTCTCTCTCTCTCTCTACCTCACCCACACTTAACTCCCACCCTTTTCATCTCTCTCTCTCTCTCTCTCTCATTGCCCCACCCCGCCATGACAAATCACGGACATTAAGGCGGGCAGGCCCCACTATTGCCAGCTCCCGGGGCCTCCTCACAGTGTTACCAAATCATCGCCACACCCCCGCCCCATCGCTCACCTCTAAAAGGGTTGGGTGATGGTCTGGCCGGCATTCTTTCATCTCACTCACGAGGGGACATAAGGAAAGTGTCAAAGGGATAATATATAGGGTTGCACTAGGCTCCCGCATCACCTCCACTCCACACTGTAATTATATGGTTGCACTAGACTCCTGTTTCAATTGCATGTTGCACTAGACTCGTGTTTCAGTCCCACTCTGCAATGAAATATAAGGTTACACTAGACTCCTATTTCACCTTCATTCTTCAATACCGTCACTTATCACTTTATCTTAACTTATAGAAACCAAGGCCTCACTAAGAAACCGGGTACTTCTTCATGGCTAACGCAAGACGGACTTATCATCTTTGGAAAACTGCTCTCTAAAGGCATAAAGACTCAGTTAGGCGTGCTGTTCTGTCTTCAGGTAGGCGATTTACCTTAGATTAACTTCTGTCTCCTAAAATATTAATCCCATTTAATTCACGGCTTCAACTTCTTATAATGTGTGCTATTCATGGTTTATATTCTCTACGTGTCAAAAAATAAATAAAAATAAACATGAGGGGAAGTGTATTAGACGAGGGAAACGTAGAATCTGTCCCTATAATTCCCCTCTGTCAGGCAACCCACCCGCCCAGCACTTGTGTTGTCAGGAGCCTTGTACCTCTGCCACAAAAAGGACTTTATTTCTGCAGCTCCCCATTCTTTATTTACGGAATGAGAAAATAAAGTCTTGTTTGAGACTAGGACCCCCTAACTGACCAGATGGTATTTGATGATGATGATGATGATGATGATGATGATGATGATGACGACGACCATGCTGAATCACTTTTTTTTTATATCTTTCAATAAAACATTGTGTGATATTGATGTACTAAAGCTGTAAAAGATTATTCTGTGTATGTTAATTCGTAAACATTTAATCGTGTGTGTGTGTGTGTGTGTGTGTGTGTGTGTGTGTGTGTGTGTGTGTGTGTGTGTGTGTGTGTGAGAGAGAGAGAGAGAGAGAGAGAGAGAGAGAGAGAGAGAGAGAGAGAGAGAGAGAGAGAGAGAGAGAGCTACTTCACAGCGATACCTGCTTCAGTTCCCAAGTATTTGTCATTCCTGCCTTAAGCGAGACACGAGAGGAATTCAAAACATTTCCCCTTTCCCTCAGTCAGACCACCCTCCCCCCCCCCAATCCCCAGCTTTCACCTCTCTCTCTCTCTCTCTCTCTCCTTTCCTCAAAAACTCTTGGTAAATTTCCTGTCTTTCATCCAACCTTCTCATTATCTTCTACTTCTTCCTCACCTCTTCCTTTAATCCTCCTTCCCTCTTCCTCCCTTTCCTTCCCTCTTCCTCCTCTTCCTTCTCTCTTACTCCTCTTCCTTCCCTCTTCCTCCCCTTCCTTCCCTCTTCCTCTTATTCCTCCCCTCTTCCTCCCCCTCCTTCCTTCTCCCTACTCTTCCTACCCTCTTCCTCCTTTTTTCTTCCCTCCATCAATATCGCTGCATTTCCTTTCATTCATCCAACCCTCTCATCTTGTTTTTCATCTTAATTCCTCGTTTTCTTCCTTTAATCCTCCTTCCTTCCTTCCTTCGCTTCCTTCTTCCATCTTCCTCCTCCTCTTTCTTCCATCTTCCTCCTCCTCTTCCTCCAACTTCCTCCTACTCCTCCTCTAACCGTATAATCTCCGTTCTTCCTTTTTCTTTTTTTCCAATATCCTTCCCCTTTCTTCTCCGTAATAATTTCTTTTCTTCTCTCTTCATATCCATCTTCCATCTCTCTCCCTTTCTTATATTATTCCTCATTTATCTTCCCACAAGTTTCTCTCCCTGTCAGTCTCCCCTCTCATTCTCTCTCCATAACCATTCTTCTTCCCTCTTCATGTCTCTCTTTCATCACCATTCCTTCTTCATACCTATCTTCACTCTCCTCTCTTCTTTCATTACCGCTCCAACCTCTCTCTCTCTCTCTTATCTTCTTTCATTACCGCTCCAACCTCTCTCTCTCTCTCTCTCTCTCTCTAAATATCTTTTTTTAACTGATAAACTACCTCTTACTCCCCCCCTTTTCTCTCTCTCTCTCTCTCTCTCTCTCTCTCTCTCTTTCATTATCGCCCCTCTTTCCCTCAATTCTCTCCTCCATCACCTTTCATCTCCTTCATAGCACTCTTCATTCTCCTCTCTCTCAATGTCATTACCTCTTGTCATTCTCCCCTCTCTCCCTCTCAATTATTGTCCTTTTCTCCTTCATGTCTCTCGTCTATCTGGTCCTCCTCCTCCTCCTCCTCCTCTCTACAATCACCCTCTTCCATTTCCCTCTTGTCACTCTCCCCTCTCCTTCCATCTCCATAACATTCATTCCCTCCTCTTCCTTCACTTCAATCCTCTATCTTCATTTCCTTCTCTTCTACCTTCATCCCTCCTCTTCCTCTCCCTATCATTTCCCCCTTGTCATTCTACCTCCACCCTCCTTCACCACAATAGCTAGTCCTTCCTCTCCCTTCTTTTCTTCTTCTTCATCTTCTTCTTCCTCTCCTCCTCATCTTCTTCTTCTTCCTCTCCTCATCCTCTTCTTCTTCTTCTTCCTCTCCTCCTCCTCTTCTTCTTCTTCTTCCTCTCCTCCTCCTCTTCTTCACACTCTTCCCCCATCTCCATCCTCCTTAATTCTCCTCTTCCTCTTCATCCCCTGCTTACCCCTCTCCTTTCTTTAATGTCGCTTCCAGATTTAACCTCTCTCTCTCTCTCTCTCTCTCTCTCTCTCTCTCTCTCTCTCCAGTCCCTGCCTTGATTGTGTCGTACTGATTGAGTCCCCTTTCTTATCTTCCCTTTCCAGTCAGTCTCGTATTCTCTGTTACTTTATTTTCCCCTCTCTCTCTCTCTCTCTCTCTCTCTCTCTCTCTCACACACACACACACACACACACACACACACACACACACACACACACACACACACACACACTTTTTTTCTTCCCGCAAGCGTCTCCAATGCCCCGTGTTAGGCAATAAAAGTAAAAAAAAAAATATAGAAAACTGTAAAATAGCAAAAAAAAAAAAAAGCAATAAGAAAAGACTGAGAAAGGAGGAAAGAAACAAACAAGAGGAAAGAAAGAACCGAGGAAAAAACAACAACAACAACAATAATAATAATAATAATAATAATAATACCAATAAAAACGTCACTTATGAATAGGTCAGGAATTACTGAGTTAATAATGCTGCTTCATTATGGAGGTGTGGCGTTTAGGAGGAGGGAGGGAGGGAGGGAGGGAGGGAGAGAAGAAAAGGAAGGATGGAAGGAAGGAACAAATGGAGAGATGTAGGAAGAATGGGCGATGACTGAATGGAAGAAGAGAAAATTGGATAAAAATGGAAAGGAGGAGGGAAGGAAATGACGGTGGGAAGTAGGGAAGTGAGTGCGGGATGAAAAACGGAGGGATGAATGGAATGAAGGTAGGAAAGAACATGCAGAAAGTAATGCTCAAGGAAAGAAACTGGAGGATCACGGTCAAGGAAGGATGGAAGGAGAGAGAGAGAGAGAGAGAGAGAGAGAGAGAGAGAGAGAGATTCAAGTAATATCAAATACAAAGATAGTAAAGATAATTTTTTTTTTTTCTCTCTCTCTCTCTCTCTCTCTCGTCAAAGCTGAAGGGAAATGAAGTGGCGAAAGGTGATGAAGCAAAAGACGAAATTAATATGCAAATACAGAGGGGGGAAAGAGAAAGAAAGATTAAGATGGGAATATGGAGAGAGAGAGAGAGAGAGAGAGAGAGAGAGAGAGAGAGAGAGAGAGAGAGAGAAGGAATGAAAGAGGCAGGGAGGGAAAGATAAGAGGCTCGGTGTTAGGCAGGATGAAAGGGGATTACACGAAATGACCGGACTCAGGAAGAAAGGTGGGTGAGGCAGAGGAAGGTGGGTGAGGGGGATGGTGGGTGAGGCAGGGGAACGTGGGTGAGGCAGAGGAAGGTGGGTGAGGCACAGGAAGGTGGGTGAGGCAGAGGAAGGTGGGTGAGGGGGATGGTGGGTGAGGGGGATGGTAGGTGAGGGGGATGGTGGGTGAGGCAGGGGAACGTGGGTGAGGCAGAGGAAGGTGGGTGAGGGGGATGGTGGGTGAGGCAGAGGAAGGTGGGTGAGGCAGAGGAAGGTGGGTGAGGGGGAGGGTGGGTGAGGGAGATAGTGGGTAAAGGGGATGGTGGGTGAGGGAGGTAGGTAGGTGAGGGGGATGGTGGGCGAGGGGGATGGTGGGTGTGGGGAAAGGTGGGTGAGGGGAAGGTGGGTGAGGGGGAAGATGGGTGAGGGAGGATGGTGTGTGAGGGGGAAACGTGGGTGAGGGAGAAACGTGGGTGAGGGAGAAACGTGGGGGAGGGGGATGGTGGGTGAGGGAGAAACGTGGGAGAGGGAGGAAGGTGGGTGAGGGAGGAAGGTGGGTGAGGGAGTAATGTGAGTGTGGTACGAAGAGAGGTGAGGGAGGGAAGAAGTGGGTGAGGAAGGATGAATGGTGGGTGAGGTAGGGAGAGGGAAGGAGGGCGAAGTGAGGGAGAGAGGCTGGTGATGAAAGAAGAAGAGGGCATGAGAGAGGATGGAAAGAATGAATAACTAACTGAAGAGCAGAGAAGACAGAACGAAGACAAGCGACGCAGCAAACCATACAAGAGCAACCGTCACCTCCAGCAGTAGTAGCAGTACTGTAGTAGTAGTTGCAGTGGTAGTTGCAGTAGTAATAATAACAGCAGTAGCAGCAGCAGTAGTAGCAGTATACAGTAGCGGTAAATTTAATAATAATAATAATAATAAAAATAATAATAATAATAATAGAAATAATAATAATAATAATAATAACAAAGGATGAGGAGCGCAGAATGAGGAGAGGGAGGCGGAGGACGGGCTGTGAAGATAATTCGGATGAGTGCAGTCGGGGATAAAAGTTCGTCTACCATTCCACTGCGTCTCCATCACACTTGGGGCATGTCCGTCACTTAAGGAGGCTCCCTAGCACCTCTTCAACTGCGATTTATTTTTGGATACGACCAGTTAATAAAATTTTATATGCTGTTCATGAAAAGTATGGTATTATTAGAAAATTTTAAATACCACAGAACAAGGAAGCAAGGCGTAATAGGCAAACTAAATCGCTTAGGAAGAGGTGTTAGTGAGCTTTCTTAACCGACGAGTGGGCTTTGGGGCATGCGCTTGCCTCCCTGACGCATCACATCAGAGAGAAACATCTACAGGAAGAGAAACATACCGAGCCTCTCTCAGCTTAGCAATATTAGCCAGCAGAAGGAAGTGAGCAGAGAAGATGAAACATTAGACGGAATTTAGATAAACATACCAAGTCTCTCTCAGCTTAGTAATATTCGTCGGGAGAAGTAAGTAGGCAGACATAAAATATTCTCAGCTTAGAAGTATTAGCCAGAGGAAGAAAATGGAAGGTAAAAGACGTTGAATATCAGGCTAACTTTAGAAAAAAAATATCAATCATCTCTCAGCTTAGCGATTATTAACCAGTACAAGAAAATATATAATCGGTAAAATATTTGGTGAACTTGAAAAAAATCGCCAAGCCTCTCATAACTCAGGGGTACTGGAGAACAAAGGAAAATGGAAAGAGGTGAAAGGGAGCATTTAAAAAAAAAAAAAAAAAGCCTCTCTCTCATTACGAAAATTAATGAACTGAGGAAAGTGAGGAGCAGAGGAGACGAACTTATAGACGAACTTCACAGAAAAACATATACATCCTCTCTCAGTTTACCAATATTAGCCAAATGAAGAAAATGAGATGTGAAATACTAGGCAAAAATCGTAGCGGGCCTCTTACAGCTTAGCAATATTAGCCAGCAGAAGAAAGTGAGAAGAGGTGAATGAGGCGAACTTCTGTCCCTAAGTAAAGGCAGGTAAAGATGAGTAAAGGTGGGTAAAGATGAGGGAAGACGAGTAAAGATGCATACAGACTAGCAAAGATGAGTAAAGACAAGTAAAGGTGTGTAAAGACGAGTTAAGATCAATAAAGATGGGTAAAGACGAGTAAAGATGGGTAAAGCTGAGGGAAGACAAGTAAAGATGAATACAGACTAGTAAAGATGAGTAAAGACGAGCAAAGATGAGTAAAGACGAGTAAAGATGGGTAAAGATGAGTAGAGAAGCTTGGAGGTGTTTTTGCGGCGGTCACCCTGGATGAACTCTGGGATTAGGCCTCTGAGAATAGACAAGACAGATACCAGGAACAAACAGGACAGACAGACAGATTGACAGGCAGATAGGACAGACAGCGCCCTATGCAGGAAATAACAGCGTTTGTAGGAGAGAGAGAGAGAGAGAGAGAGAGAGAGAGAGAGAGAGAGAGAGAGAGAGAGAGAGAGAGTTCAGACACATACCAAGGCAGGAAAAAATGCATCCGATAAGAGACATCGATTATTGCATAAAGATAGATACAAAAGGCAGTAGGAACAGACCCATACGATAGATAGTGTCCATAGCAGCAGATAGATTTGATAGATGGGTCAATAGAAGAGAGACAGACGCCACAGTATCCATAGCAGGAAGTGTCAAACATGAGTCCACTTACCACTTAACTTGGCGAAAAATAAAAGTGAATCAAGTGACGATCAGACAAATGAAGTATGAATACTGAATTAAGGAAGCAGAGAAACACACACACACACACACACACACACACACACACACACACACACACACACACACACAGAATATAAAACCATAGTCATAAAAATCTACAAACGACCAATAAATTCAGCATGAAGTAACGAATAACGAGTAAATATGAGAAAATAAACACACAAATAAAAATAAACAAACACTAACAACCAACAAACACACAGATAAACACAACCACTAAATGAACGTACCCAAACACACACAAAATTATTACACACACACACACACACACACACACACACACACACACACAAACCAAATCCATCCCATCCTCCACACATTTCGTCCCCTTACCACTTAAAGTTCCAGACTGCTCACTTCCAGGAGAGGTAAAAAAAAAAAAGTGGGCATAGGGTGAAGTATTTAATTAAGTGCACCCTGTAGCCGCCATCACCCTTCGCTATTACGAATTTTTTGCAGGAATTTCTAATAAACAAAAAAGGGACAGACTGCTCGAGGGAAGGGAGTGGGGTGGGAGGAAGGAGCCGGGCTGAGGGAGGGAAGAGAAGGGTGGAGAGGAGGACGAGGGGTTGAGAGAGGGAATGGAGAGGAGAGGAGGGGGACAGATGGAAGGAAAGATGGAGAGGGAGAGATGGAGGGAAGAGAAGGGTGAGGAGAAGGACAAGTGGCCGAGCTAGGGAATGGAGAGGAGACAGGAGGGGGGAACAATGGAAGGAAAGGAAAGAAAGGAAGGGAAGGGAAGGGAAGGAAGAGTTCAAAGGGATGACTGGGAGAAGCGGGTGGAAATATGGAAGACGGATGAGAGAGGATGAGGAGGATAAGTGGGTAAAGACGAGATAAGAGGACGGCAAGGGGGGGGGGAAGGGTTAGGGGCTAGGAGGGTAAGGGCTAACAAAGAAAGGGAAAAATGAAAAAAAAAAAAAAAAAGGAAAACAAGCGTTGGGATGGAAGAAGGTAAAGAAAAGGTTAGGATAAAGTGGGAGGTGAAACAGGGAAAGACGCGATGATGGAAAGGGGTAGAAGGGTTGAGAAAGGGTTAATTAGGAATAAGGGACAAGGGCAAAGGAATGGCAAGGATGTGGCGGGAGGAAAGAGGGATTGAAGGATGGTTTGGAAACATGGAAGAGAAGAGAAAGGGAGAGGACACGAGGAGGGAAGAGGTGATGGGAAGGAAGAAGAGGCAGAGAACAGATTGACAAAAGGAAAGACGAAGAAGCGAGAGGAGGAAATGGAAGAAAGAATGTGAGACGAAAGGAAAGCAGAAGGAAGGAGGGCAGAAAGAAGGGAGAAGAAAGGAAGAGAGAAGAAAGAATGGAATGGAAGAGAGAAGTAAGGAAGGGAGAAGAGAGGAAGAGAGAAGAAAGGAAGAGAGAAAAGAGGAAGGGAGAAGATAGGAAAGAAGAGAGATGAAGAGAGGAAAGGATGGAGAAGAGCTTACAGTAAGGGAAAGGTGCTGACGAAGAATTACACCTTTCAATACAAAGTCGTCTCTTTCTTAGCAAATTCTGAGAAAATGCAATACGACTTAAGCCACTTCTTTCCGATGACGTATTATTCTCTTTTTCTTCTCGCCCTCTCAAAACAATTTTATTTTTTTGGTGATTATCTTTAAGTCTGCTCTAAATTGAACTAAATCTTCTGGTAATATCAAGAATAGTGATGAAAATGCGTTATATTATGAAAGACCTCTGTGACTGAAAGGATTTGGGATAATTTTTTAGAGAGAAAGAGAGAGAGAGAGAGAGAGAGAGAGCATGAGACAAAGGGAAGAAGAGGGGTGATAAAGGGTGAGGAAGCATAGGGAACTGGAGGAACAAGGGATGGAGGGAAGTAAAGGGAAAGGGAGAATACAAGAAAAAGAGACGAAAGAAGATAATCCATTCACGAACAAGAGTACAGAAGAAGAGGGGAAGAAGTGAGGCGATACAGGGAGAGGAACTGCAGGGGGGGGGGGAAGGAAGCAGAAGGGGAAGAAGGGACATGATAATAGCAGAGACATACAGGAAAAAGAGGAACGCGGAGAAGAAAGACATCAAACGAGGGAAAGTACCATTGAAGAAGGGATTAGGAAAAGAAATATTGAGAAAATAAAAAGAAATCTTGAGAAAAGGAAAAGAAATCTTGAGAAAAACGAAATCTTGAGAATAGGAAAAGAAATCTTGAGAAATGGAAAAGAAATCTTGAGAATAAGGAAAAGAAATCATGAAAAAAGGAAAAGAAATCTTGAGAAAAGGAAAAGAAATCTTGAGATATGGAAAAGAAATCTTGATATGGAAAAGAAATCTTGAGAAAAGGAAAAGAAATCTTGAGAAATGGAAAAGAAATCTTGAGAAAAACGAAATCTTGAGAACAGGAACAGAAATCTTGAGAAATGGAAAAGAAATCTTGAGAATAAGGAAAAGAAATCATGAAAAAAGGAAAAGAAATCTTGAGAAAAGGAAAAGAGGAGGAGGTGGTTGAGAGAAATCATATGAAGCAGAATAAAAAAAAACGGAAAGAGGGAGAGGAGGGGCAGACAGGCTGTATGAGGAAGACAGAGAGGAAAAAAGAGTATTCGGAAAGCAGGAAGAGGGGAAAAGGCAGCAGAAGTGGGGAGAGGAAGAAAAGGAGCAGAGGAATAGGCAGCAGAAGAGTGTAGGGGATGAAAAGGAGCAGAGGAAAAGAAGGATGGGGGAAGGGAAAAGGGAAGACTGGCAACAGATCGGCGAAGAGGAGTGGCGAGAAAAAGGAAGGGGGAAAGGAGAGGAAGACAGGGAACAGAAGAGAGAGAGAGAGAGAAGAAAGGATAGGTGATGCTGTAAACTGAATAGGTGGGTAAGAGAAAAGAGACATAACTGAGGAGGTCGGTAGGTAAGGGTAGTAAAAGGGCAATGGAGTAAATGAGAGGAAGGGAAGGGGGAGGTTGAGGACTTACTTGAGGAATCCAGGAAGAGGAAGAAGTGGAAGGGTAGAGGGGAAAGGGAAGTACATGGGGAGCTGGGAATGGAAGAAAGGAAAGAGACGTGGAAGGGAAACAGGGAATGGGAGAAAGAAAAGAGAAGTGGATGGGGAGATGGAAATGGGAGAGGGGAGAGTGGAAGGGGAGATGGAAATGGAAGAGGGGAGAGTGGAAGGGGAGAGAAGATGGGGACGTAAAATTAAAAGGGACCAGGGAGAAGGAGGGGGAGGATTAAGGGGGAAAATGGGAATAAGGGGAAGAGGAGAGGTAAGGGGGTAAAAAAAAAAAAAAGGGAGGGTAAGGGGAAGGGGGATTCTTGTACCGTATAAGTATTGAACATGTTAAGGGATGAACGAAAAAATGGAAGTATGTGTTGCAGGGAAGAGCAGACACACGCGGGCAAAATGTACGTATGCAGAAAAAATATATATGAGAGGGAAATGTGTGTGTGTGTGTGTGTGTGTGTGTGTGTGTGTGTGTGTGTGTGTGTGTGTGTGTGTGTGTGTGTGTGTGTGTGTGTGTGTGTGTGTGTGTGTGTGTGTGTGTGTGTGTGTGTGTGTGTGTGTGTGTGTGTGTGTGTGTGTGTGTGTGGAGGGAGGAGAGAGAGAGCAAAGGGATGTGGGTTATGGCGGTGGAAAAGAGAGAGCGTAATCTAGGCAATATTTAATAATTGTGGCGAGGTACTGTGGGGAGGGGTGGGGTGGGATGGGGTGGGATGGGATGGGATGGGATGGGATGGGATGAGACGGGATGGGATGGGATGGGATGGTATGGCCCAATGTAATGGTTAGAAGGATGGGATGGGATGAGATAGAATGTAGTGTGATGTGGTAGGGTATGGTGTGTTGAGGTGATGTGTGGTGTCTTATAAAACCCCTCCATTAATCCTTTTTCCCCAACCTGTCCACTACAATGCAGCACATCATTGCTTTAATCCTCACTTTTTTCTTTTCCTTTCCTTTCTCCCTTGATTTCATTTCCTCTCTCTCTCTCTCTCTTTCTCTCTCTCTCTCTCCATCAACGGGCCGTCAACGCTCCCCACGCCTCATCACGCTGGTTCCGAGGGCAAAAAAATGTCAGTGTTTTGGCGAGGGGAAATTGTATCATAACACTGGATGGATGGATGGTTGGTTGGTTGGTTGGATGGATGGATGGATGGATGGTTGGTTGGATGGATGGATGGTTGGTTGGTTGGTTGGTTGGTTGGATGAATGAATGAATGAATGAATGAATGAATGGATGGATGGTTGGTTGGTTGGTTGGTTGAATGAATGAATGAATGAATGAATGGATGGATGGATGGACTGTCTGTCTGTCTGTTGCCAACTACCACCACTGCCACACCTGCTACCACTATTCTTGCCTATCGGTAGCTCTCATACCAACTACTGTTCATACCCCTGATCCGTGCCTTCTATAAACTTACCACCACAACTACCGCACCAATTACTACCCCTACCACACCATTTTCTATCCCTACCACGCCAATTACTTCACCTATCACACCCATTACTACCCCTACCACACCAATTACTACCCCTACCACACCAGTTACTACCCCTACCACACCAATTTCTACCCCTACCACACCAATTACTACCCCTAACACACCAATACCTCCACCACACCAATTTCTACCCCTATCATACCAATTACTACCCCTACCACACCAATTTCTACCCCTACCACACCAATTTCTACCCCTACCACACCAATTTCCACCACCACACCAATTTCTACCCCTACCACATCAATTACTACCCCTACCACACCAACTACCACTATATCTGCCTATCAGTAGCTCTCAGACTAACTACAACTACTGTTCTCTTCATACCCTCGATCCAGGGATTCACTACCACCACAACTATAACTACCACATCAACTGTTCCCACTACCACACCAACTACCACTATCAATGTTCTATCATGATATTGGTTGGTTGGTTGGTTGGTGTCCTTCCTACCCCTCTCCTCCTGATCTACGCCTTCTACTAATCTACCACCATAACAACCACAACAATAGCTACCACAACCACCACACCAACTACCACAACCACCACACCAGCTACCACAACCACCACACCAGCTACCACAACTACCAACCAACTACCACAACCACCACACCAGCTACCACACCCACCACACCAGCTACCACAACTACCATTCAAACCAAACTCAAACCACACTGACCCGCATCATCTACCGACCCAAACGCCCCGCTACCAACAGAACTACCAAGACAACTACCCAAACTACCACACCAACTACCAATATCCTCGTCTACCAGTACCACCAGTCCGCCAGCACGTGCCTACCACATGCCTACAATTCACACCAAAACTTCCCAAACTTGCCCCATTTTTGCTCCTTTCCGCTGCGACCAAACACCATTAACATTCTAACTTGTACACCTCCCCTGTTAACTGGATGGAGAGACGCAAATACAGAGTCCACCCGGGAGCCAGACCTACACACTTTTCCCCGGCCATGCAGGGGGTGGTTCCTTGCTTGCGTGCGGTTGATGGGTCCGCGCGACCACACAGACCGAGGTTAATCAACAACAACAACAACAACAACAACAACAACTCACACATGCCTCTCCATTGCAGGCTCTCCATCCTGAAGACTGGGGTGTAACATCATCATCATAACTAGGTGCCAGTCACAAAGGAGTGCAATGGAAAGGATGTAGAGCAGTAGCATTGTGTTTTTCTACCTCTGACCTGCGTGATTTTGGAAAAGACGAAAATCTGGGCCAAGTCTGAGTTAAAAGGGTATTGTACTGCACGGATTATAAACTTCATTAATTAGCCCATGACGCCTTTGTTAACATCGGTGCAATTACTCCTTTATTACTTTATTTCGCCACACGCCCCTAGTCCATTTCCGGCAGACCTTTCATGCCACTATTTCCCCCACCACCAAATTCTACCGCCAGTCAGCCATCAGCACCAACGCGGTCTCCATCCATGACACGTTCCATTGCCCACCACAACACAAATCAACTTCCCGACCACAGCACAAATCAACTTACGCAACAGTACCACACGAGGACCACCACCCTCCCTTCCCTTACCCTAGTATCGCATGGGACACTGAAGAAACTATCATCATTATCATCAAAACCACCACTATCATCATCATCATCACTGTCGTCATCATTTTCTTCACCATCATCACCCAAACAACCATGGCAACAGCCACAAGCAGCACCACCACCACCACCACCATTACCAAAAGCGCTACCACCATTACCACCACCACTACCATCATCCCCAGCAGCACAACAAGCCTGGATACACTAAGACCCACCATGAAGCGTGGATGGGGAGGCGTTTAGGTGGGCATTTAATCACGTCCATATAATTCACTTGAACTAGCGCGTAAAATTAGGTGAAACGAGGACAGCGTTCCCGAGGGTGGCCGTGAAAGTGCTGGGAATAGGATTGGTATGGGAAGTGGAAGTAGGTAGGTGGGTAGGTGAATGAAGGGTAGGGAAGTAGGTAGGTGGGTAGATGAGTAAGTGGGTATGAAGATGGTATGCAGGTATGTATGTATGTAGGTGGGAGGGTGGGGCTGATGGGTAGGTGAAGTTGGGTAAGCACGTGTGTAGGTATGATGTGTGAGTAGACGGAAGGGTGAGGGTTAACATGTAGGTAGCTAGGAAGGGCGGAAGGCAGGTAGGTAAGCAGGGAAGGAGGGGTCAGGCAGGCTGGCAGGAAGGTCGGCCGGAATTTGGAAGGCAGGAAGGTAGGTAGGCAGGTATGTGAGTGAGGCTTGAAGGAAATGTTAAGTACTTCACAGGTAACTAACGCACGTTTTCTTATGAGCTTAAGAGGCTAACTTAACACATCTTCCTTATCGATTTATTTTACGTATTACACCCAAAGACTCTCTCGTATGTTATTCGTGTGTTCTTCATTACCCACAAAGACCAGATACATAAACACAGAAGACAATACTGACGTGATATATGTTGGGATGAACTAGTAAAGACGTTGTGCTGTGGAGACCACTTAGCCGACGAGAATATGGCCCAAGGTGTGTGAGTAGGTAGGCAGGAACTTACGTAGGTTGGTAGGTAGGTAGGGAAGGAGGGAGAGAGGGAGGGAGGTAGACGGGTAGATAGGTGAGTGGGTTGCTGATTAGATGTGTGAGTGGGAAGGTGGGTGTTTGGATAAGTGGGTAGGCTACAGGTAGGTAGGTGGCAGGTGGGTGGAGGGTAGACGAGTAGATGGTTAGATGAGCTTAAATTTGAAGAAAAGAGGAGGAGGAGGAGCGGGAGGAAGAGTGGGGGTAGAAGAGAGCGAAGAAGAATGGGAGGAGATGTGAAGGTAGGAGAGAGGGAAGATGATTGAGACACGGCATGTGGGAAAAAGTGGAGATGGTGGTGTGGGGGACAGGAGAGAGGGAAGAGGAGTGGGAAATGCAGTGAGGGTAGGAGGGAGTGAAGTGGGGTGGACGGACGAATGAGAGGACGAGAGGGGGAGGGGAAGAGGGAGGTACAGTGAAAGAGGGAAATCAGGAAGAGGGTGTGGTGTCAATTAGGAAGGAAAGACAGGATCATCATCATCATCATCATCATCATCGTCACTTTCCCTACCACACTATCGACATTCATCACCATCATCTCTCTTCCTTTATTCTTCCCTTTTACTTCCTATAAACCCAAACACCAACTCATCATCATCATCATCATCAACATTTTTCCTACGCACTTTTTTCAACATTATCATCATCTCTAACACCAACACTCATTCTCCCTTCAACAACCTCTGCATATACCATTCACCACAATCATCATCATCAACATAACTCTCCTCAGCACATTTCATACAATCATCACCATCTCTATTTCTCTCATTTCCCTTCTATCGCCCTCTCTCCCCATCTCCCCACACACCAATCATCACCACCACCATCAATTTCAATCTCCCTCCACACACACTCTCTCTCCCCCCACCATCCCTCCCGCCTCCATCATCCATTTCAATCTTCCCTTCTCTGCCCTGAATGCCCATTTCCCCCGACAAATCCAATACTATCCCATATCACCGCCGTCTCTCCAGTACCAACGTTATATATATCAATCTTACTAGCCCAGTACCCATACCTTAGCCTGTCTTACCCAATATTACTTATTTTACTATCTTACTATCAATACCAATCTTCCTAGTCTACTACTCATTTTCTATCCTAATCTTACCCACTATTATACAACTAATCTTACTATCTTCCTATCAATACCACCTACATACCATTTAACTTACTAATCTTACTCTCTTTTCTGCACTTTATATCCCACACTTACTAAATCACTAAACTCCTTTCACTTTAAACTGGCTGAGATTGCCGTCACTTTGCACTGTATTTTCCGTACTTCAGTGACAGTGATGATACAACGGCTTTACACCATTTCCACAGCACTTCCTCGTGACTAGCGCCAAATTCTCGTGCAGACCTCTTTTAACAGCTCAGCGTGGAAGTTGGAGAGAGAATTTACGTCCAGGTTCAATCATCATTATCATCATCATCAAACTCTCTTGCAGATTTTTACATGAGGTGGAATAAAAATGGGCCAAACACTCACTCACTCGTCATTCAAGCTTCGGAATCCTTGGCTGCACCTCCAATGCCTCTCTCCATCACATTAATCTAGCACCCCATCACTTATATTATCTCTCTTTCTCTCTCTCTCTCTCTCCTATCAGCCACACTCTTGCCACTCACCCATCACCACCATGCTCACATCACCATCCCATTAATCTCTCTCTCTCTCTCTCTCTCTCATCACCCTGTCACCACCACCACTCCACCCAAAACAGACAGACAGACAGAGGGAGCATCTCAAGACAGAGTTAATTACCAGAGAGTGACTTAGCTCCGAAGCAAGACAGGGGGAGGGGGAGGGGAAGGGGAGGAAGGGAGGGAGGGAGGGAGGGAGGGAGGGAGGGAGGGAGGGAGGGAGGGAGGGAGGGAGGGAGAGAGAGAGAGAGAGAGAGAGAGAGAGAGAGAGAGAGAGATCTGAAGTGCAGTAATGTTAAAGAAAGATGGAAGAGGGGAGGGAAATGGATGGGAGGGGTGAGGATGAGAGTAAAGAGGGGAGGGGAGGGGAGGGCCTAATGGGCGTCTGTCTTTACTCCCGAGATCAAATTAGACCAGTTATTAATTTATTACCTTTCACCCACGAGGAGGAGGAGGAGGAGGAGGAGGAGAAAGGGGAGGAGGAGGAAGAGCAGGAGAAAGGGGAGGAGGAGAAAGGGGAGGAGGAGGAGGAGGAGGCTAGATCAAGTGTGCTCTCTCAACGGGGAGTGAAAGCTAACTGTGAGGCATGGCGGCGAAGGGGGGGAGAGGAAAGGGTAGACTTAACCAATTCAATCCCATCACGAATCTTCTCTTTCATTCTTGCTTTCACCAGACAATTTTATCCATCTTAAAGAGCCTGAAGAAGTCAAAGGTTTAATTAAGACTTCACTCCAGCCCCCTCACTTCGAAAAATCTAATACAAAGAAAATAGTCTGTTAGTAGGAGGAATAAACTTAAAAAGAGGTCGAGTTAAAGGAACCATATTTCTTAAGGTGACTTTCTCAGGCTCCTTACACATCTTCTCAGGTGAATAATGTAGTTTGGTGCTGGTTATGACAGAATATTAGAGTTATCGTGACCATGACAGGGTTAATGGAGACTAGTTATCTATCTATACCGAGACGCCTTAATCCCGTACGGGCCACAAACAAATCGCCTCCATGTCGCCCTGTCGCCTGCCATTTCGCTCCCCCAAGCTCACAGTAATTAATATTCTTCGTCTTCTGTAGTCGCTTCAAGTTCAATAAAATCGTCTGCCTTCAAAACCGTCTGGCTTTAGATGGATTTGTTCACGGTACCAGTATTAACATCGGTATTAACACTCTGGCTCTTTTGTCCCACTCTCTCCTGAACAAAACCAAATAAAGCAAGAATAAAATCTGTTTGTCCTCACCATGAAAGGGCTAACTGTGTCTTGTTATTTTTGCCTGTCTGTTAAAATGACTGTCAAAATACCACCCCTCTTTCTCCTTACCAGTCTCTGTCTGATGGATCGTCTGTCTGCCTGTCTGTCTCATTTTTAGAGCAATACACTTCTCTGTCTGCCTTGTTTCGTGCTGGGTGAGTGTCTGACTGTCCATCCATCTTCATTAGGTCTTTTAACGAAATTACTTCAGAAAGATATAATAATTCGAGCGGTAATAAGAAAGGATGAGAGAGAGAGAGAGAGAGAGAGAGAGAGAGAGAGAGAGAGAGAGAGAGAGAGAGAGAGAGAGAGAGAGAGAGAGGGAGGGAGGGAGGGAGGGAGGGAGGGAGGGAGGGAGGGAGGGAGAGAGAGAGAGAGAGAGAGAGAGAGAGAGAGAGAGAGAGAGAGGGAGGGAGGGAGGGAGGGAGGGAGGGAGGGAGGGAGAGAGAGAGAGAGAGAGAGAGAGAGAGAGAGAGAGAGAGAGAGAGAGGGGGGGGGGGCGAAGAAGCAACACGGAGAGAAGGAAGAGAAAGAGGTGTTGATACGAAGTGGTGCATCCTGGGAGGGTACAATAATCAAAGAAACAGTGGCTGAATGACAGAATAGAGAGAAGAAAGAAGAAAGGAGCAAGAGAGGAGAGAAAGCGACAGGAAGGGCGCTGGGGAGAAGAGAGGAAGAGACAGGAAGGGAGTAAGAAATAAGAGACATAGAGAGACAGGAAGGGAGCAGGTGAAAAGAGAGAGGTGGAAGGCAGGTAGAGAGATAAAGAAACATGAGATGCAACACAGAGAGATGCAAGGGAAACGGGTGTCGGTGAGAAGTGGAGCCTCGTGGGTGGGTACATAGATCAGAGAAACAGCTGCTGTGTGAGTTAAGTATGATGTATGGCGGCGGAAGCGAGGTCACTGATAAACACCGCTGCGTCTGATGCTGCTTGTATGCTTCACCCCATCCTCACTACACACACACACACACACACACACACACACACTGCTCGCTGGTGCAGTGGTAACGTTCTCGCTTGCCATCTGGTAGACGGGAGTTCGCGCCTCGCTCAGGTTGCGAAAAGTTTCACTGACGAAGTGGGTGGTTACTGTCCCCCTTGAGCAAGGGGACGGGTGTGTGCGTGTGTGAAGGTCACAGCCTTGCCCTTAGATCGGACTATATGAGCTCTCAGCTCCCTTCCGGGAAGGTAAAAGATGACGATCAAGACCATCAAGTGATCCTGACCGACCCGGTGAATTACTCACAATTATGAACACTGTCAAGTTTCTGTGTCTGTATCCCTCACACTCCATTTTTGAGTGGGAAAGAAGTTGGAGACGCTGATGACGATGACTACTACTACTACTGCTCCTACTAATACCACTACTACTACGATGACGATGACAATGATGACGTAAATGACGATGATGATGATGATAATGATATGTTCCTACTTCTGAATCCCTCCCATTCAAAGCATTAGTGGAAAGGAGAATTCGATACCTTCCCTTCGACGTCTTAAAAGTACCCACCAAGAACACGACAAAGACGTGGGCCAGATATCATTAATCCCATCGTGAGGCTTAACACTCTCGCGCTCCTATAATCCACTTCCTGGCGAATTAAATCGTATGCCGCTAGCTAGAAATGAATGCTAGAGTTGTCCCGAGCTTCGGCCTGAAAAAAAGAAGAAAAAAAGAAAGAAAGAAAGAATGAATGAATGAATGAATGAACGAATGAATGAATGGAGGGAAGGAAGAAGGGAAAGAATGCTTGAATGAATGAAAGGAAGAAAGAAATCACGAATGAAAGAATGATTAATAGCCGCAAAATAACATTAGAGTTGTCCCGAGCATTTCAGGGTAAAATAAATAAGTAAATAAAAAATAATAAAAACTCCAAGAACTGAATGAAAAGCCATAGAAAACAAAATAAAGCCCTCCATGTGGATTACCAGGTTCCTAAACTCAATTCAATCGCCTGGATTTAGCTGGCAAAGAATACTTAACGAATTCTTCTGATCATTTGAGGGAAAAAAGAAAGGAAATCCACCAAGAACAGGAGGTACATGACGGCCAGACACTATAAATCCGGCGCTGGGGATTAATTCATGAATAAATCCACTTGAGCTGACGGCAACAAATGACTATTCCCTCGTCCCGGTGCATATATCAAAGTTAGTCATATTTCACACCAAAATTAAACTTGTTCGGCACACCAGTACATACAACAACAACAAAACAACAACAACTGAACAACAATAACAACACCGTATCAGCAATATCATAATATACACTAACAACAACATAACGAACACCAACAAACACAAGTAACAATAACAAAAACAGCAACATAAAGAGAACGCAAACAGCAATTGCAACAATGACTAACTGAACAACAACATACAGCAACTACAACAAAACAGCGCGCGCGCACACACACACACACACACACACACACACACACACACACACACACACACACACACACACACACTAGCAGCAACAGTAACACCAGCATCAAGAATATATAACACCACAAACACTACAAACAACAACAAGAGCAACGACAACAACGGCTGCAACAAGTAACAACAGTGCCTTCACTTTAACCTGGCCCAGATTTTCGTTCTTCTGCATCCTCTCTATAGCTCTTCCTCGTGACTAGCACCATATGTTACTGTCAATCTCTTACTACAGAATTCAAGATGGGGATGTGGCAATTTTAAGCCAAGTTTAAGTGAACAGAGAAGAGTAAAATTTATCACGCCATCCATTCATCCACCTATCCTTCTATCCATGCAATCGTCACTCACCCTAATCACAATTCCTCAGCGATTTGTCAGCCACTAATCTGGGCGACCAAACTGAATTAAAAGACGAAAAGAAAGGGAATAACATGCCACTAATTATCCTATCCACCCAGTCAGCGAGTCAATCACCACTACGGCCTCTCCCATGATGACTACCAATCACATAAAAAAAATAAAAAGGTATGCAGAATATAAATTGAAAAATATTGTACAACTCATCGTTCCATTCACCCATCATTTTCGTGTCTCGTGATGACCTACCAGATGTCTGTCATTCATAGATATCCATTAATACTCAGTCCGGCCTCTTCCAAGAAAATTACTAAACACCAATTACAAAAATAATCACTCCAACCGCCAATCCATCCATCTATCCACACTAATCGCTCTACTGCTCCATCCATCTATCCATTATCCAAACAAATCGTTCAATCTATCCAATCATCCATCCAATCATCGCTTGTGTCTCTCCCGTGATAACTCCCCCGGGCACTCGTCAAACACCAATCAGGCCAGCCAATCAGGGCTCCACTTGACACCAGCTAATATCAATACAAGTGGCAATTTCCATCCGGCGTCAGATAGGAAAAACTGATTAGGTTCGTCACGGCAGGGAGGGGAGGAGACTGATTGGGGCGACACTGCGGTTCCGAACTGGGGTAGAGATTAGGGTCTTAACTGGGGAGGGTTTGGGGTCTTGATTGGGAAGAGATTAGGGTCTTGATTGGAGAAAGATTAGGGTCTTGATTGGGAAGATTGGGGTTTTGATTGTGGAGAGATTAGCGTCTTGATTTGGGAGAGATTAGGGCTGTGACTGGAGATTAGGGTTGTGACTGGAGGTAAAGGATCAGACTTGTGATTAACTTCTGACTCAAGACTCTGGCTCTGATTGGGGAAGGGATTAGGGTCTTGATCAGTGAAAGATTAAGAGTCCTGACTCGTGATTTAGGTCCTGATTAGAGTCAAGATTAGATTCCTGACCGGGGCTAACTCCTGACCATTTTCTTCACCCACTGAAAAATTTCTCGGACTGAAGGGATTAAGGAAGTTCATATTTAACCACTCCACTTCGATCAGTCTCTCTGTCTCTCTCTCTCTCTGTCTGTCTCTCTCTCTCTCTCATTTCACTATGCAGTTCTTCCATGCTCTCACCTACATTAGCATCCTACACCGCTGAAATGCAGACGACAAGAGCGCGAGAAAATGAATGAGAGGCTGACTGATACCTGTTTTTATTCTTAGCTCTACCTGAACGGCAATTTTCATCGGAACTTATCTCTCGTCGTTTAGAAGGGGTGGGCTGGAGAATATATGAGTGAGGAGGGGGTGAGTTGGAGAGAGGCCAGCGTGATGACAAGCAAGATTCGTTCGTGGCCACAAATACCGGGATGAAGGCAACTGGATAAAGACAGACAGACAGACAGGCAAGCAGACAGTAGACAGACAGCTATGTGTTTGATAACGACGAATATACTGACAGACAAGAACTGCTGCATCGCCTCGCACGGTGCGGGAGGGCGAGGGCTTGTGAAAATTATTACCTTCTCACTTCATTCGGTGAGTGGACGATATATGGCTGGGACAACTTAATATTTCAAAATTCTCCGCATTGTGTGCTAGAATGCATGCACAGCGGGAGACACAACACTTTCTTTGCTGACTTTACCTTTCCAAAAACTTAACATGATAAGTACTGCATTGTACTTAATACGTACGTGCCAGTAACTTCCAGCCCTTGAAGTGGATGAAGAAAAGACGAGACTCACCTGCAAAAAATGAAAATAAATACAGTTAATTAAATGAAAGCATACTAACACTACAGACAGCAGCAATAACAATAACAACAATACAGTATATGTGCCGTTACATATATCCGTCCGTGACTCAGTTCATCAGAGAAATTCATCAACACTCCGTCAGCTCAGACAGTGAAATAAATCAAAAGTCTGGTAACTTTAGCAATATGGATAAACATACATACATACATACATACTCGTACATACATAAAATTACCAAAGCAATACTAATTCCCACCAGAGAAATTAGGAAAGATGCTATTCATACACAAAGGAGATAAAGCACAAAAGCAGGAGAATTATCGACTCGTATGAGAAGGATACAAGTGTTATGTGGAATATGGAGGACAGTAACGATGAAATATGTAGGAAGATGCCTGAGGAAGTTAGGAGGTTAGACAGGGATGAGGAAGAGATTACCGTGTGTTTGTTGTAAAACTGTATAATGAATATCCACAATCCCTTTCAGCTGAGCTGATGACCATAAGCAAAGTGGAGGGTAGATTTACATAGTAACCAAAGAGATTCAGTTCTACCTCATAACTAGGGCTCATGGAATTTCAAGAAACCATGACTTAATACTGAAGTAACCAGAGTGACCTAGTTCCATCACGTGAATACAAACCGAGTCTAGTTGGATAAGGAGCATGTGTGCTAGGCCTGGGAGGAGTACTGACGTAATTCTACGGGTCTGGGGAAGCTCGAGCGAGACAGATTGATGGTGGGGACAAAAGCGTTATGTAAAGGGGGAACACTGGTTGGGTGGAAGAAAGCGGGTAGAGTTTTAGGTTCGTTACGAAAGTGGACAGGAACTGAGGTGTGGTGAATGGATGAATGTATGTGGATGAAAATTTGCAGCATAAAGTGTGGTAGATGGATTATGTCTACTGATCAACATTAACAGTACTGAAATTCTTGGTGTTTCGCTTAACATTACCCTCAGTTGGGCCTTCAGCATTACATAACTTGCTAAAACAGCCTCAAAGAAATTCGGTTTCTTGCAATGGGGAGGTTACACTACAAGAATTGGATAAACTTCAAAACAAAGTTAAAAGAATAATTACCAAAATAACCCAGTAATTTCAAATGAACTACCTCCCTTACAAGTATGAAGAATTGCTGCCTCCCTTGCATTTTTTACAGTTACTTTAAAGGCAGATGCTCTGACGAACTTGCATCCACTGTTCCACCTCTCCACGCCTTTCACCATGCTATCCGGGCACCTGATGGCGCTCATGACAACTGTCACACTGCCATATCGCAGAACTTCTGCCTTTCAGATTTCCTTTACTCCCCAAACAGCTTCTCTCTGGAATTTGCTGCTCCAGATTATTTACCCCCAAACTTTAACACACACCAGTTCAAGTCCAAGTATTATAGTTTTTTTTTTTTTTTTTAATGAATAGACACCTGCAGCCTAGTAAACGATTTTTTCTCTATCTACTTTGTTTATCCTTCCTCTGGAAGACGTTAATAGAACTATCCTTCTGGAAATCGTTAACAGAACTACTACTATTAGTACGAGAGAGAGAGAGAGAGAGAGAGAGAGAGAGTCATGCCATGTTATACAACATTTTCCAAGTAGAGAAAGAATTGGAGTCTTACTGCATTATACAATGTTCCACAAATAAAACACTCCAGAAATTACAGCTGGAAGGAAAGTTTTTTTTTTTTTTTTTTCAGTGGACAGATGTTGCAAGAAGAGTGGAGGGGTGGATGGTGTTGAAAGGTGGATGGGAGCAAAGTGGAGGCTTCGTAAAGGTGAAAAATTGGTTAGGTGTAGGAATGGAGGTGGAGTGGGGGGTGGTAACAGAGAGAGTGAAATGAAGGGGTGGATGATGGATGGAAGAGTATATGTGGATCGGATGCCAGGTGTCATGTAAGAGGAATTTTTTTTTTTTTTTCGGTGGAAGCAAGGGGGTGGAGTATGGAAGAGTTATAGAGTGAGATGAGAATGAGTGGATGGTGGACAAAAAGCCAGGAATAAGTGGCTAGAAAAATGAGACTATTACGCAAGCAGAAATGTGAATGTGAGTTAAATCGGGATGTGTATGACTGTGAAGGGAGACAGGAAATGAATGGACAGTGAATAAATGAATACCTGCTAATGGAGAGGCAGGAAATACTTACTGGAAAGACAACAGGTAAATGTAAGTGTAGTGCTTAAGTAAGAGGAAATGAGCGAGTGCAGGTGACAGATGGATCAGGAAGTCTAAGAATATATAAGAGGTAATATTCCAGTAAGTGACGAGAGGAAGGGAGAGCTTACTAGACGCAAGGAAGAACTGGGTGGTGATTGTGTAAGGGGTTCACTGTTATACAAGGGAGGAGAAATAGTGGGGTATTGCCAAGATCTGTGAGGGCGGATGGTTAAATAAGAGGGTGCCCTGTGTGTGGGTGGAATGGCAATGAGGATGAGGGAGGCAAAGAGGTTAGTTATGTGTGACCGGGCGACTATAAGAAGATTTGTGAATATGGGAGTAACTGAAGGAGGACACACAAAAGAGTTTATCTATGTGTGAACGGATGACCATAAAATTATTTGTGAATATGAGAATAACTGGAGGAGCACAGGCAAAAGAGGGTAGTTATGTGTGACAGGACGATTATAAAAAGCTCTGTGAATACGAGAATAACTGAAGGAGGACAGGAAAAAAGAGGTTAGTTTGTTTGGTGTGATGGGAAGACTGGACAAGATTTGTGAATAGGAAAATGAAGGGAAATATGAAAAACATCTTTCTTAATATCTTCTGGCTAACTTTCAAGGACGCTGCTTAACTCAGAAGAGGCGTCCTTGTGCTTAAGTGAACAACCCCTTCAATCCGATGACACCTTATTGGTTTATCCTTGCTACCTTTAATCGGGTTTATTTAATTTCCTGGAGACCTCTTGCCGTGATGGAGTAAATTAAAGCTTATATCTAACTCTTCATTTCAGTCTCTCAAGCTGAATAAAATCTGGCTACAGCAAGAATTATAAATCGTTACCGGGTTGAAGGGGTTAAAGTAGACAGAATGGGATGTGTGTGTGTGTGTGTGTGTGTGTGTGTGTGTGTGTGTGTGTGTGTGTGTGTGTGTGTGTGTACAAAGGATGGGATGTGTGTGTGTACAGAGGATAAGATGTGTGTGTAGGGAGGATGGGATGTGTGTGTGAACAGAGGATTGGATGTGTGTGTGTAGGGAGGATGGGATGTGTGTGTGTGTAGGGAGGATGGGATGTGTGTGTGTGTAGCTAAAGGCTGCAATTTAACGCATCGGAGGGTTCGCAACACATTTTCCTCAGCTGTTCAGTCCACATATTACACCCTAACATTCTTCTGCATCTTACAATTACCGTATTCATATCCACAACCTTTGCGTCCATTACATACAAGAGGACGCTGATGAATAATGTGCAAAATAAACCGCTATGAGAAATATGTTACGGAATTTACAGAGAGAATGCGAATACAACTGGTGAGGACGGTGGGCACGAGCGTCAAAGGGTGGCACGAGGTGGTGAGTGAGAGAGATGGTGAGTAAATCCTTCCCTAATCCATCTTCTTCCTTGATCCATATTCTTCTTCCTTTATCCATCCATCATCTTCAGTGTCATCTCCCCACGCTGTCTATCACCTCCTCATTCCCCTTCCCATCTCTCTTATCATTATCAATTTTATCTCACAACGTCCACAGTCTGCCTTCTTTTCTCACTCCTCTTTTTATTTCTTCGTATCACACTACATCTCCTTTTCTTAGCATTCTCGTCCTCCATTTCCCTTTCATTTCTCCTCTCCGTTTTTCTCCAGTTTTGACTCACATTTCCAATCAGTTTTTACCACACATTCTAAAAAAATTTGTTTCTCTCTCTCTCTCTCTCTCTCTCTCTCTCAAACACACACACACACACACACACACACACACACACACACACACACATCTTCAATTCCCACTGATTTCTAAGACAATCTCTCTCTCTCTCTCTCTCTCTCTCTCTCTCTCTCTCAAGCCCATAAGCCAAGGAAATAACCCCGCGCAACACCAGGCAGTGGCATAAAAGACCATCCGATAAACGCGGGAAGAACAAAGGGTGATGATGGTGAGAGATGGAAGAGACGAGTAAATGAAACGTGGCGTGAGGGTTGCGTAGAGTTATTCGCGAGGTGGCTGAACAGATAATGGGCGAGGGGGGAAGGAAAAGGGACGGGGCTGTAAAGAAGTAAATGCTATGTAAATGGACACTTGGAAGACGTAAAACAGTGATGAGAGAGAGAGAGAGAGAGAGAGAGAGAGAGAGAGAGAGAGAGAGAGAGAGAGTTATTGTATCCTTTTATTAAACTCATAATTCCAAGGAGGGACTCGCCTTCATAAACAGGTCAGAGAGGCCAGCATTTATCTGGTTCCGACCCCCCCCCTCCACCCGCTTTCACCTCTCTCTCTCTCTTCCCCCTCTCCTATCCCCTTCCCCCCTCCCCTTCTCTCCCCCTCTTCCTCCCTCTACCCTTTCCTCCCTCCCCTTCTTCCTATTCTTACTTCCCTCTTCCTCTCTCCACCCCCCCTCCCTTCTAACCTGTTCCTCCTTCCTTTCTTCTCCTCTAAGAAATGAGAGAGAGAGAGAGAGAGAGAGAGAGAGTGTGTGTAAATATTAATGTCAGAGAAAGAGAAAACGAGAAAGCTACAGAGAAAGGCGAAAGAAAAGACTGAGATCTGAGTAAAAGGGAGGAAGACGAGATGTGGAGAGAGAAAAGATGGGGCAAGTAGCAGTAAAGAGAAGTAAAGAGAGTGAGAAAAGAGAGAGAGAGAGTGGGCGAAATAGGAGAAGAGATAAACACAATGGAGGAAATAAAATGAAATGACTGACTGAATGTGTGTGTGTGTGTGTGTGTGTGTGTAAGAGAGAGAGAGAGAGAGAGAGAGAGAGAGAGAGAGAGAGAGAACCACTATACCTATCCCCTTTCGGCTCAGTTGCTAGCCAAGTGTAGTCAGATTGGAGGGGCTGTTTGACTAGTAATCAAGGAGACTGATTCTTTCGCCACACTTACGGTTCATAGAATTCCACGCAACAATAACTTCGCATGCTATTTTTGAGCGTGGCCCAGTTTTACCAAGCAATAAAGAACATAGATAGATAAACCGATTGACAGATAGATAGATAGATAGACAGATAGATGGATGGATAAATATAGACACAGGTGGACAGATAGACGTTGATACACAGATACGGATAGACAGAGATAGATACAGATAAATAGACTGACAGAGAGATAGGCAGATAGATTTATACAAAAAAAAGATACGCAGACAGATATATAGACAGTTAAGCAGATAGACTGACAGATAGATATATAAATGGACAGACAGACAAACAGACAGATAGATATATAAATGGACAGACAGACAGACAGATAGATATATAAATGGACAGACAGACAGACAGACAGATTTCACTCGTTGAAATGAAACTGTTAATTAAGGTTCTATCTAAACCCTCCAGCTCAGAAAGCCTCCCTTAAGCCAAGAAGAATCGTCTGAAGATGGCAAAAATAAAATGAAAAATAAAAATAAGCAATAGAAATAAGTAATAAAAATAAATGAGCACAATAATAAAGGAAATAAAAATACTCTCACTTTAATTAACTCGCTGAACAAATCTTGCAGTTGAGAATTTTCTTCGTCTAATGGAACTAGGATATTAAAATTCCAAGAAGGCTTATATATTAAAAGTTAAATTTAATCCACACACACACACACACACACACACACACACACACACACACAAAGTCACTTCATGTCCTAGTTTACCCCACCATCATTACTCACAGCAACCAATAGGACAGCCGAAGGAACAGCAAAAGCCACTCAAGACCCGACGCCCCCTCCCGACAGAGACAAGACCCCCCTCCCCTCACCTCATGCCCCCTCCCCCTAACCTCCTGTTCTTCTCCCTTGCCCCTCCCCCTTCCCCGTCTCCCTTCACCCTTCCCCACTTCCCCCTACTCCATGGCCCTTACCATCTCCTCATGCTCCCTCCCCTCACCTCCTATTCTTCTCCTTTCCCCCTTCCCCAACCCTTCTCCCCTCCCTCTTCCCCACTTCCCTCTCCTCCCCTCACCTCATGCTCCTTACCATCACGCCATTCCCCTTCCTCTTAACCTCCATTTCTTTCCCTTTCCCCTGCACCATTTCCCCGTCCTCCCCTCCCTTCTCCCTTTCCTCCTTCTCCTTCCCCCTCCAAGAAAATAAATCGTTAAGGATGAGGTGTTAGGGAGCCTTCTTGCCCGACGAGAATACGGGCCAAGAAAATAAACCGCAAAGGAAGAGGTGCTAGGGGGTCTCCTCACCCAATGAGAACACAGGCCAAGAAAAAAAATCGTTAAGGAAGAGGTGTTAGGGAGCCTCCTTACCCAACGGGAATAAGGGCCAAGAAAATAAATCGTTAAGGAAGAGGTGTTAGGGAGCCTCCTTACCCAACGGGAATAAGGGCCAAGAAAATAAATCGTTAAGGAAGAGGTATTAGGGAGCCTCCTTACCCGACGAGCATATTGGCCAAGAAAATAAGTCGTTAAAGAAGAGATGCTGGGAAACCTCCTTACCCAACGAGAATCCGAGCCAAGATGTTTATGAAGGATTTACCATACTAACTCCAGTTCAAGAGATTTATCCCAATGTGAATGAAATCGTCACCTTAATGATGTAGTTGCTTTTGCTGTTGTTGTGGTCCCTGGCTCATAAGAACGTGCACCCTGTGGACTGCAGACTGAAACTATCCGCATGTACTCCACCAACCTCCTTTCGTGGGATATGGTAAGGATAAATTTATGAATGTTTACAAACGCGGATCTCTGTGTTATGGTCACGGGAATATTTATAAATACGGGGGATGGTGGCATGCTCACAGGAAGGTTTATAAATGCGGTTGTTGGTGTTCAGGGCTGAGAGACGAGGTTTGAGAAGGAGGTTTGGCGCCTGTCTGTCGGTGAGTCGTCGTCCTGTCGCCTCGCAGCCAGTCTCATATCGTGGAGATCAATACCCTATCCTACCCCGCTTTACCCTGCTGCTGGAGAGGGACAACTTCACAGGGGTGGCACTGATATAACTGGGCGAATCCACAGCCGCTCTACTCCCTCCCTATCTCCCGAAAGGATGGTGGACTGTGAGAAACTAACTTCAAGGTTCACGTCCAGATAAATCCAAAGCCACAACACCAAAAACAGCAACTCCCTTTTCCTACCACCCCCTCTCTTATCCCCCTACATCCCACTCTCCCGTCTCATCCACTCCCCACTTTAACTCTTTCCCTGTACCCCCTCTACCCGACTCTCCTAACCTCCCTCTTTTCTGACCTCTTCTCACACACACTGGTTAAATCTTAAGTAGAATTAGCTAGCCTACCTGCCTAAGAGATAAGCTCGTTACAACTAATAGGCACTCTGTTAACCTGTGCTTCCAAAACACTTCCACGTACCCTACCCTGCCGCACCCTACCCAGCCATACCCTACCCTACCCCCCATTAGCTTTGTTTCCCCTCCCCAAACCCCCTTTATCCCAGTGTCCTACCGTACCCCACTCTCTAGTTAACCCCATACATAATTCATCTTTATACTTACTGCTCCTCTGACCTACCCTACTCTTACCCCCACTCCCCTTTACTCCTTCCCTTGTCCCCCTCTACCCTCACTCTCCTACCCTTTTCTGCTGTTCCCTTTACCCTCTCCCGTACGTCCTTTTACTTCAACAACAACACTCTCCTATCCAACTCCCTTTACCCCAAACCTACCATACCCAACCTTCCTTTCCCTGTACTCCCCCCCTCCTTACCCTTCACTACCCTACTCTCCTACCACACCATTACTTTCCTTTATCCTCCCATCCCCTGCTAACCCACTCTTCCCTCCTACTCCCCCACACTACCCCTACCCTGGTGCACTCCTTCCCAACTCTACCCTACCATATCCTATCCCTGTCCTCCTCTACCCTGTCTACCCCCATCCTATCCTTCACTACTCCCTCCTGCCACTGTCTACTCCATTTTCCCCCCTCCTCAACTTCCTCCATACCTACCCCTCACCCTCCCCTACACAAACCAACCCTACTTATATATACTTTTAATCATTCCAAAAAATAACCAATCCCACTTCATCATCCCACTTGAATCCCTCACATCAATCTAGACACGGGGATGCCTGAACTGTGGAACCCCCCCCCCTCCCTCCCCTCCCCCTGGCTCCGACCCCAACAATTCCCTCTGATAAAAGGGTGGGGGAGGGGAGGGGACAGGAGGAGTGGGGGGAAGGATTAGGCGGGGTGAGGATAAAAGCTCTCTCTCTTATCCCTTTGTGGAGTGCAGAGAGGTGTGTATGATCTATGTGATGCCCTGCTATGTGCCAAGTCTTTCTGCCTGGGATGGAGCAAGGATCGTGTGGGTTTTCTAAGATGCTGTGTGTGTGTGTGTGTGTGTGTGTGTGTGTGTGTGTGTGTGTGTGTGTGTGTGTGTGTGTGTGTGTGTGTGTGTGTGTGTGTGTGTGTGTGTGATAAATACTTGGCTGTGAAGTATACTGGTACCACTGGCGGAAGAGCGTCGGAGTTATAATTTATGTCAATCGCGTCAGAAGATATTTACTGTATTTCGTTTTGTTTACCAGGGTGTATTTTGTGGTAATGTTTATCCTGAACCTGGAATGTTTATATATATCCCATTTTCTTTACAGCCTCGATACAGTGTCTGCCATGTTTTATTTCTTTCGTCAATGTGTTTTATTTAAGTACCTGCTTGTGTGTCTGAATTAATAGTAGGCATGCTTCTACAACTCACGCCAAACTAATGCATCCCCAAAGTTTATACAGCATCAGTGTGTATAATTATTCACCCCCAAATCCACTTTATTCACTTCAATTCAAAGATGTATTTCTCATTTCAATCAGCCTTCCACAAAAACAACTTCATTCAACTTTAGATTTTTTGTAATGAGAGTGATAAACAAAAATCAATCAGGAGATAAGTAAGTGAGTGTGTGAGTGAGTGAGTGAGTGAGTGAGTGAGTAAGAAAGTAAATATGAAGGGAATAACGGGTGATAAATACTAATGAGATAAAAGCTAGTTCTAATCCTCTTCTGCAATACTAGTACCTCCATCAATGCAATATTAGAGTGATATATACCTGAGTGCGAGGTGGTTGCGAAACACTGCTCCAGGTGAAAGATAATGAGAGAGAGAGAGAGAGAGAGAGAGAGAGAGTTCTGATGCTGGGTCGTTCTGATGGTGGGGTAAGGGTCGTTTTGAAGGGATTCCTCTCTCTCTCTCTCTCTCTCTCTCTCTCTCTCTCTCTCTCTCTCTCTCTCTCTCTTTTCACTCATCACTCGCGGCGACCTCATCTTTGCATCCGTCTCTGTCATTATCTCTGCCACTAATCACATTTCCCCCGGGGCACCTCGCTTCTTCTTCCTCTCTGGATCGTATTCCCGTGAGAGAGAGAGAGAGAGAGAGAGAGAGAGAGAGAGAGAGAGAGAGAGAGAGAGAGAGAGAGAGAGAGACGCGGATTCAGGGATGAGAATTATGATAGTGATGGGGAGTATTAGTGAGCGAGGGGAGGCTACGGGAATCAATCATGGGGATGGGTGCGAAAGAGGGGAGAGAATACGAGCCGAGGGGAGAGGAGAAATGGGGGTGTAAAAGTAATGGGGGAGATGGAGAGATTGGGAGAGATGGTACAGCCTGGGTCAAGAGTTAGGAGAAAGAATCGTCCAGAGAGAAAAACATACTAAGCTTCTCTGAGCATTGCAGTATTAGCCAGTAGTGGAAATGTAAGGAGAATTGGTGAAATAGTAACCTAACTTTTATCCCCGACTGTACAGAGAGAGAGAGAGAGAGAGAGAGAGAGAGAGAGAGAGAGAGAGAGAGAGAGAGAGAAATCGAATGGCTTGTTCTTAACCCCATACATCTCCACTGCCCTCCTCCATGTTTTCTCAATATCCTTTTCCCTCACATCTACCCCACCCTTTTCTCTCACATCTACCCCACCCTTTTCTCTCACATCTACCCCACCCTTTTCTCTCGCATCTACCCCACCCTTTCTCTCACATCTACCCCACCCTTTTCTCTCACATCTACCCCACCCTTTTCTCTCGCATCTACCCCACCCTTTTCTCTCACATCTACCCCACCCTTTTCTCTCACATCTACCCCACCCTTTTCTTTCACTCCTTTATTGATGTTATCCAGTCTCCCTACCCCTTTCATTTCTCCCTTTCCTAACTTTACAAACTCTTTCCGTTTCTTTCTCATTAACCTTTTCTCTTACGTCTCCTGCATCCCTGACTTTATCTCTCTCCCCCTTTAATGCTATTCTCCTCTTTCCATTGACCTTTTTAATTACTCTTTTCTTCTTATTCTTACACTCTTTCTTTTACTCCCCTAATGCCATCCTTCGACAATATTCCTCTCTCCATATCTCGCCCTTTCACACTATCCTCACACTTTTCCTTCACCCTCCTTTATCACCCTCTCAGTACCTGTGGCTACATTCACCCTTTTCACTCTTTTCCCTCACCTCTCCTCCCTTTCCAGGTCTTCCATTTCTCCCATGACCATTTATCTCCTACCTACTGTCTTCCCTTAACCCCTTCCCTCCTCTCATCTTTCTTCGTTTGTCCTTCTCCCTCCCTTCTTTCTTCATCCGCCCTTCACTCTCCCTCTTCTCTTCTTTCTTCACCTACCCTTCTCCCTCCCTCCTCTCTTCACCTCTCCTTCTATCTCCCTCTTCTCTTCTTTCTTCACCTACCCTTCTCCCTCCCTCCTCTCTTCTTTCTTCACTTGCCCTTCTCCCTCCCTCCTCTCTTCCTTTGCCTTCCCCTTCACTTGCCTCATCTCTCCTCTCTTCCACTGCATTTCCCTTCCTTATTTATTCTTTCTCCTTAATTTCTGCCTGATCTCTCTTCAAATTCTCTCCTTATCAACCAGATATCTTCACCCACTCCCTTCTCTCCCCTCCCAACTTTCTTCCCTTCTCCTACCCCCATCCAGCCTTCTCCCATATTTTCCTCCATTCTTCTATACACTTTCCCCTACAAACTCATTTTCCTCTCCCCCTTTCCTCACGCCCTCACTCTTCCTCCATTCTCTCATCCGCCCATTTTCCTCCCCTCTCTCTTCCTTCCATCCTCCCTTCCCTCATTCTTTCACCCTTGTCTTCTCCCATCCCTCACTCCTTCACCCTTCTTTTCACCCCACTCACCCTACTTTGTCCCCCCTTCCCCCTTTTCCTCTATCTCCCCCTCTTCCCCCTATTTTCTTCTCCCTATTTCTCTCCCTCTCCCCTCTTACCCCCCTAGTTTCCTTCCTCCTTTTTCCCTCCCTCTCCTCCTGTTCTCCCCTACTTTCTTTCCCCCTTCTCCCCCTTTTCCTCTCCTTCTCCCCTCTGCTCCGTCTCAAGTGTCACTATAAACACTAGGACCCTGCCAAGTGTCGCCCCGGGATGGCTAGATTTATACACCCTCCCCACTACTCTATCTTTACGCTAATAAGGAGACACCATATTAACAGGCACAGACATAAATAAATATACATCAATACACACACAAACACACACACACACACATTAGTTCATCGGAGTGAAGGGTAAAATCGGTGGACAAAAGCTACAATAAAACATAAAACACAGGAGCCTACAAGCATGGTGTGAGTGGCAAACTGGTTAGTGACTGAGGCTTGTATTATATGTGGCTCTGTAGATTTCCTAACACCTCTTCCTCACCGATTTATTTTGTACAGTACACCTCAGTGATCCTCCTGTATGTTACTGAAGGAAACTATGTCGATATTATATGAAAATATAAACATAACTGAGGAAACTGTAAGACGGAAGATAAATCGCTCAGGAGGAGATGTTGCGACGGGGTAAGTGTGAGGTCAATATTAACCCTTCTTGGGGTCAGAGGTCAAGGATACGTGACCTCCCCTCCCCTTCAATAGTTCTCTTTCTCCACTGATCCGTCCACAAGAGGTTTTCCCTTGAACGTAAAAAAAATCGTCTGAACACAGGAAAAATAAATGTTATAAAATTATCGTACTGAGGGTGTTTCTGAAAAGGCTGTGGACTTAATTTGCTCGCTATATAATACGGAAAGATAAAGATAAAGGAAAAAATAAAGACGAAAGATTATGAGGTAAATACGGGGAGAAAACTCAAGAGATACCAGACAAGAAAGAGAAAATGAACAGAGAGACACGAAAAGGAGGAGAAAGACCAAGGAGACAGAGAAACACACAGGATAAACGAGACAAAGAAAGATAAAGAAACACCAAGACAAAGACGGAAAAGAAAAGGCAGATAAAAAGAAAATACATAAAGAAAGAGACAGTGACTGCCAAGGAGATGAGAAGACCACGAAAAAGACAGAGATGGTCAACTCAAAAGACAAGAAAAAGAGACAGAAGATGAAGAAAAAACAAAAGACTTAAGAAAAAGAAACAAAATTAGCAATAAAATACACGACGAATAAGAAATTCATATAGAGAGAGAGGCAAGAAGACGGAAAATACAATGAGAGGAAAAGAGAAAGGTGAAAAAAAAACGAAGAATGATGAACAAAAGGTAAACTGGATATCGTGAGAGAGAATGAAAAGTGAAAGAATATGACAAAAAATGAGAAAAGGAGAAAGATGAGAAAGACACAAGAAAGATCGACAAGAGACAAGTAGTAAATCATGAGATACATAGTGAGAAGTGATTATGGAAAAAAGCAAAAAAGGGGACAAAGTCAATAAATGAGGCACTGAAAACCCAAAGAACAAGAGACAAAGAAGAAAAAAATGAGAGAGAGAGAGAGAGAGAGAGAGAGAGAGAGAGAGAATGTAAGGCCCATCTCAACCTTACCCGGAGACAACGACAACCTCCCGTCCCCCCATCTCCCCCCCTTCTCTCCCCCTAATACCCTCCTTTATCTCCCCTTATCTCACCCTCCCCCGATATCTCCCCCTTTTACTGACCACTTTATTCTCCCCCAGTATTTTTGGAGAGACGCAAAGGTTGGGTTGGAAGACTTTAGATTCTTGAAGTAAGTTTTTTTTTCTCTCCTCTTCTCTCTTCTCCTCTCCACTCCTCTCCTCTCCTCTCCTCTCTCTCTCTCTCTCTCATTCCTCTCCCATTATCTGGTTCATCCATCTTGCTTGCTTTTGCTCAATCCCAATCGCCTTTAATTCCACCTCTCTCTCTCTCTCTCCCCAATCTTTCCTCCATTATCTGGTTCATTCATCTTGCTTTCTTTTTCTCTTTCCCAATCGCCTTTAACTCTCTCTCTCTTTCTCTCTCTCTCTCTCTCTCTCTCTCTCTCTCTCTTTCTCTCTCTCTAAATTCATTTTACCTTGACCAGCATTCCTTCCCAGTAAATTCTACGTTGCATGCACAAATTGTTCTTTCCTTTCGTACCACCAAATCATTTTTCTTTTCTCTACTAAATCCTACCTTCTCTGTCTCTCTCTCTCTGTCTGTCTGTCTATCTGTCTGTCTGTCTCTCTCTCTCTGTCTGTCTGTCTGTCTGTCTCTCTCTCTCTCACCTGGCACACCGTCAATCATGCGGGCTCCAGGTGGGTTGGGTTTTGCTGAGACCACCTCGATTTTCACCTCGTTTGGAACTCACCTGGGAGAGGGTGGAAGAGGGAGAGAATGTAGGAGAGAAGAGGGAGGCGAGAAGAAAGAAAAGAAAGGAGAGAGAGGAGAGATGAATGAGAGAAGAGGGAAAGGAGGAGAAGAAAGAGAGAAACTGAAAAAAAAAAAAAAGCAGGCAGAGAAATGGGAGGGACTGAAAAACGAAGAAGAAAAAGGGAAGATAAAAAGAAAACGGAGAGAGAGAGAGAAGACGGAGAGACATGAGAGAGTGAAAGACGGAGGGAAGAGGGAAAAAAAAGAGGAGGAAGAGGAAGAGAGAAGAGGGACAAGTGGAGAGATGACTGGTGACGAGAGAAGTGGGAGAGAAGGAGACATGAGTGAAAAAGTGGAGAAAGGGAGGAGAGAAGAGGCAGACTGGAGACAGGGAAAGTATAATGAGAGGAGGGAGAAGGTGGAGGAGATAGAAGAGGGGAAGAGGATAAGAGGAAGGAAATAAGTGGGAGAGATGAAGAGAAGAAATGGAGAGAAAACAGAATGAAAATGACAGAACACAGAGAAAGACAGAAAGCAGAGAGGAAGAGTGAAAATTGTGAGAGGAAAAGAAAGGGGAAAGAAACAGGAGAGAAAAGAAAGTCGACTGAGAGTAGGAGAGGATGTTAAAAAAAGGAAACAGAGAAACGATAAAGAGGTGGGAGAAAAGTGTGGGATGGAAAGAACGGGAAGAGGAGGAAAAGAAAAGGAGAGGAGTGGGAGAGGGGAAGAGAGAGGGATAGAAGAGGAGGGAGAATGCAGTGGGAGAGAAGAGGAAGAGAGGGATCGAGTGAGTGAAAACAGGGGGAGAAAAGAACAGGGGGGAAAGAAAAAGGGAAGGAAAGAAAAGGGAGAAATGAGGCAGAGAGGAAGAGAAAAGGGAGAGAAAGACCAAGTGAGAAGAGAGGAGGGAGGGTGCAGCGTGAAAACAGAAAGATGAAGAGAGGATTAAGAAAAGTGTGAAGGACATGAAAAGAAAGGAGGGACAAGGAAACGCGAGGGGGGAGAGAGAGAGAGAGAGAGAGAGAGAGAGAGAGAGAGAGAGAGAGAGAGAGAGAGAGAAATTAAAACTATCCCAAACTTAGCTACAACGAGGGCGAAAGAGACATACCAATAAGAGACAAAATAAAAAAAGTGAGAAAGAGAGAGAGAGGGGGACAAGAAATGAAAGAATAAGAGTGGATAACATGAAGAACAAAGAACAATCCACTCAAACTAACTTACTACACCCAATTCAATCAAAACTCGGGAACTTTATATGAAGCCGAAAAAAAAAAAAAAACACGTAAAAGAAACCAAGAAACCAATCACCGACACTCCCCCACTCCCGCCAGAATCAATTACTTAAAACACCGAAATCTGGGGAAAAATAAAACACCACTTCTAACACAAACATATGAGAAACAATAACAAAAATAAAAGTCTATCTACCCATCTATCTATCTATCTACTGTATCCATCCATCCATCCATCCATCTATCTATCTGTCTATCTATCTATCTATGGTCAGCTGTCTTAATCCCGGAAAGGTGTGGCCACAAACAAATTGCCTCTTCGTCACCTTGTCCTCTGCCATCACATTGCCATCTCACCAACGCACACGTCCCTCCCTCATACAACACACACACACACACACACACACACACACACACACACACACACACACCTCGTCTGCTGGAGGGGTTAAGAACGATAAAAAAAAGAAAACAAAGAAAACATCAAGCCTTTCAGCCCGGTGACGCGTTTTACTGATTTATTCCTGTTACCTCCAGACGATTTTATTCAGCTTCTTGGGAGACCTCTATGAGAGAAGGTGTAAATGAAGGCTTTGGATAAGGAATCTCCCTAACACCTTTTCCTAGGCGACTTATTTTGGTTATTACACCTTGCTGCCCTCTTCTGTGTAAAGGAAGGTCCATAACACCTTTTCCTAAGCTACTTACTTTTGGCAACTACACCTTACTCTCCTCTGGTGTTACATAAATTCTTCCAACAGCGCAATACTCTGCATAAATAACATTCAGAAGGATATTTACCAGTCATATCTAAAAAATAAATCGCCAAGGAAGAGGTGTGTGTGTGTGTGTGTGTGTGTGTGTGTGTGTGTGTGTGTGTGTGTGTGTGTGTGTGTGTGTGTGTGTGTGTGTGTGTGTGTGTGTGTGTGTGTGTGTGTGAAACATATGAAACGCCACCGTAACTTTAACTCACTCTCTTACCCTTAAATGATCTGAACTACAATAGCCTAGCCCCGGTCCCCTACTCTCCGCATGATGTAAACGTAGTATTTACTGTTGTCATCAACGGGGAAGTTAGAAATAAGTCTCACCTTTACCCGTTCAGTAACAGGACTTCTTTTGGTCATACCTTTACAACAGCCAAAGTATTATAGTCAGGTAAACGAGGACTCTGGTGGTGAAGGGTGTAAGAAAGGGAGGTGAAAAGGTTAGGTAGGAGGGTAAAGAGAGGAGGGTAGATGGGGTGGTGGGGAGAGAAGAAGGTGGTGGGGAGTGGGGAAGGGCGAGGGAGGGAGAGAAGGAATGGGAAGGTGGAGATATGAGAGGTGTGGTGGGGAGGGGTGAGGGATGGGATTTGAGGAGGGGGTGGGAGGTTAGTCGGGATAGGGGTGAGAGCAAGGAGTGTGGGATTGCGTGCTGAGTGTGTGGGCCCAGACATGCACCCCACCACACACACTCGCACGCACACGCAAAACCTCGCACGCACATTGCCACAACCTCTCACACTGGTGGCACGCTAATTTCAACTCTCTCTCTCTCTCTCTCTCTCTCTCTCCAATTAGAACGCCTGAACTACTTACAGCACACATAACTCTAAAGCGCACACTTACACACACACACACACACACACACACACAAGCATAAACAAAGAGCAACATTCACCCACGGTCATATAACTCTCTCTCTCTCTCTCTCTCTCTCTCTCTCTCTCTCTCATAAGCCCTCGCCGCTAACGGGTGCTCAGAGCCTGGGTTTATTAAGGAACAGTAAAGATAAGCCAGATAAAAGCCACAAGCCTGAGTGATTACCTTGACGCTATTATTTCTCGCACATTTCTTAGTGCTTCTCAACGTCTCTCAACACTGCTACATGAATAATTAGCCCTCTCATGGTCAGCGCAACTCTACCATTTTATTCCTGTTAGCTACAGACGATTTTCTTCAAACTAAACACATAAAAACACAAGATGTTTTTCAGTAAGACAAAGGCATAAACAAAACCCCCCAAAAAAAAAAAAAATTAACTAAAGACCAGACGACATCATTCACCTGAGGCAACGCGTAAACAAAAGTAAACAAACGCCTTAAAGAACTGACAAACAAACAAACACTAACAGATACAAACAAACAAACAAACAAGTCCGCAAAATAGTCGCTTGGAAAGTGGGTAGCCACAAATAAACATATTATTAGACAAAAGGAATGCAGAAACATAAGTCCAAGAGCATCAAAACACACACACACACACACACACACACACACACACACACACACACACACACACACACACACAAATCCAACAGCACCCGTGGGTATGCATATATATAAACACATGATATTACCCAGTGGGGCAAAGGCAGAAACAGAAGTCGACCAACACACACACACACACACACACACACACACACACACACACACACACACAGCCACTTTTAAACAGCGGTGGGTGGGCATAAATAATGAAGAGATAAGAGGCAAAGTGGAGGATTTAGTGGAGCTGCGGCGGTAACACTGAGCAGGAACTTTGGCAATAAGTGGCCGAAATACGACGCTTGCTGGTGTGTGTGTGTGTGTGTGTGTGTGTGTGTGTGTGTGTGTGTGTGTGTGTGTGTGTGTGTGTGTGTGTGTGTGTGTGTGTGTGTGTGTGTGTGTGTGTGTGTGTGTGTGTGAAACAGGAGATTTACATTTGTGTACATCTCAGTAATATCTTGAATATGAATGTGGGTGTGGGTGTGCGTGTGGGTGTGTGTGCGTTCAGGTGGGTGTAGGTGAGAGTGTGGAATGGCGTGGCTTGTGGGACAGTCTGAGTACGTGTAGGAGCAATATGGCAAGACGCAGTGTGGGTGTGGGAGTAGCGTGTGAGGCTGCAGTGGGGTGTGGGCAATGTTCAGTGGGTGTGTGTGGAGTGTGGGGAAGGGGGAGGTCCTTCTGTTGGGGTGTGGGTGGGTGTGAGTAGGGTCTGGGGAGGCAGGGCGACGGTGTTAGCTGAAATATGACGCTTACTGTGTGTGTGTTTCAGGACAATATGCTGGGTGTGGGCGTAGGTGTGGGTGTGAGTGTGGGCGTGGATGTGCATAGGTGTGTCGGGGAGTAGGTGTATGTGTGTGTGGGTGTGGGAGGTGTTGGTGTGGAGGTTACGTGAGTGTAGATGTGGGTGTGAGGTTTGTGGCTGTGGGGAGGGTTGAGGTAGATAGGGATGTGTCTGGGTTGAGATGAAGGTGTGGACGTATGTGCGGGTGAGGTTAGTGGATGTGGAATGATGAGTAAGAGTTGCTGTGTGGCTAAGGTTTTTGAGTGTGTGTGTGTGTGTGTGTGTGTGTGTGTGTGTGTGTGTGTGTGTGTGTGTGTGTGTGTGTGTGTGTGTGTGTGTGTGTGTGTGTGTGTGTGTGTGTGTGTGTGTGTGTGTGTGTGTGTGTGTGTGTATCCAACTGCGTTTGTGTGAGTGTGCGGTCTTTTGTGTCGCCATTCCCTCAGGATATGAAGGATAGAATATTAACTCTTCCTCCCTTTTATGCACTCTGTAACCGGAGCGATAAAGCTGAATTTGCCGGGGTAAAAATAAAAATACCAAGGCTCCTGCTGGTATAAACTGCAATAGAATACCAGAGTTGTCCTGACCATGAAAGAGTTAATGGCACCGGCATTAAAACTGAGGTAAATATGCTAACTCTCGATTAAATAAAATACTCTTGTGTTAGCTGGAACAGGACACCCGATTTGGGTCTACCATGAGAGGGTTAAGACACGGTATTCACCATGTCAATAATGAGTGATATGGGTAGAGAGGAGTGGGCGAGAGTGATATGGGTAGAGGAGTGGGCAAGAGTGATATGGGTAGAGGAGTGGGCGAGAGTGATATGGGTAGAAAGGAGTGGGCGAAAGTGATATGGGTACAGGAGTGGGCGAGAGTGATATAGGTAGAGGAGTGGGCGAGAGTGATATGGGTAGAGAGGAGTGGGCGAGAGTGATATGGGTAGAGAAGAGTGGGCGAGAGTGATATGGGTAGAGAGAAGTGGGCGAGATGGAGATTAGGTCCATACAATAAATATTTAATACAAAAATTTGGTGATATCTATGAAAGAGAGTACAAGATATAAAAATACGTTAATAAATAAATAAATACAAACATAAATAAATAACCCTATCTGTGGTGTGGTCTTGGGATAAGTTAATTCCTATCTTTCGGTACTGGGTGGAGTTAAGTGGGTCGAATGGGTTGGGATGACGGTGGGTGGAGGGGCACAAAGAAGGAAAGCAAATCCTGAGAATATGCACGATGTAGATCTTCTGGTAGTCAAGGTGATTTGATAGACCACATTACATCAGAAAAGGCTGGAGAGAGTATGAAGGGCGGGGACGGTGGTGGGAACGGGAGTACAGTTGCAGTAATACGCTATCACATCCTTCTCCAAGGTCTTAGAATAATGACAATATAAGTGCTATGAATGAACAGACTTCAATGAAAACCGCCACTTACAAACTTAAATCTACTTCCTCATACTCTGCATCTGAGAATATCCCGGGCATTTGGCTTTAAAAGTGACATGTGCTGGAAATGAAATGCTGTTCTTCCATTAGCGCTACGCTGCGTGGGCAACCGTTGGTCAACTGCACTGATCTTATGACCATGGAGAACTGACTGCATTTTAAAATTCCCAATTTAACTTCAGATTTTTTTCTGTTGTGGGGTCAATTTAACGAAAAAGAATGTAAAAAAAAAAAACCTCGCCGACCTGATAAGCCAAATGAAAACAGTATCAGAGAAAATGCAGCCATCCCAGTGGATATGTTACATCGAAATTTCATTAGTTTGGAGCACCAGGTTCAAGTATGTTTCAACGCTGAACGAGACTGCTTTCAAATCCTGACGCACCTGTCGAGAAATTGTCATGAAGTGGAAAAACTAGGCACCAAAATAAACTTCAATTGGTTCATTAATAACGAAAATATTGAAATTATTCTGGGTATTAGAGAGAGGCTTTGTGGACTGTTTTAAGATTGTATGGACTTGATGGTAGGTTACTAAAAGGGGTGAAAAGTTTTTATGTAAATAGTAGAGCGTGTGTAAGAGTGGGAAATGCTGTGAGTGATTGGTTTCCCGTGAGAGTGGGGCTGCGACAGGGATGTGTGATGTCGCCTTGGTTGTTTAATATTTACATGGATGGTGTTGTAAGGGAGGTGAATGCAAGAGTTTTAGGTGGTCTGAGTCTGGTAAATGTTGATGGAGGAGAGTGGAATCTGAAGCAACTGCTGTTTGCAGATGATACTGCATTGGTGACTGATTCAGAGGAGAAATTGAGACAGTTGGTAGAGGAGTTTGGAAGGGTGTGTGAAAGGAGGAAATTGAAAGTAAATGAGAATAAGAGTAAAGTGATGAAGTGTACGAGGTTGATAGATGGTAGGGGGATGAATATAGTTTTGAATGGTGAGTTGCTTGAGGAGGTAGATTGTTTTAAATATCTAGGGTCACATGTTGCTGTGGATGGAAGAATAGATGCAGAAGTGAAGTTTAGAATTAATGAAGTAGGAAAGGTGCTGGGAGGAATGAAAAAAGTGTTTAAATGTCGTTCGCTTAGAATGGATGTAAAGAGAAGGCTGTATGAGGGTGTTGTGGTACCGACTGCGTTATATGGGGCTGAAACATGGAATATGGGTGTAGCAGAGAGGAAAAGTTTGAATGTAATGGAGATGAGATGTCTGAGGAGTATGTGTGGAGTGACGCGTATGGATCGAGTGCGAAATGATGAAGTGCGAAGGAGAACTGGAGTTGTTCGGGAGATGGCTGGTAGAGTTGAGCAGAGGGTGTTGCAATGGTTTGGGCATATGGAGAGAATGGATAATGAGCGATTGGTGAAAAAGATAACTAGATCTGATGTGAGAGGTGTAAGACTGAGAGGAAGACCACGAATAGGATGGATGGACAGTGTGAAGAGAGCGCTGGATGCGAGAGGGATGTCTGTTGAGCAAGGAAGAGTGGCTGTGCGTGACAGAAATAAATGGAGAGAAATTGTGAATGAATAAGTGATGACGCAGCCCTGAGGGGATATTCTCCCGCATTTGGTCTGATCAGCTAGTCAGGTCAGGTGCGGGTAAGGGGATGGGTCTGTTATGATGTGGCAGGGGTAAACCAGTTCTGCTGTCGGGCCCTGCTGTGGATGTCACTGCTTGCATTGCGCAGTTGACCCTTGTGCGGTGTGATGCGGTGAGGATCTGTCCGTTCTCCCCTTTGGGGCTAAGATGCGAATGAATGTGTTTGAATGGATGAGTAAATGGAGAGTGAGTCGTCCTGTCTCGGCTACCTCCCTTTCCTTGGGGGAAGCAGCCTTGGTATATAGATAGATAGATAGATTAGAGAGAGAGAGAGAGAGAGAGAGAGAGAGAGAGAGAGAGAGAGAGAGAGAGAGAGAGAGAGAGGCCTGAAACTGAACAAAAGCGGGCACTGTACCCACCTAAAAACCAATATACATAAACACAAAACGACTTACGTTGATAAAAGCGCAGGTACAGGTGTGGGAGGGTGCAAGACGACATTAACGAAGTGTATTGGATATTGTGGGGGATCGGGAGGTGTACCCTACGTGAGTGTACCCAAAGTGTGGTGGTGGGGGGGGGGTCATGTTTTATTACCTGGGTACTGCCATGTCGCAAATACACACCTGACTCACACCTACGGACTGACAGATAGACAGGTGGAGAGATAAATATGGATACGTAGACATGAGGATACGGACAGACAAAGAGGTACATATAAAAATAAAGTCACATATCTATCCAAATCAGGCAGACAGACATTATACACAGACAGAAAGACAAATATAGACACACATACAAACATACACACAGACAAACATGTAAATATATATTCACAGATACAAACAGACACACTTACAGATACCCATACGAGCACATACATAATAGAGAGAGAGAGAGAGAGAGAGAGAGAGAGAGAGAGAGAGAGAGAGAGAGAGAGAGATTGCAGACAGACTAAAATAAGACCAAGATAAAAACACTCATACCAAAAAACAAGCCACACAAAATAAGGGAAAGCTAAAAGGACAAATGTAAGCAATAATTCCGAGGCAGACAGACCATCCCTTAATAACTCCTGCCTGACTTGCAAATTATTTCGGCCACAAGGGCGTCCATAATTAAAGCGGGCGGAGGAGGACGAAAAAAATATATTAAACGAATAAAAGTTAAAAATAGCCCTCCGGGAAGAGTTTGAGTTTGGTTATCTCTCTCTCTCTCTCTCTCTCTCTCACACACACACACACACACACACTTTTCTCGTGCTGGCTTTTTTTTCGCCTGTTTCGCTTACACTAAACCATTTTATGTCCCGACTCTCTCTCTCTCTCTCTCTCTCTCTCTCTCTCTCTCTCTCTCTCTCCAATCACTCATTTCCTTAACCCCAGCAATCAGATAATTCCACATTTATTCTTGGTACTATTAAAAGACTTCATTCAGCTTATGGATACTCCCGCTCTAGTACACGGATTAACTGGGAATTTACTTACCCCCTTCTGTAGCATTAATGTAAATTAAAGTGACCGTAGACAGAGAAAATAAAAATGTTACTAAATTAAGGCAGATTACAATTCACTTCCCCATATTTCCCTCATATCATAATCCGTCACTCCCTTTTTATTCATATTTTCTTAACTATAAAGCTGAAGAAAAAGAGCAGACAGCAAGGGAAAAAAAAAAAATCCTGCCGTCTACTGAAACTATTATCGGAAACTATATATATTTTTTTTTACTTCTAGGCCTCTTAAAGGGATGAAAGTCGTCTCTCGGTACAAAATAAATCGTCTGGGAGTTACAGTAATATCAAGGACGATCAAGTAATAAAGGACTTCAAGCACATACCTCCTTCCTCTCCCCTCCTCCTCCTCTTCTCCTCCCCCACCCTTTTTCCTCCTCTCCCCCTCTCTCATCCTTCCTCCTCATGTAGTTCTTAATCCTTCACAAGCAGAGGCAGCCAATAAAATCACCGAGTAGTAGCAATAATAACCATACTATTACTTATGGGCTTTGTGGAGACTGTCGTTCAGCCTTTTACTACCAGGTATCTCTCGTAAACTGAACAATAAACTCGCCTGGGGGGTTGCAAGAATAAAACATAAAAGACGCCTGGGTAGTAAAATTGTTAATGCAGACTGTCTCTAATTCCCTCACTAGTAATGATGGTAAATATAATCCACACACACACACACACACACACACACACACACACACACACACACACCCTCGCTAAGTGAAGGAGTGTGTGTTGAGTCCCTAATCCTTCCCTAATCAGAGGTCATTTCCCAAACAATTATATCGGCTTGGGTTAGCAAGAATTAAACAGATTAGTACAGAGGGGATCAATGAAGCGTCTCCCTAATCCCCCCACAGCATGCTCTCTCTCTCTCTCTCTCTCTCTCTCTCCCTCTCTCTCTCATCCTTCCACCCTTGATG
>NC_137021.1:8935000-9082500 GCF_032717465.1 Coenobita brevimanus
AGATTTACTGATAGACAGGGAGACAGACAGATGGATAGATAAGAGAGACATAGTGATAGACAGACAGACAGTTGGATACGTAAGAGAGAATTAGTGATAGACAGAGAGACAGATGGACAGGTACGAGACAAACAGTGACAGACAGATGGATAGGTAAGAGAGAAAGAGAGACACAGACAGGTGGATAAGTAAGAGAGAACTAGTGGTAAACTGAGGGATGGACAGGTAAGAGAGAAAGAGAGTGATAGATAGATGGATAAACAGCTACACAGATAAAGCATACAGACAGACGAGATAGATAAAGACACGTAGATAGATATAGATGCACACGGATATTGACAAATACGAATGGATAAAGGAATGATTATAGACGAACAAATATAGGTTTGGCTGTAAAGATGAAGATACATAAATTCTATCTATATAACTATCTATCGTGTGTGTGTGTGTGTGTGTGTGTGTGTGTGTGTGTGTGTGTGTGTGTGTGTGTGTGTGTGTGTGTGTGTGTGTGTGTGTGTGTGTGTGTGTGAGAGAGAGAGAGAGAGAGAGAGAGAGAGAGAGAGAGAGAGAGAGAGAGAGAGAGAGAGAGACAGAGAGCACCTCGGGTTGCAGCACACAGGAGGAGGGTTGTCAGGACACATCAGGTGCAGCCGGGACACACACACACACACACACACACACACACACACACACACACACACACACACACACACACACACACATCGACCCAACAAACTCATACATCACGGTCGCAAACATATACATAAACAAAGGGAAACACAAAACGCACGATAAAAACAACACAACAACAACACTCCGCCACCCCTTTACTAAACACGAGAAACACAAACAATAAATTTCACTCTGTTTTATTCACGATACGACCAGACGATTTTCTTCAGATGAGAGAAACCCCTGAAGAGAAAAGGTTGACTACTATCATCAATACTCTTCCTGCCGCTATATGAGCTGATCTCAACATTTTATTTTTGCCTTTACCCTTCCTAAGCTCAGACGATTTGGGGGGGCTGAGAAAAATCCTACTATGCTATCTTCACAGGCCTTCTAATTATCGCTAAACTCAGACGATTATTTTGACTGAGAGAAATCCTATCTTAGTATCTTCAATGACTATTATTACTTGCTAACACCCGGACGATTTTTGGGGGGATGAAAGAAATCGTATACTTCTACATTCAATTTTTTATTATTATTATTATTATTATTATTAATTATTATTAATATTATTCATCATCATCATCAGCATTATTATTATTATTATTATTATTATTATTATTCAGGCTAGCAGAGACGTAGCGTGGTCTCCAACAGCTTAAGAGATCAGGACTACGGTAGCCTTGTCTCACTCCTGACCTAATCTAGCCTAACCTAACCTAACCTTACCTAACCTAACCTCTCTCTCTCTCTCCCTCCCTCACACACACACACACACACACACACACACACCTAATATAACCTACTGCCTCTGGACGGGAAGGGGTAATACTGAAGAGGCTGGTTATTACAAAGTGTTCATCTGAGGACTGGCTGTGTTTGCCGGGGTGTTTGTCTTGGATTGCTAGTCAAACAGGAACTGGCAGACAGGGAGCAAATACATCCAAGCATAGGGGAGGACATACCACCAGGAGCCAATTTAAATGTCTGCCAGGGACAGAGTTCGAACCCGTGACTTGAGCCACACGTAACACGAGATGAGTACGCTAACCACCGAGCCACCGCAGCCCCTTGCACGCACGCACACAAAATCGTGCAAGTGCGTTTATTCGGCTCGTTTCTGATCATCAGGGAGTTGTCATCTGCGGGCTAGGCTGTAATGTGTGTGTGTGTGTGTGTGTGTGTGTGTGTGTGTGTGTGTGAGAGAGAGAGAGAGAGAGAGAGAGAGAGAGAGAGAGAGAGAGAGAGAGAGAGAGAGAGAGAGAGAGAGAGAGACTGTGGACAGAAGTAAGCTAGAGAAGAGTGAGCGAAAAAATACGTGACAGAAAAGTGGAAAACGAGAAATATACAAGAAAGACTGTGAGTGAGTAAATGTAAGAGGAAAAGTGCGGAGGGCAAAAGTGAGAGAGCGAAAGTAAGCAAGAGAAATGTGAGAAAGTGGGAGCGACATTGGTGGCGACATGGAGGGTGGTGGCGCCGGAGTGGGAGAGAGGGGAGACAGGGAGAGAGGGGAGTGGAGGAAAGAAGGGGTGTCTGGGGTGGGGGAGAGGGAGGGGGAGTCGGGGAAGAGATGTGAGGGGAGGGTAGAGGGGTAGATGGAGAGGAGGAGCAGAAGGGATGAAGAGGAGAGAAAACTAATGTCGTGAGAGGGTGAGAGGGAAAAAGGAGGGTAGGGAGTGGGGACAGGGGAGAGGGGTGCAAGGGGAGGGGGAGGGGAGGGGGATTGAGTCAGGCGCCACTAGAATGCTCAGCTGACTCACAGACACACAAATAAACAACTACACACACACACACACACACACACAAAGACAACATAAACAACATTCCGACATACACGCTCGCGCCTTTAAAATACTAATCATATACCCTTAACTCTTCATACATACACACATACACAATACACAAAAACGTACATAAATAGTGAGAGAGAGAGAGAGAGAGAGAGAGAGAGAGAGAGAGAGAGAGAGAGATACTGTACCTGAAACTCACATTAAAAACTTCATGCGAGATTGAATGAAGGCGCACGCTCACACGCGCGCGCACACGCGCGCGCGCGCACACACACACACACACACACACACACACACACACACACACACACATCGATAAAATCTATTTCTCCAATAATTCTCTCTCTCTCTCTCTCTCTCTCTCTCTTTCACACACACACACACACACACACACACACACACCACTCGCATCCCAAAATGCTCCCTTTATCAAGTTACCAGCGCAGTCGAGGCCAAAAATTCACCCGCACATAGGGAAGAGCAGGAGGAGCAGGAGGAGGAGGAGGAGGAAATAATATACCGTGGTCCCTTTCTCATATCCCTTCTTTATTTATTCCTTCTGTTCTTTACTGTCTTGAATTTCCTCTCTCTCTCTTTCTCCCTCTCCAGAATTCACGCGCCTGTCACTTTCATTGCTGTTCACTTTCCTCCTTTTACCCTTCCTTTTTTTCAAGGCTCTCGAAAGTGGTCAGAGAAGGGGGGCGAGCTCTACCAACCCTTAACCCCTTGGAGTGCCATGAGGGGTCTTTCAGCTCAAGGAAATCGTCTGGTATTAGTCAGAAAAACCTGCATAAATTGACCTACAGCAGGGGAAGGTCAGTCGAGATAGTTACGAACCTTCCAAATAGTCGGTTAATTCTTATCTTATTCTTGCTTTCTCCAGACGATTTTCTTCAGTTGAGGGGAGACTTGAAACTGGAGAGATTATGGAGACTTCAGTTGTCCCTTTACGAACACAGGTTATTGCAAAGATAAATAAAATCGTTTAGTGGTAGCTTGATTGAAATAAATACGTTATCGGATTGAATGGGTTAATTCTCTGACTGCTAGGATTTCTCTCAGCTGAATAAAAATCCTCTGGTGTTGCTGAGTAAACAAAAAAATCCAACTGGGTCCATAATAACAAAAGGTTAACTGCGAAGACGTCAGGTATAACAGCCACGCACATTTATACTTTTCCTCCCTGCTTTTGCTGTTCTTCCTTTTCTTGGCGAACATTTTGATCTTGAACTCCACCACACCCTTTCCACCCATCTTACAACGCCCATCTTAGAGCACACTAAAGGGTACTTCAAAAAATTTTAACACTTACTTGGGACTAACGGTTTTAATGGAAATGGACTGACAGTACACTAAATCACGATGACGAATGTATGTTCATAGCTCCAAAAAATCAGTCTCCAGTTTTTTTATATATTTTTTTACATTATCGACATATTTTCGTTGCCATTTTAGTTCACTGCAAAGATAAAAGATATTTAAAGATTATCTGTCTAGTGCGAAGTGGTGACCATCATCCACTTACCTGAGGTAGTGCTGTTTACATCTTCCTTCTCCTTTTCCATTCTTTTTTTTCTGTTTCTGCTCTCCTCTCTTTCAATCTCTCCCGTCCTTCCTGTCACTTTTTATTACCCTTATTTCCACTTCGGGTGACTCTACACTGAATGAAGCCTAATGGTTTCCTGTATCCCAGGAAACCTTTTACAACGTTGGGTGGTAACCATATAATTAAAAATAGAATGATGTGGAACCTACTATGGTGCACCCGAGTAACTGGGTGGACAGACGCAAATATGGTGTCTATCCAGGAACCAAACATCCACACTCTTTCTCAAGCCTCGCTGTGGCGAGGCGCTGTCCGTCACAAGGGAACATCTTTACTGAAAGGAATGGCCTTGCAGAGGCGGGTGCTTGTCTTCGGTTGATGAGTCTGCTCCGCCAGACAGATCGGGGTTACTCAACAACAACAGCTTGTTAACATTTTCTGAAGTAACCTGCACTGTCGTCCTGCCCCGCCACCCACCACCATCCTACCACGTCCCTTTTGTGCACTCGCTCCCCCACGCACATAAAATTTCTAAGGTATGTGACTTATGGCCTCTTTCACAGTCGTTGGCTTCCGTTACGATGCTAACCAACAAGACCCTCACTCCTCTGATTCTACTTCAAGTCACCTTTAGCAGTGACGCTGGGGACTGAACCAGCCGTAAAAATTAGCAATATTAGAACGAGTACCAGTGAAACCTCCATGTGCTCCATCCCTCACCATTAAAGTCTACCATACTACGGATTCCTAGGGTAGTATTCCCCTTCAGTTAGAGGTTAGGAGGCTTTCTAACACCTCCTCCTCAGTGAATCATTTTGCATATAATACTTCACTATTGTCTTGGATGATATTTATTCTTTTTCAGTATCAACACAGATTAAGTATCATAAAGGCCAATACCAAAGCTCCACACGCAGAAACAAAATGGTAAGGAGGGGATGTTAATAAGCCTCCAAAGTCAATCCGAACACAAGCCCTATTAGCTGAAACGTAAACAAATCGAGTGTGAAAGCAGCCCTTAACTTTGCCACCTCAGCGCTACCTCACATGCATTTACAGGTGCGGAAAAAAAAAATACACACCACCTTACTCTGGGTGCAAAAAAGTTGAGTCGTTTCATGTTGATAACTTAGTGATATGGGCAGGAAAGTGCTTCTAGCCTTTGGTTCCTTCTTCCTTGTCTTAAAAACACTTCCCCTGCCTCAACCAACATCTGATACCAATCCCCTACTCTCAGTGTAACTCATCAGCCAGAAATAACCCAGTAATATGTACCCAAGCTACGGCGTTGTCCCTAACTTTTGTCGGCACCTGTACACTTCCCTAAAGTGTCATGAATCAACAAAAAACTTCCCTCACTAAACCCCAGATGGACTTACTATAGTGTGTTTGTTCTGACCTGACAAAGATCCCTAACCCCTTCCAGTTATTGTCAGGCACGAAGGCTGAACTGAGAGGCGATTAATTCCTACCTAACAACTATGGTTCATCGCCTTTCACGCAATCACGACTTCGTATTCAAACTGTGGGATTGACCTCGTTCCCTCAGGTGAAAACACACAGACACAGACACAAACACAGACACAGACACACACACACACACACACCTGATGAAGATGGACCAGACTGGATCTAAACGGCGCTGCCTGGACCTGATGTCGCCTAAAATACACCCCAATGAACCTAAATTGACCCGATCTGTCCTAACTTGACCTAATTTGACCTAAGTGGACCCAAATGACCTGAATGTATCCCCCAATGAACCCAAATTGACCCGATCTGTCCTAACTCGACCTTATTTGACCTAAGCGGACACAAATGACCCTAAATGAATCCGCAATGACCTAAACTGGCCTGAAATGAATGCAAAAAGCCAGCCACTGTACTTTTACAGGCGTGAAACAATCGGAAAGGACAAAAGCCTGTATTCTACGTAGCACAGGGGGCTCTGCAACACCTTTTCCTCAGCGATTTATTCTGCATGTAACACATTAACGTTCCCTTCTCTGTTACCGGTTTTTGTCATTCTAATATCGACGTAGTTTGCATGAATAATATCCATCCATCCATCCATCATCCAATCCTACATTCCCCCATGAGAAGCGTAGGAGCCCGGGGCTAGGCAGTTGGTCCCGACATTTAAGATGAGAGTGACCAGCCTCACTCATCCCTGAGTGGTATTACATGAGCAATCAACCCCAACCACCCCTTGGATATAAACCTTCACCGGCTCAATCCGATTGGAGCGCAATAATTACACACTAAAACCACCAGGCGCCAAAAATCTGGATATATGGTTATCACCCAGCGTAGTAAATGGATTCCTGGTGTACAGGAAACCATTTGGCTTGTCACTCAGAGTCACCCACAGGCTGAAGGAAGAGGAAAGAATGAAGGAAAGAAAGATAGAAGAGGGAGTGTAAAGTCATCCGTAAGCAGAAAGACAAGGAATGAATGAAGGAAAGAAAGACAGAAGAGAATGGACGGAAAGAAGGATGGAGAGGAAAGGGCAGACACCCGAGAACAGCACTATATCGAGTGAGTGGATGGTGAGCGCCCAAACCTATCACAAATCAAGGAGAATATTGTCGTGTATTAGGCAAAATAAACAGGTAAGATGAATATATTACGAAATTTCAAAAGCCATTTAAAATACGAGCCAGAAATTGAACTAGAATGGATGTGAGAGGCATGAACTGACCTCTGAATTGAACTGGATGAACCTCACTGAACCTAAACTGAACTGACTGAACGTACAGGAGCACAAACAAACCCCAAATTACTAAAACAAGACAGGATGAGAATAAAGCCGCCTTGAATATCCCTAAATGGGCTGGAGCGAGCGAGCGAGCGAGCGAGCGAGCGAGAGAGAGAGAGAGAGAGAGAGAGAGAGAGAGAGAGAGAGAGAGAGAGAGAGAAACTGATCTGGCCAAAATAGAACTAAATAGAAGAAGCGTGACTGATCATGAAGCGGTCTTAAGGGAATTTACGAAAACATTACCTAAACCTTAATTACACCAGATGTACACCTGCTGTGGCGCTAATTAACCTGATATGACCCAATTAATGCTCACCTGCCTACACCTGAATTACAACTTACTGTTTCCTCGCTCACTCTGCGCCCACCTCACCTGCCAAAGAAAGGATAGTTGTAATTTGCGCGCGCGTGCATGCGTGCGTGCGTGCGTGTGTGTGTGTGTGTGTGTGTGTGTGTGTGTGTGTGTGTGTGTGTACAAAAGCAAACTTATGGCCAAAAAACAATGACAACAAAATAAATCTACCCCAAAACAAAGATACATAAGGAAACTAAACACAAAAATAATTAACAAAAATATGGTGAAAGTCGTCAGTCAAAAAAAAAGAAAAAAAAAAGAAAGAAAAAAAAAACTAGGCCAGTACTGAGACACAACACTCCCTTTTTTTGTTTTTTTTTAATATTAGGAGAACTATACTGGTTATTTATTTTGTCATGTATTCAACTCTTTTTTTGTAGGTCAAAGTTGGTTTTATTAAATTACTCAATAATAATAATAATAATAACAGTGGTAACAACGATAACAACAATAATAATAATAGTAATAATAATAATAATAATAATAATAATAATAATAATAACAACAGCTGCTCGGATGATGGGTGTGTGTGGATGCGACAGACCGAAGGAATTCCTGTAGAAGTCTTTGGAGGAGAAAAGTTGGCGTCTGGGGAGGAGGAGGAGGAGGAGGAGGAGGAGGAGGAGGAGGAGGAGGACATATGATTATAGTCATTCAAATGTGACAGAGAAGGGAGGAAAGAAATTGAGGAAAAAAGTAGGAAAATGGTGGAAAAATAAAGGAAACTGACATGCTGAGAAAAAAGGTGATAGTGCAAATAAAAGGAGGAGGAGGAGGAGGAGGAGGAGGAGGAGGAGGAGGAGGAGGAGGGGGAGGAGGAGGCTCTGATAATATATGAAAAGCGATGAGGCAAAAAGTAAGATAGCTGAAGAAGAAATGATGGAAAAAAAAAATTACATGAATGAAGAAATGGCGAAAAGAAGTGAGAGTGGAGGGGAAAAAGAAGAGGAGGAAAGTTGGATGCTAAATACGAATTAATTAAAGACAAAAAAAGATGGTGTGACGGAAGAAACGGAGAAAGAGTTGCGAAAGGAAAAGTAATGAGTAAAAACGAGAAAGATAAGAATAAAGGAGGAGGAAAAGAAAATAACGAAAGATGAAGAGATGAGAAGAAGATTAAAGTGGAGAAAAGAGAGAAAAGATAGGTTGACGAGCGAAAAGATAAGAGAGAAAGAAGGATCAAGAGGAGAATCAGATGGCACTGGAATTAAAAGGAGAGAGAGAGAGAGAGAGAGAGAGAGAGAGAGAATGGGCTTCGGGGGGTATGGGAAGTGACAGAAAAAGAAAGGAGGGTGAAAGATAAGGAGAGGAGGCGAGGAGATTGGAGAGGGGGGGAATAGGGAGAGGGGGAGGAGGGGGGGGGAGTGTTAGGGGAATTTGATGACTCAGACGGAGATTCCAGACCAAAATGGGAAATATGAGGCTCCAGGCTGTCTGGGAGGGGGGGGGGAGGGTCAAGGGTGAAGAAGGGAGGTGAAGATGGCGTGGTAAGAGTGGAGGAGGAGGAAGAAGAGGAGAAGGAGGAGGAGGAGGAGGAGAGAAGTAGGGAAAGCGGAGGAAAGGAAGGTGACAGGAGGTGAAGAAGACAGGAGGGAAAAGAAAAAGGAGAGAAGGGAGAAGAAAGTGGAGGAGAGGACGGACAAAAAAAAAAAAGTGGAAGAAAGTGAAGGAGATGAGGAAGAAGGAAGTGAAGGAGAGGAAGAGGAAGAAAGTGAAGAAGAGAAGGAAGAAAGTGGAGGAGAGGAGGAGGAAGAGTGTGGAGGAGAGGAGGAGGAAGAAAGTGGAGGAGAGGAGGAGGATGAAAGTGGAGGAGAGGAGGAGGAAGAAAGTGAAGGAGAGGAGGAGGAAGAAAGTGGAGGAGAAAAGAGGAGTGACGGAACTGGAAAATGGAAGAAAAAAGTGGAGAAGGGGGAGGAGGGGTGAGAGAAATGAGGGGAGGAGAAGACGATGTAAGAAGAAAGTGGAGGACAGAGGACGAATGGTGTCAAAGAGGGATGATGTGAAAGACGAAGAACTACGGGAAGAGGTGAGGCGTAAAGAAAGATAAGGAGTGGCAGGGTGTCGGAAGGACGAGGAGAGTGATGGAAGAAAGTGAGGAAGAAAGGTATGGTAAGAAAACGGTGCGGGAGGAAAGTAGAGAGAAAAAAAAAAAAGTCTTAGAGATGCGATATATTAATTCTCAAGAAGGTGCAAGGAAACGTGGGAGGGAAGAGCTCTTAGAACTTTAAAAATGTATGAATATGTAGGGTCTTTACCACAAGTCTATTGCGCTTATGAAATTGCACACCCAAATGTGGCCTGGTTACTGAGATGAAATGGAACATGAATAAAACGACAGTATCTCTCCTTTCAGCTAGGGATAATATTACATGACAAATACTGAAATAATAGTGACGATGAGGTTATTTCCACGTGCAACGTATGAAGAAACATCTGTAAAAATAAACATGTACTGTAAAGAAAAGTTTGCGTATAAAAGGATATCCACGTCTTATAAACAGATATTAATAAGTGAACGTCAGCAGCACACAAATAGCGATAAACAAGTGAAGAAAAGGTGTATACGACAGTGCATGAACACAAACACAAACAAACAGGTGAACAAGAGGTGTCACTAAGCCTCCTAATCGTACAATCACACAATCCCAAGCCACAATCACAAGCTCTTCTCACAATCAATTAACACCCCCATTAAAAAAAAAAACAAAAAAAAACAATACCCCCTCCCCCACCCACCACCTCTCCGCCGCGGTAATCAGGGGTGACAAAGGGCAGTAATTATCCAAACAGTGGACAGGTTGGGCGGTAATTTAGTAGTTGCCTGGTTACCCGAGCCACACTGAGGGGAAAAACACACAAAAACAACAACGAATTTATTTCCCCTCGTCCCTCTCCACGCTACACATTCCGCTCTTCACGACCTCCCCCCTCACCTACATCCCTCCCCCTCTATCCACCTATCCTTCCACCTGTCCTAGTCATATGTCTCCACCTGCATTACCATTCTATCTATCTGGCTGATCTACCGTAACTATTAATTCATTTCCCTCCCCACCTACCCACTTACCTGTCCTACTCATCTATATACTCACCTGCCCGATCCACCCACCTACCTACCTGCCCTCCCCACCTATCCACTAGCCTCCCACCTAACCTACCCACCTAGCCTCACGCCTACCCTTCCCATCCACGTACCCATCTATCTACCCTATCAACTTATCCACGCACCCATCCAACCCACCTATCCACCCACCTACTCTACCCACCTGTCCACCCACATGCCCTGCCCGCCCATCTACCCATCTGTTTACAAGCTCATTCATCCATTACGCATTCTTTATTCAACTATTCATCCATGCATCCACTACCAATCCACCGCTTCATTCATCACCTATCCACAGGCAACCCACCCATTCATTCACCACCTATCCAACACCAACCCACCCCTTCATTCATCACCTATCCATCCACTCATCCACAGCCAAATCAACCATCCATCCATCCACCAATCCACCCACTACCAACTCACTTCTTCATTTAAACCCAATTTTTTTTTAGACAAATTTTACCGTGAAACATAAATATTTTTGGATCTGACTGAATGGGTAAGGCTCAATGTGTCTGTCAGTCAATCAGTCGCTGTGTCAGTAAACCAATCAGTAAATCAGTCAGTCAATTTAACCAACAGACGAATTAGAGACGGAAAATTAAGTGGGATGAATATTTACCGCTCCCAAATAAATATATATACCGCTCCCTCTCTCTCTCTCTCTCCCTACCTATTTATCTATCTGTCTATCTACTGCCCCCAAACCATCTATTTATTGTGCCCCAACTTACACATCTATCTCCTCCCAAAGTAATCATCCTATCTATCGTCCCACAAACAATCTATTTATCTATCTATCTATCTACCTATCCAATTATCTAACACTGCATCTGTGCATCTGTATACCTGTATTACCTATCCACCTATTAATCTATCCACCTGTACACCCATCTATTAACCCCTTCAGTACCACGACGCATTTTTCTATCACACTCTTACCTCTCCCAGACACTTACTGCAATTTTAGGACTGAATTTTTGAACTGGGGGGGGGGAGTGTTAGGTGTTGCCTCTGCTAACCCCTTCACTATAAAACGGTTTTCCTAAAGTTGAATAATCAGAAAAGAAAAATCCCCAAATAAGCTACACTTCCATTTATTCATATATAAAGCCCTGCTAAATAAAACAAGAATCTGAAATAATAATAATAATAATATAATAATAATAATAATAATAGTAATAGTAATAATAATAATAATAATAATATAATAATAATAATAATAATAATAATAATAATAATAATAATAATGATAATAATAATAATGCGAAGAAAAACAATGACAATAAAAAAAATAATAATCATAATAACAACAACAACAACAACAATAATAATAATAATAGCAACAACAATAATAACGCGACCAAAATATTAAGCTCTTGCAAATTTCGAAGAGAGGCTTGGAAGAGATAGAAGTATCAATAGATTTTCTAATAACATGTAAGACCAAAGCACTGAGCTCTTGATGAAAAATACGAAATATGAAAAAAGGAAAGAAATGCTAATAACAATAATATCAAAGGCGCCTGCAAATTTCGAAAAGAGGCTTGAATGAGAGAAAATGCAAAAATATATAAATACATTAAAAAAAAAATCTATAACTACGATCAAAATAATAATCCCGTACAAATTTAGAACAGGGTTTGAATGAGACACAGATAAAACTTAAATAACTACTACATAAATCTAATATATATACAAATCTAGTTACAGCTGAGATAAAAATTTCTTTGTAAATTTTAAAAAGAGGTTTGAATGACACAGAAAACGTAGAAGAACTCTATTAATAACTAGCACAGAAGTAATAAGTCCTTCCATATTTCGAAAAGAGGTTTGAATGAGACAAAGACGAAGCACTTTAACGACCTGTACGGGGTTAAGCCAATCAGGGGGCAGGGCGGCGGTTCATTAGATTCAAACGAGGCATTTAAATGAGCGATTATGGGAGGGACGCCAGCCAATCAGAGAAGCCGTAGAGAGGTAATCAGGATCCGAGGACTAGACGGAAAGGGTGAGGGGAGGAGAGGGGAGGGAGGGATGACTAGGGAGGAGAGAGGATGGAGGGAAGAGGAGCAGAGGGATGACAAGAGCGGGAAGGGGAGGAGTTGGGATGACAGGAGAGGTGAGAGGACAGGGAAAGGAGGGGAGAGGAGAGAATGGAGAGGGGATGGAAGACAAGAGAGGGGAGGGGAAGGACGAGAAGCGAGGGAGGGGAGGAGAAGGAAGGGGAGTGACTGACGTGAAGTGAAGCAGAGAGAAGAGGAAAGCATGATTTGGGTGACGGAGGGAGGTGAAGTAAGAGAAGGGAAGAAGAGAAGAAGTGGAAGAAATGGGACGCAAGAAAAAGTGTGACTGATTAGATGGAAGGTAAAGGAAGGTCAGGGGAAGGAGGCTGAGGGAAGGGGAGAGGAAGGGAAGGGAAGGGAAGGGAAGAGCTGAGGGAAGGGAAGGAAGGGAGGGTAAAACAAAGGAGATGAAGTGAAGGCAGCAAAAAGAAATCAGTAAAGGAAGAGAAAGAAGGGAAGCTGATGAAGGAAGGGATGAAGAAGAGACAGGAGGTGAGAAGAGATTAAAGAATGAAGAAGTGAAGAAAACAGAGTAGGGATGGAAAAGAGGGACCTGTAGAGGAATGATAAAGATAAGGTGAACATGTCTTAAGATAGAGGAAGGAAGAAGGCAAGGAGGGAAGGGAGACTGGAAGAGACAAGTGAGGGAGAGACTAGAAAGAGGAAATTAAGCAAAGTGAAAGGGAGGTAAGGCAAGGGAAGGGGAGGGGGGAGAGGATAGGGGAAGAAGAAAAAGACGCAGGAGGAGAAAACGGGAGGGAAGAGAAATTGAACAGAAAGAGTATGCAAGGCAGGGTATGGAATGTGTGCAAAATTAAGAGAAGAATTAAGAGACGAGAGGATGTGAGAGAAGATGAGAGAATGTGAGATGAAGAAGGAGGAAAGAGAGGAGGGAGAAGTGGGAAGAAGGCAATGGATATGGGAAAAGAGTGAAGGAGTGATGAGTGTTGGAGTGCATGGAAAAGGGGTGTAACAAGGGAGATGAGAGAGGTGAAGGAAAGAGAGGAGTAGTGAGGGAAAGGGGGAAGTGAAGGAAAGAGAGGAGTAGTGAGGGAAAGGGGGAAGTGAAGGGAAGAGAGAAGTAGCGAGGGAAAGGGGGAAGTGAAGGAAAGCGTGAATCCCTTCACTCTTCATTCCATTACCTCCACTTCATCTTTGTCTCCAGCCGTTCATTATACTCTGTCCTTCCTCTCCTCCATCTCTTTCTTCTTTCCACATCCAGATCTTCCCTCTATCCTTCCCTCCCCTCTTGTTCCATTCCTCTATCCTTCCCTCCCCATTTGTTCCCTCCATCCCTTCATTTTTACCAACCTTCCTTCCTTTCCCTTCCCTCCTGTCCCATTATTTCCCTCTTCCCTCCTCTCCTGTCCCATTCATCCCTCTCTTCCTCCTCTCATCCCTCCATCCTTCCCTCCCCCCCTTTACCTCCCTCCTTCCTGCCTTCCGTAGCGGTAATGGAGAGACACATAACAAAAAACGGGGTACAATATCCACTGTCGGCACCGCATATAGCCAATACGATATACGTCCTGGCAATGTAATTAGACAGAGCTGGGGGATAAGAGTATGCCGATGGGTTAGTAGATAAGAGATAGATAGATAGGAGGTTGATAAGTAGATACAGAGTGATAGATGGACAGATGATAAATGGAAACAGAAATTGTGGGAGGAGATGCAATTGAAAGACGTGATGGGGGGAGAGAGAGAGAGAGAGAGAGAGAGAGAGAGAGAGAGAGGAACTGTCGATAAATGTAACAGGCAATAAAAGAAACAGGTAATGGGAGGAAAAAAAGGCAGACAGAAAATGTAATGGGAAAAAAAGTCACAGAAATAGGTGGAGAAAATTGGTAGTGAGATAATGGGTCATGGGAGAGTCAAGAAAAAAATGGGTGATGCGAGAGAACAGAGAATAATGGGTAATGGGAACTAATGGGTAGGTAAATGGGTAACAGCAATGGGGAGGTCAGAAAATCCTCAAGACGATTAAAACACTGGTAAATGAAAAAAAAAAAATGGTAAAAAAACTATTACGAGGAAAGAAATGGGTGAGAGTTTATGGGTGATGAAAAAAAATGGGTGATGCGAGAAACAGATGATCGAAGGAAAATTGGTAAAATTAATGGGTGACGAGGAAAACAAGAGGATAATGGGTAACAGAAACTAATGGGTGGAGAAATGGGTAACAGGAGGAGGTAACTGTGAATCGCGAGGGTGAATATACTCCGATCAAATCCACCAATAATTACAAATGCATTAAAAACAGGTATGACTTATTTTACAACACACACACACACACACACACACACACACACACACACACACACACACACACACACACGCAATCACATTAATACACCCCGAATTTCATAAACCGGCAACAGCAGGTGCGTAAAAAAAAAAAAAAAAAAGGCATATTCATAATTTATAAATCAGCTTCATTAGTTGTGTTTCATCAGGGCGCAGCACAGAGCAAAAAATAAATAAATAAATTAAAAATAAAGCTGGAACAAATATTACTGTTTACAATGGCACCGCCCTCGTCGATAATTCAGGAACACTGGAATTAGTTATAAATACTGGAATAATTTATGAATATTGGAATTATTTGTGGATACTGAATTTTTATGAATGTGAATTATTTAATGTTATCAATATGGTCGTTCTTTTTTCTTTTTTTTACATAAGCGATTTCATACAGATAAGAAGAGACGTCTGGGGTGTAATATAGATTCATGAGAGAGAGAGAGAGAGAGAGAGAGAGCGGATATGTCAATAATTATAGCCACAAATATACTGCAACATTTTCCCCCCACCCAAACATAATCAATAACAAGAAACGCAGAGGTACTACAGCATACTAGTGGGAAAAAATCGCTACAATGACTAAACCTCTACAGATATGTGTTAAGGCAAGCGTTATGATAAAAAAAAAACCGACCTCGATAACATTAGCCAGGTAAAAACGTGCTCAGGTGATTTTATTCAGGATAACACGTGCCTATGTTCAACTGAGATCAATTTTAGTACTTCATGGATTAAATTATACATATTTGAACGCTTTCTCTGCTATGCATGGACAGTCGTGGTAATATGTTCGGTTACCATTCCATACTTTAAGATATGTTCGTTACTTTTTATCTTTGACACATCCCTTCAGAGAGTCGTCTACCAGCAAGGGAAGATAACAAGCCTTCTCACAGCTTAGAATGATTAACCAGCAGAAGGCAGTGAGAAGCATAAGCATAAGTGGTGGAATATTTGGACACTACTGGACCTGGCTGTTAATATTCTATTTGTATTAAGGCTAAAAACGGACATTTTCCGAGTGGCCCGCCTTTCTTTTTTTTTCTTTCCTTTTTTTCAAGCCCAGAAAACCATTTATTTTGTTAGATGGTAAGCATGCATCCAAATGGACGCCGGGAGGTCTAGTGTGTTAACGCTCTTCAACTGTATATGGCCGACGGGGGACTGCATCCGAGGAGTGGTGGGGATTACTGCTCACACAATGTCACTCTGGGGAAACAACTAATCACTCTCGCCTTAGATATCCGGACTAAGTAGCCTATTTCCGGACTCCTACGCTCCTAATGAGGCAATAAAGGACTGGTTGAGGGACAGATGGAGGTCAGTCCGTTTAAATTGAAGCGGTTAGTTTTGTTAACCTCCTTCAATACCGGGAGGTCTTGTGAGTGGAATAAAATCGTCCGTTGATAACACAGAAAAAGACGCCATCGTAATGAAATGATAATGAATGAACTGACTGTATGAGTATTTAAAATTCATATACCTATTTAATATACTGTTTGCCCAAAAAAGTAACTGCCCACATAAAACAGTACCCACAACATAAGCACGTAAATATTATGCACAATTAATCATACAAGAAAAAACCACACACACATTACCTCAAGTATAAACCCATGAAAAAAATTGACGATTATATACGGTACATACGGGTGTCCCGAGAGGCGAAGCACTAACTTGACGAAATGATTCTACAGTTCCTTTGGAGTCAATAATGCTGTATCAACAAAGGCCCACTTCTCCACCGCTCTGCAGCACCAGTTACTGATAAACTTATGGTTTAGTTACGAGGGAGAACATTTTCCCTCACTGGATCATCAAACACAGTAATTCTGTAGCAGTCAAAAACTGAACTGTAGTTGGCACCGGGACACACACACACACACACACACACACACACACACACACACACACACACACACACACACACTCTAGATAGATAGATAGATAGATAGACTGACATAGAGACAGATAGATAAATAGATAGATACAGATAGACAGACCGAAAGACAAATAAGCAGACAGACAAACAGATGGATAGATAGATTGACACATGGATAGATAGATAATACATATACATATATGTATATTCATATAACTGTATACATAAAATGTGTGTGTGTGTGTGTGTGTGTGTGTGTGTGTGTGTGTGTGTGTGTGTGTGTGTGTGTGTGTGTGTGTGTGTGTGTGTGCTAAAAAAGCAGAACCCCACAAAAAATAAACAAGTGAATAAATTAACTATGACATACATACGGACAAAATCGTACGCAAAAAATATTACGCTACGAAATTAACAAACACACGCACAAACACTGAACAGCTTTACATAAACTATATCTCAACTTAGTCCAAATAATTTTACACACCCACACCTACACCCACCCGCCCACCCACAAATTCATTCTCTCTCTCTCACTCTCTCTCTCTAGCGGAGCGGCGTGTCCGGTACTGCGTCCGTTCGTCAAGAGTAGCGCTGCAAAATAAATGAAGACAATTACCACCCTCACTCGGAACGCAATCTGTAAAACTCCATTGAAAAAGGCCAAAAAAAAGGGACTAAATATATCATGGCCTTTTTTTCTCCTCGTCCCAGGAAGAAAAAATGGGAGTAAAAGTATCCTGATCTTTGTCGAGTTAGATTCGGATGTTTTTCATGTATAGATATTTTACTTTTGTGCATCTCTGTTTCCTACATGGCCTTCACATCAGTCTGTCTTCACAACACGTATTTACTCCTCTCTCTCTCCCTCTCCCTCTCTCAAGCTTAACCAACAGCACCCTCTTTACAAAACCTGACACCCCGTCTTCCCCTAAGCCTCTTCCCTCCTCCCCCTCCTCTTCCTTCCTCTTTCCTCTTCTCCTCCTCCTCCTCCTCTTACAACTTTCCTCTCTCCTTCCTCTCCTGTTTCTCCCAACTTTTCCTTCTCCTTCTTACTGTGTGTGTGTGTGTGTGTGTGTGTGTGTGTGTGTGTGTGGAGTATGGTATTTCTTGTGCTTTTAAACAGAACTTTCTATGTTTCCAAAAATCATGATGCTTTTTCATTTCCCGCTGGGTTTTATCCTGTTTTGGGCGGGAGACAGCCTTCTTCTTTCCTATCCTTTTCTCCCACAGATTAATTTGCTCTTTAGTGTCTTTAAGTTTACCTTAGCAATTTACATCATTAAGAGCTAACTGGCCTTCTGTTACCTGGACTACACTATCCTGCACTAAGTACTCTCTCTCTCTCTCTCTCTCTCTCTCTCTCTCTCTCTCTCTCTCTCTCTCTCATTCTGCCGTGATTACCCCCTCTCCCCTCCACATCAGCCTCCCTCATAATCTGGTGGTTGAGTGTGTAGGCACGTGCTGCTAACTAGGGGTGGAGAGGGAGAGGGAAGGGGAGGGGGAAGCGAGGAGGAGGGGAAGAGGTATTGTGGAGGGGAGGGACGAAGGGGAGAGAGAGAGGAAGGGGAGTGGAGAAAGAGGCACTATTTAGGGAAGGGAGAGGAGGGAGGAATGAAGTGTGGGGTGATGTGGAGGGGAGGAGAAGGGGGTGGAGGGAATTAACGTGGGGAAAGGTGGAAGTGATATGAGAGAGAGAGAGAGAGAGAGAGAGAGAGAGAGAGAGAGAGAGAGAGAGAGAGAGAGAGAGAGAGAGAGAGAGAGAAAGGGCGCAGTGCAGTTGCAAGCGGAAAAAAATTAAGTGGGTTTTAAAGAGTGAGAGAGTAAGAGAGTTTACGAGAGTTGGGTGGCTGGGAGGAGGAGGAGGAGGGGAAGACCGAGAGCAAGGTGTAGAGGGATGGTAGGAGAGCATATGAGAGAGGATGGCGTGTCGTGAAAGGGAGGGTCGTTAATGAGTAGGGAAAGATAGGGCTTGAGGATCGTTTTGCCTAAGCCACCCCTTAAAGGACGCACCGTTGAGGAGTGGGCATAAGTACTGGAGGAGAGGGATGAAGGAGCAGAGTGGTAGTGGAAAGAAGGAAGGAGTAGATGAAGGATGAGGTGGGAGGAGAGGATGGGCGAGGGAGAAGTATCAGAGGAGGAAGGAGGAAGTGAAGGGGGGGCTAGGGGAGAGCAGGAGGGGGTAGGTAAGGAAGAAGGGAGACAGGAGGGGGGAGAGAAGGAAAAGGTTGAAGGAGGAGGAGGGAGGGGGAGAGAAGAGTAGCTACATAATCAGGGGAGGGAAGGAGTTAAGGAAGAAAATAAGAAGACGGGAAAGGTAGGAATATAAGGAAAGGGTGGGAGGGTAAGTGTAAGGGAGTGGGAGGTGGGGAGAGGAATATGAAGTGGGGCTACAAAGAGAGGAGAGTGGAGTGGGGATTAAGGGAGAAAGTTGTGGTGAAAAAACAAAGGGAATGGGAGAGAGGAGCGTACAAACGGAAGACAGGGAGAAAGAGAGAGGTATTTAGGGAGACAGGAAGAGTAGGAGTGAGGTGGAACAGGCTACGGGGCAGGGACAGGATGGGGAGCGGAAGGGGAAAGGTAGGCAAGGACAAGAAGGGAACGGGGGAAGGAAGGAAGGCAAAGACAAGAAGGGAAAGGGGGAAGGGAGGCAAAGACAAGAAGGGAAAATGGGAAGGAAGGCAAAGACAAGAAGGGAAAGGGGGAAGGATGAGGTGAGGGGAGAGGGTGAGAGGGAAGAGTAGCAAGTTATGTTATGACACCACCACTCCCCCACCAGACCCACACAATCTGCTAATGGCCCACACCTACAGTATGGAGGGTTAAGGAGAAAGGGGGAGGAGGGGCAATGGGGGAACTGGGGAGGGAAGAAGTAGGCGGAGGGAGAGGAAGAGGTAGGCGGGGGGAGAGGAAGAGGTAGGCGGGGGGAGAGGGAGAGGTTAACGTGGGGGAAGGGGGCGAGGTTAAGGAGGTGGAGAGTAAAGAGGTTATGGTGGGGGAAGGAGAGAGGTTATGGAGGGGGAGGGGGAGAGGTTAAGAAGATGGGAGGTTAGAAGACTCCTGTAACCTCCCCTCCCTCCCTTCCCCTCAACATATCTATAAAATACAAAACAATATTGGCTGGATCGGACGGAACAGAATTTCATTTCCCTTTTTACTTTCCTTACAGTAGAGGGATTTGTTTTACATGGTAAGTTTGTGATTGGCATAATGATTTAATGGCGAGTTGTCTTCGTTTGGGGCGTGATTCATGTATGTATGTATGTATGTATGTATGTATGTATGTATGTATGCATGCATGCATGCATGCATGTATGTATGTATGTATGCATGCATGCATGTATGTATGTATGTATGTATGTATGTACACCTATATATGTATGTATGTATGTTTTTATTTATTACTTATGGGAGAACGATTTCTTTGGTTTGAGTTTGACATGATCGTAATGAGTGGATGCCTGGTTGTGTGTGTGTGTGTGTGTGTGTGTGTGTGTGTGTGTGTGTGTGTGTGTGTGTGTTTAGCTATGATTCTTTTTCGTAAATTAGGGTCGTTTTCCATGTAACTAATGATTTCGCAATACATTTCTTACCGATTTTTTCTTCACATATATAATTCATACGGCAAAATAAGTCGCAAAGGAGCCGGTGTTAAGGTTCGAGGTCTCCAGTGCCACATAAAATAAGGGTGTCATATTGGGGGCGAAATGGATCTTGTTTCTTCTTTTGGCCATCAGAAAAATTTCCAAGTTTGGTCTTTTCAACAATCCTGCTCTCTCTCTCTCTCTCTCTCTCTCTCTAGGGAAGGGGAAGTTACAGGGGTTACTTTCTCATTCCCCTCTCTCTCTCTCTCTCTCTCTCTCTCTCTCTGGGGAAGGGGAAGTTACAGGGGTTACTTTCTCATTCAGCTTCCTCTCTCTCTCTCTCTCTCTCTGCGGAAGGGAAAGTTAGGGAGGGTTTACTTTCTCACTCAGCTTCACCTCTCTCTCTCTCTCTCTCTCTCTCTCTCTCTCTGATTGGTGGTGATTCCTTTCTGTTCACTGGCAAATCGGTCCATTCGGATGCCTACGACCCGGCCCGTCGCTAGTGAGGAGGCGAGACGAACGCGACACAGCGGGGACCAGTTTGTGTAGGGTGTAGACGGGGTGTAGGGGTGTAGACGGGGTGTAGGGGGTGTAGACGGGGTGTAGGGGGTGTAGACGGGGTGTATGGGGTGTAGAATGAGTATAGGTGTTGTAGGAAGGGTGTTGGGAGTGCGAAAAGGGTGTAGGGGGTGTGGAGAGGGTGTAGGGAGTGTGGAAAGGGTGTAGGTGTGTGGAGAGGATGTAGAAAGTGTGGAGAGGGTGCAGAGAGTGTGGAGAGGGTGTACAGAGTGTGGAAAGGGTTTAGGGGTGTGGAAAGGGTGTAGGGGTGTGGAAAGGGTGTAGTGGACACAAAGGAGTACAAAGGAAAGCAAACAGCAACAGTTCTATTGGTCCTTTCGTGGCTGTTTGGTATAGGGTAGATGGCTGTTTGGTGTAGGGTAGATGGCTGTTTGGTGGCTGTTTGGTGTAGGGTTAAAAATGGGATATACAGAGTGTGGTGGGGTGTACAGGGGGTGTAGTGTGGGGAGTGTATTTATAAGGGAGAGAACGTGGGGGGAGGAGGAGAAGGGGTGTGGGGATGCAGAGAAAGAAATAATGGATAAAGTTTCTAGCATACCTTTAACATTTTTCCTAAACACACACACACACACACACACACACACACACACACACACACACACACACACACACACACACACACACACACACACACACACGCCATAACACAATACCATATCATTATCTTCTCTTCGACTTGGTAAGCCTTTTGGACAACCTCTTCTTTTCCTACCTGCCTATCCCCCCATTAAAAAAAAAAAAGCCCAGGTATAATGAGAGAGAGAGAGAGAGAGAGAGAGAGAGAGAGAGAGAGAGAGAGAGAGAGAGAGGTGGGGTGTCTTACAGAGGAGTGAATATTTGAGGGAATTTTTTTGTTTTTAATGCAATAAAAAAAATCAAACTAGTTAACAGCTTGTCTATGTCTCCTCTAATAAAACTAAAAAAAAAAAGAAAATGAACCATTAAAGAGACGAAATATGGGAGGGAGGTAATAAAACGAATGACGAGAAGGTAAATGAGGAAAGAGAGAATGAGGGGGTAGGAAGAAAGAAGAGAGGTGAGGAGAGAAAAAAGAGAAGGAAGGAGCAACGATGGAAAAGAGAAAATAGGGAGGTGAAAGAGAGAGGGAGGGAAGGATAAAGAGGCAAAGACAAGAGGCGTGAGAGGAGGAGGAAGGGAATTATGAGGAAAGAGAGAGAGAAGGTGACAAAAGGGAGAGAAAGAGTGGGGAAAAGAAAGAGAGAGAGGGAGGGGAGAAGAGAGGGAGGCATAGACAGGAGGAAGAGAAAGGGAGGGAAAGAGGGAGACAAGGGAGTAAGTAACGCCATAACAGTAGTTCCCCCCCCACCTCCTTGTTTACCGTCACTCTCATCAACACAACCTGACTACAACACACACACACCCTTAATGGCTCCTCTCCCCTCATACCATCCCTCATTCCCACCCTCACCCCAATCTCCCTCTCCCCTCAACCCTCTTTCTTCACCCCTCATTTCCCTCCCCTCATCCCCATCTCTCTTCCTCACCCCTAACCCCTCTTTCTTCACCCCGTACTTGCCTCCCCTCACCCCTCTTTCTTCACCCCTCACTTACTTCCCCTCCACCTCCAACTTCTCGCTCATCATTCACCTCTCTCCTCTCCCCACATCTCTCCCCCTCACCTCACACATCTCCCCTTCACCCCACCAATCTCCACCTCACCCCTCATGTTTTTCCTCTCACCCCTCCTCTCTCTCAACCCTCACCTCTATTCATTTCTTTCCCTTCACCCCTACTCTTTCTCCTCACCCCTCATACTCCTCCTCTCTCCTTATCTTACTCCTCTCACTCCTCATCTATTTCCCTTTAATCTTATCCTTGTGTCATATTCCTTCCCTTCCTTACCCTCTCTCTCTCTCTCTCTCTCTCTCTCTCGCTCTGCCTTAGTATTTACGTGCTTATGATGTGAGTTTAACTATAGCTATTTACCTTTTTCGGAGAGAGAGAGAGAGAGAGAGAGAGAGAGAGAGAGAGAGAGAGAGAGTCACTCCTATTTCCCTCCATTCTCAGTGTAGGGGGCCGAGGCTAGGCTGGCATAATTAAGTATATTTAAGGGTAGACGACCACCTTATACCCCCTGATGGCCTGATACTAATACCTTCAGTTAAATCTTGGGGATATAAGGTAATAGGAGGCGTGGGAGGAGAAGGAATGGAAAGATGGAGAACAAGGGAGAGAAAAAGAGGAAAGGAGGGCTGAAGAAGGAGGGAGAGAAGAGGAGGAAGGTAAAGATGGAGGAGGAGGAAAAGGTGGAGAAGGAAGGAAAGATGGAGAAGGAGGGAGTGATGATGAAGGAGGGAGGAGAAGGAAGGAGAGACAGACGGTAACCAATGCAAGACTGGGGGGGGGGGGGCGATATAACCACGATAGATAATAACAAAAAAAAAAAAAATGCCAATGCACAAGGAAATATGTCGCCTTGAGAAGATAAATAAGAAGGGAAAGAAAAAATAATGAAGCAAACACAAAGGCACAACAATAAACAATAATAATGTATAAAAAAGAAGATAAAAAGATGAAAAACAGAGACAACGATGTATAATAAAAATGAGTAAAAAAATGATAAAGATAAAAAATCAGAGAATGCTGTATAATACAATTAATAAAAATGATGATGAAAAGATGAAAAACTGAGCGATGTAAAAAAAAAAAAAAAAGGATGGTAAGATGAAAAAACTGACAAAGATGAATAACTAAAATGTACAGAAGACAAATATGAAGGAAGAAAACGATGGCTACAAAAAAAATTAATAACAAGAAAAAGATGAAAAAAGACGACGATGGATAACAAAAATGTATAAAAATGAAGATAAAAAGATGAAAAAACACAGGGGCAGCAATGGATAATTACATAAAAAGATGATAAAATGATAAAAAAACACAGACAATTACGTATAAATAAAAATGTACAAAAAAGAAAATAAAAAGAAAAATACAGACGATGCATCAAAAAGTATTAAAAAGAAGATAAAAAAAATGGCACAGACAACGATGTACAAATAAAAATAAATGAGAAAAATAAAATGAAGAAAATGAGACAAGGATGTATAAATAAAAATGTATAAAAGAGAAGAGAAAAAAGGATGAAAAAAGCCTGGTAGAATTAAGGAGTAAGAGGAAGAGGAAGGTTTCGTGAGCGAGTTTTAGTAGCGACCTCTCGATTACCTGTTAGTACGATTGCCAATTATGTAGATTAGCGCACGTGGAGGAGCAAGGAACACGCGTCCAGGAGAGAGTGAAAAATATGTTGGATGAAAAAAAAGGAAAAGGAAATAAAGAATGGGAGGGAAAAATGTGGTGGAGGAAACACGTGTCCTGGAGAAATGAAGTGAAAAAAGTAAGATAAAAAAGAGAAGAGGAAAATACAGAAGGGAAAAATGGGGAAGATGGAAGAACTCGCGTCTAGGAGAGGACAAAGAAAAATACGTGGGATAAAAGAGAGATGAGGAAATAAATAATGGAGAGGGATAATGTGGTGGAGGAAGGAACACGTGTCCAGGAGTGGAAAATACGTAAGACAAAAAAAGAGAAGAGAAAAAATGGAAAGGGAAAAATGTGGAGGAGGAAAGAGCTCGAGTCCAGCAGAAGGGTAATGAAAAATGGGTAGGATAAAAAAAAAAAAAAAAAAAAGGGAGAGGAAATAATGAATGGAATGTAAAAATATTCAGACAAAAATGAACGGAAGTCGAGGGAAAAGGAATAGTAGCCAGGGAACAAGATGGATAAAATAGTGAGGAAATAATGAATGGAAGGGAAAAATGTAGAGACAAGAATTACCACATGTCGAGGGAAAAAGAATGTGAGAAAGGTAACAAGCTTAAAAAGTCCGAAAATGGATGATATGTACGATAAACGAGACGAGAGAAGACGCACAACAGCAAAAATACAATCAATAGACTGGAACGTGTGCTAAGACGAGGAATGCTCTGGCAAGATTAAATAGGATCAAAATATGGGAACGAAGGAGTAATAACAGAAAGGGTAGGGAAAACAGATAAGACGACGAGATAAAATAGAAAAGAAGCGATAAGAATGACTTTCGGCAAAAAGTAAAGGGAAAAAAGGAACATGCATTGATAAGGGAAATGGCAGGCAGGGAAGTAGGATTAAAAAAAAAAAAAAAAAAAAAAGATGAGTGGAAACAATAAATGAAAGAGAAAATGAGAACAGTGAGAAATGGAATGAGAAAGGAGAACAAACTTATAATTAACATAATGGAAGGGTGGGGTGACAACACAAGGACAGGCGAAAATGTGTAATAATCATTTATATAATGAAACAAATACGAAAAAAAACTAAACAAATGAGAGGAATGAGAGAAAATTGAAAAAGATAAATTATACGAAAAAATGAGCGAAGGAAGCAAGAATAATGAACTCGATGAAATGTGTTAATGGAAATGAACGATGTAAAGACGATGACAGATAACACGTCAGGAGTAAACTGGGGTTATAGAGGACAATAAGAATGATAAATATGATAAACGTGATGAAAAGACGAAATAAAAGGGTGAAGAATGAAATATGAAAAAAAGGTCAAGATGTTAATAAGATGCATCAACAGGCGTTGAGGAGAAAAGGGTAAGGAAAAAAGGGTTGAATACTAGGAAAGAGAGAGAGAGAGAGAGAAGATAAGTAACAAGGCGAGAGAAGCAGATATAGCAAAGGGAAACAAGAGTAAGTGTGGAAATAAAAAATAAAAGGGAGTGGGGAGATAGGAACAATTACCGATAAAAAGGGAACTGGGTCAAGATAAAATAAACCTGAGGGAAGAATGATGAGGCAATAACTAAGTGAATTATGCATATGGAAGAAAATAATACTGTAAAGAAGAGGCAAAAATCCGGTGATCGGAATGGGAAACAAGAGTTTAACAAAAATACATATAAAGAAATGAGACCCCCCCCCACAAAAATAAATAACTAAATAAAACAGGAAAACAGTGAGAAAATGAAGAGAGAGACAAGGCACAGGGGAAAGAAAATGTCGAGAAGAAAATGACACTAAAAGGACAAAAAATAAGAATGCAATGATGATGGATATTAGTAAAAAAAAAAAAAATATTAAAAGAACGATGAAGGAAATAAAAATAGGCAAGGGACCACGAAAAGAAGGTCAACTGTTCAGAAAATGGATAATAAGCAGGAAAATGTCGAGAAGAAAGGGATGGGTAAAAAAGGCAGTGCTAACAGTGAAATCATGCAGGATAAGCAGATGATCCATTGCAACAGGTGGGAATGATGGGGAGGAGACAAGAGACAGGTTGAAGCTTAAATTCTTATCTAATGCTTCGGGCCTACACACAACTCTCTGAAGATGGGCTCTGAGTAGCAAGAAAAGTTAGAGAAAATAAATAAATAAATAAATAAAGGAATCATGCTCTGACCTGTGTCTCCCTCCCACCCAACATGTAAACAGGGGAAAGGAGAGGAAGGAATAAGTAAAATAAGAATGTTAGTAAATATAATTCTGGGAGGAAAATAAATACTATGCCACTATGCAAAGAAATACTGCTCGTTAATATTTCCATACTCGTTGTCATCATCATCATCATCATCATCAAGATCATCATAATCATTTGCCCCCCTCCCTCCCTCCCTCCCCCCCTCTCTCTCTCTCTCTCTCTCTCTCTCTCTTTTACGACCCCTTAATGACCACAACGAAATAAATCCGACTTAATTAAGAACAACTGACCTGGGGCGAAAATATCTTACGTCTGAGAAAAGGAGTGGAAGGAATGGGGTGATAAGGAAGGGAGGGAAGAAAGGGAGGGGGAGGATGGATGGAGCAATAAAAGGAGGAGGAGGAGGAGGAGGAGGAGGAGGAGGAGGAGGAATTAATAGGTGAGGATATAAAAGGGAGTAATAGGGTAATAAATAGGCAGACGATTTTCAAACAAATAAAAAAAGAGAGGCAAGGACTGGGATACTCAAATGTGAAGAAAAAGGGAAGAAAATATGAAGAAAAAAGAGAAGATAATGTGAAGAAAAATTGAAGGAATGTGAAGAAAAAGGGAAATGTGAAGATAAAGGGAAGAAAATGTGAAGGAAAAGGGAAGAAAATGGAAGAAAAGGGCAAGAAAATGAAAAATGGGAAGAAAATGTGAAGAAAATGTACAGAAAGAGAAATGTGAAGAAAATGTAGAGAAAATAGAAGTGTGGAAAAAGGGAAGAAAATGAGAAGGGAAGAAAACAAGATGAAACGGGGAAGAAAATGGGAAGAGAATGTGAAGAAAGTGTGAAGAAAATGGAAGAAAATGTGAAGAAAATGGAAGAAAATGAAGAAAAAGGGAAGAAATGTGAAGAAAAAGGGAAGAAATGTGAAGAAAAAGGGAAGAAATGTGAAGCAAAAGGGAAGAAAATGTGAAAAGGGAGGAAATGTGAAGAACAAGGGAAGAAATGTGAAGAAAAGGGGAAGAAATGTGAAGAAAAAGGGAAGAAATGCGAAGAAAAGGGGAAGAAATGTGAAGAGAGTGAAGAAACTGACAAGACAGAGAATGAAGGGAAGGATTAAAAAGGGGCGAGAGGACAAAGTAAACACCTGAAGAAAGGAGGAAAAAAGCAATGAAGATGGAAAAGAAATGAAAGGGAAAGAAAAATGGAAAGAAAAACACACACACACACACACACACACACACACACACACACACACACACACACACACACAAACACACACACACACACACACACACGAGAGAGAGAGAGAGAGAGAGAGAGAGAGAGAGAGAGAGAGAGAGAGAGAGAGAGAGAGAGAGAGAGGGGGGGGTACGGACAAATGGAAGACTGTAGGATTAGGTTGCCGTTCAAAGGGACTCTCTCTCTCTCTCTCTCTCTCTCTCTCTCTCTCTCTCTCTCTCTCTCTCTCTCTCTCTCTCTCTCTCTCTCAACTGGTGGCAAAGTGGAAGAGATGGAGATCGGAAATGATAGAATTATGGCAGGAAAATAAGGAAGGCAGGAGAAGTGAAGGTAGGAAAGAAAGAAGAAAAGAAGAAGAGTATGGGTTAGGGAAGGAAGAAAGGAAAGAAGGAGGGAGGGAGGGAGGGAGGGTGGGAGGGAGGGAGGAAGGAAGGTAGGAAGGAAGGAAGGTGGGAAGGAAGGAAGGAAGAGGAGGCAAAATGGTTAAAGTTCAGAAAGAAAGAGATCAGAAAAGAGAGACAGGAAGAATGCAACAAGTTAGGAAATGAGGAGGCAGAAAGACAGAGGAGAAAAATGAGAAAGGAGGAAGAAGGAAAATGAGGAGGAAGAAAGAGAGGAGGAAAGTGAGAAAGGAGGAAGAAAGACAGAGAGGGGGAAAATAAGAAGGAAGAACAAGGAGGAGAGTGAGAAAGGAGGAAAAGACAGGGAGGAGGAAAGTGTGAGAGGAGGAATAAAGAGAGAAAGGAGGAAAGCGAGAAAGGAGGAAGAAAGAGGAGGAAAGTAAGAAAGGAGGAAGAAAGAGGAGGAAAGTAAGAAAGGAGAAAGAAAGAGGAGGAAGAAAGACTGAGAGGAGGAAAGCGAGAGAGGAAGAAGAAAGACAGAAAGAAGGAAACTGAGAAAGGAGCAAGAAAGACAGAGAGGAAGAAATTCAGAGAGGAAGAATGCAAATGTACTGGAAACATGAGAAGCTGGAAGAGTAAAGGGTCTGAAAGTATTTTAAGACACGTAAAGAAAAAGAATACAAAGGAATACAATGGAGTGCAAAGGAGAGCTAACAGGAACAGGCATACTATACTCCTTTTATTCTAACTTGGTGCAGGTTTTTGTCCTTTTGGCCCATGTAAGAGTACGAAAAGCATAGTTACCTGTATTTACCTTTATATATTTACCTTGCACTACTATCACCTGAGCCGAAGCGGGAGAATTAGACATCCGTATCTTACTTGTGGAAGAAAAATGATGCATCAAATTTATACCTGACATCTTTCTCACACTCTTACCTAAAATTACAAATAAATGCTCATATAGTATGCCTCTCTCTCTCTCTCTCTCTCTCTCTCTCTCTCTCTCTCTCTCTCACCCATCGATAAGCACCGATAATACGGGCCAGCGGATTAATCGCCTCGGGGCCCCGGATTTGTTGGTAATAAAACGTGAAAAAACGGGGTATTGGATTTGTTGACATAAAAACTTCATCCATTTGCCTCTGTAAACAAACAAATGTACGGGGGTGATTGACAGGTCGCTAAATTGGAGGGAACGAATTAAAAAAAAAAAAAAAAAAAAAAAGTGTTCAGCGAGAGAAATATTTGGGGATTCTACCTAGCTATGCATATACTGATTGCCCTACCTACACACACACACACACACACACACACACGAGAAAGAAAGAGAGAGAGAGAGAGAGAGAGAGAGAGAGCGAGCTGTATCCGTCCACAATTATACAGTCCACTCCAGGTCCGACCTTCTCCTCGGAGGGATATTAATAGTCAGAATTAACCTATCCCATGCTGGCGAAGTACGAAAGGAGAAGGGATGTCTGTAGTATAGGTAGGGTGATGCACGTGGAAGTCGATGTGATGTGATGACCGTGTGTGTGTGTGTGTGTGTGTGTGTGTGTGTGTGTGTGTGTGTGTGTGTGTGTGTGTGTGTGTGTGTGTGTGTGTGTGTGTGTGTGTGTAAATACCACCAGTAGGATCGACTTCAATTGACCGCCACTACTTGGGCTTCTTACTTTACTGGCGGGAGACACCGTGGCTCCTTTACTTGCCTACCTTTAAATTCATCACATTTCATCATTCCTTCCGACAGTTACCAATTTACCTAACTGTATTTCTTCACTTAACTACCTAACTACAAGAAAGTCATATCATCATCGTTTGTAATTCTTCCTTCACTCACCTATTTACTCGACCATATTTCTTCGCTTTCCTAATATACATCCTAACCATAAGAACTTGGCATCATCTGTACTTCTTCAATTACCCAAGTACATGTAACAACTGTAACCTGATTTCTTTCCTCATCTACCTACCTGTCTATGTACTTACTAATAAGAACATCATGTCTTTTAGAGTTCATTCCTTCACTTACGTACACAGCTAACTACATTTCTTCACCTAATTCCCTGCTGCATACCTACCTACCTACCTACCAACCTAGCTACAAGGGCATCTAAATCTTGCCAATTTGTCTTTTTTCGTTACCTACATACCTAAACTTTCATTCAATTAACTTGCTACTTTCGAGATCACCATGAAATCCCGTAAATTCCTTCCTTTTTCTTACGTACCTACTTAACCCAGCAGTCAACAAGATCACACCTGTAAGATAATGAGTAATTCTTCCTTTACTTACCTTGTATCAGTCGACGTCACCTGCATGCCTTCCTTATCACCTTCACACTCACTGGAAGTCCCAAAGCTCTTGGTTCGACCCCTAATACTCCTGTTTTCCTTACACACGCAAAATCACAGGAAAAAAATACGGAGACTGTGAACACGAGGAGAGCCGGTCACTCAACGCGGAAGACAGCAGCTCATAGCCGGTAAGGATCTCACAACGAGTTTGGAATAAATCATTCAACATCATTAAATAAAGAATAAGAAACAAATTTACCATCATACATTCTGCATCTCTAATCACGCAATTTCAGTCTTATTACAATCTACCATAAATTTGCCCAAAGAAACCGAGGATTAGATATTATAAAATGCATTTGATATTTAATGGCGGCACCTGAGTACTTATTTCACGGCTTCCCTCCCACGACTCCCTCCACTGTTGCGTTGCCAAATCTCATAACGCTAGCTTATGACAACAATCAAATGACACATCCAGTGTTTACCGTGACGCATATTCCATCTTTTGATTCACTGGTCCATCAGATCATAACGGGAGAAACAACAGAATAGGCTATACATTTGTGAAGAATATTTCAATAGGCTATAACGCTCGTTCGGGCCATCTCCAACCAGGCATCCAGATTTCACGCATCTCTCACTCCACTCCCCCAACATACCAGCCCTTCCCCACCTCCCCCCATCTCTTCCCGCCCCATACTACCCGCACTTCCACACCCCCTCCCTCTCCATTCCTCCCTCCTCCTCATCCTCCCTGTGATCGTCCCTCTCCTCCCTCCATCCCCCACCTACTTCCGCGCGCAACCATGCTTATGAACATGGTGATTTCGATGCACCGTGTGTTTTATATGCAGAAAGGTTTCAATAAATAACAAGTCACTGAAAGAACACCGTGAATTGACTAAATGTGTTGCGTTGGCTACGTATAACTCGATTTAGATAAGATTTCGTCTAGATATTTAAACTACCATCCCACTATATTCTTCATCTTCCCTTCCTTAGACTCTAATCTTTGCTTTCTTCCTTATTCCTTCCACCTCTTTCTTCACCCTTCATCTCTTGTTCCGCCACGCCACACATACCACATCTCACACTGCCACACTTCACGTCTCACAGAGCCCTACTACACTCTGCCACACCATACCACACCGCTCACTGCAACACACACAGCTATGCTACACTACCAAACCAAATCGCTCACTGCCACACACCACCTTACACACCACCACACCTGACACGGCCACATCTCAACAACACCACACAGCACCACTCACTACCACCCTACACAATGACATACCTCACACTGCATTACCACACAATGACATGCCTCATACAACACCCCCATATCACACCACTCACCACCACACCTCACACTGCCCCACCACACCACACTACACCACACGCTACCACTCTTCAAATGATCACACAACACAGTCGTACCTCACGTCTGGTCATTTAGGTCGAAAGCGAATTTACTCACATATCCAACAGTTACGTATATATATATATATATATATATATATATATATATATATATATATATATATATATATGTGTGTGTGTGTGTGTGTGTGTGTGTGTGTGTGTGTGTGTGTGTGTGTGTGTGCACTACAAACCTTCCAACGTCCGATTATTACCATCACCTGACACCTATCACACATCCTGCCTGCCAACCCTTCCAACATCCGATTACCCCGGCAATTAGCACGTATATCGGCAGGTATCTGGACGCGGGCCGGACCCGGCCTGTGAGTGTACTGGCCTGCGCTCATCCGATATGCAGTATGTAAATCACAGTCGGCACATAATGGCCTTACGTTAACAAAAATGAACTTTGCATATAAATGTGTGTGGTGGCCTGTTTTGGCGGCTCCTGTTGTTGTTGTTGTTGTTGAGATATCGTGCTTATCACAGTTGTTATTCAAGTTACTGTTGGTAATGCAAAAGGTCTGAACGCTTTTTATTCTTGTTACGGTTTGTGTATGGAAAGAGAAAGAGAGAGAGAGAGAGAGAGAGAGAGAGAGAGAGAGAGTAATGAAGGCGAGGGAAGCTGAAACGAGAAGGGGGCAGGTAAAATCAAGAGGAAGAGGACAATCAGAAGGGCGTGGAAAGAGGACGGGTGATAAGATGCAAGAAAGAGGTATGAGGAGAAAGGAGGGGAAAAAAAAAAAGAGTGAAAACAGAAGAAGGTGGGTAAAATTCGAAATATAAGAAGGCAAGAAGTTTAGAATGGAGTGTAAAATGAAGAGGGAGGTACAGGAAGAAAAGAAGCATGTGAGGATGGAGAGTGAGAACGGGACTGGAAAGAGAAGGGGTGGAAAGAGAAGTGAGCTGGAAAAAGAGGGAGCAGAGAGGATTGAAAAGAGAGAAGGAGAGGGTGTAAAGAGAGGAAGGGGGGAGTAGGAGAAGAGAGGGGAGAGGCACAATGAAAGGCACAAAGGAGCGGGAATAGGTGATGAGGGAGAAGAGAGGAGGAGTGGAAAGAGAGGAGGGAAGGGGTGGAAAGAATGGGTAGAAAGAGAAGGTTTGCGTTGGAAAACCGAGAAGAGGGGGTGGAATGACAGAAAATGGAGGTGTAGAGAGAGGAGAGGAAGAGTAAGAATAGATGCGAAGGAAGGGGTAGAAAGAAGGACGGATGGGCTGGCAAGAGAGGAACAGAGAGTTGAAAAAAGAGGAAGGGAAGAGGAAAAGAGGAGAGGGGCAGTGAAGAGAGAGGGGGTGGTGTGAAAATCATGGACTGGGGGGAGGGAGTGTACCTCTCTATCGACAAGGGGGTCAAATTAACCAATGATATAGTGTTACTCAAACGGACCAGGAAATTACCACATCACACACCTAATTATTTACTAAAAGGGGCCGACAGCTTTTATGGGGGATGGGAAAGGGAGGGAGGAAGGTGAGGATGAAAGCGGGTGGGAGGATGGGAAAGGTGACAGGGGGGGGGGGAGGAAGAAGAAGGTGAATGGGGGAGGGGTTGGAGAGCAAATCAAAAAGAGAGAGAAGGGGAAAATGGTTGGTTATGAAAGGTAGAAAGGAGAGAAGGTGAAAGGTAAAAAAAGGGAAAGAGGATACAAACTGAAGGAGGTGACGGCAGAGAGAGAATAAGAAAAGGGGAAAAAAGGAAAGTAAAAGAAAGAGTGAAGAAAATACAACAAAACAAAATGGGCAGAAAATATAGGAAGCAAAAGGAAATAAGACACACACGCACACACAAGAGGAACAGCATCCCTTCTATCTTTCCTCCTTACCTCCGACCCCCCGTCACTTAAACACAATACATCCCGGCATCTCGGAATGGAAGCGTCACGATTTTGGCTCTCTCTTCTTAAGGCTTTTAGTATTCGGTTACATGTCTTAAAAAAAAAAAAGTAATTGGCAGTCAAATCAACAGCACCACCCTAGCCCCTAAAATTACACTAAATATACACAGGGAAAATAAAATAAGACTCTCAGCATCTCAGACACTTAAAACATCTTTCTATCCATCACATCGCTAAATCTTTCCCCATCTATCAGACGCCTTGGAATGAGCCAGTGTTTTTCTTTTATCACATACAGGGTGCTCTCTATATAACGCCCTTCTTCTATTCCACCTCTTGTTTGTTGTGAGGACGGCTGAGTCATCGTTATCAATGTCTATCGTGCATCATTCATCCATTTCCTACCCTCACTGCTACACCCACGCCAACACCAGCATATTCAACCATTCCCACAACACAAAATATTCAGAGTAGTGTTTACGGACCACCCTGTTCTTGTCACCTCTCTGTCTGTCTGTCTGTCTGTCTGTCTCTGTCTACCTGCCTGCCTGCCTGCCTGTCTGTCTGTCTGTCTGTCTCTCTCTCTCTCTCTCTCTCTCTCTCTCTCCCCTGAAGATTATATTCTGCTTAAGACAGACTCTTCACGCTGTAGGGATTAAATACAGCCTTAATAAACTACATGGAGTAAATTAATACGGAAGTCACTGGGATTCCAGGTGTCAATTACAGGTGAGCGGAACAGAAGCCTCATATATCCAATACTCTCTCTCTCTCTCTCTCTCTCCCCAAAAATTCCAATACAATATAACTCACCATCAAAGCTAATGCAATCTTTTACATTTTCTTCTATCACTTCTGAACTCCTTCCACACCTACAAGCCACCCTCCCTCATGCATTCCTCAACTACACCCTTCCATCTTCACCCAAAACCCATTCGCTGGAAGAAATTTTATGAATAATGGAAAGTAAAACATTTGAATATTTCGCAGTCTACCAGAGAGAGAGAGAGAAAGTGAGTGAGTGAGAGAGAGAGAGAGAGCTTACGGAACATAAACAACCTCCAACATTAACTACTAAACCACAATTATACAAACGAAATTTAATCTTTCTCTCCAGACAATATATTTACAAACTGGACCTCTTCTCGAACTGGAAGGTCCGATAATGACCACATCAACACCTTCCACAAAGCGAGGGATATTTGCTACTCTTATTAACACGGCTATGACAGAGGCAGCAAAGACAATATTTAACAACATACGGGTATTTTTTGAGTCTTGAATAAATATGGAAATGATGTTATATTTTGTTCATAACTGTAAAATGTCGAAGAACTGAACGGGGAGTGGAAAAGATGTGAGGTTCATTTTTACTGGGCACACTGATGACTGTTCTTTTATTTTGTGCTACGATGGTGATGATGATGATGATGATGATGATGATGATGATGATGATGATGATGACGATGATGATGATGATAATGATGGTGATGATGATGATGACGGTAATGAGAGCTATGTACGGTATGTGTAAAGGTATTTCACGACACTGCTCTTCACTTACCTATTTGTACACTTGATTAAGCTTACCTGTAGATATGTTACCGGCATGAGTGAAGTTGGCTAAAATAGAAACTAATTATCAAATCCCTCTCTCTCTCTCTCTCTCTCTCTCACACACACACACACACACACACACACACACACACACACACACACACACATTTTTAATAAGCTTCTCCCACACAAGCATAACGTTTTGAAAGAGCGACTCCTACTCATTAATTTACACACACACACACACACACACACACACACACACACACACACACACACACATACACACACACACAATTACAAGGTGGATTACCTATGGGACGGGGCAGGGGGTGGGGGTGGGGGGGTTGGATGGACATATCCAGCTCGTGTCAGGCCATTCAATCAGCAAGGTCGGGGCTCACGCAATATTACACCCATCTAGTCACCCGCACGCAAATTCGCACGCACAAATATTCGCACACGCACTCTCTCAACAACTTCAGTAGAACAACCAGGTTAAAAAATATATACACTCTACACAAATAAACTTACACACACACACACACACACACACACACACACACACACACACACACACACACGTTAAACGGAATGCCCTAGTTGCAGAAAGTACCGTATGGTTTGGATTTACATACATACATACAAACATACACATACATACATACACAAGCATTCGCAGACAAGCACACGCGGCCAAATATTCAATGACGTATTTCCTCACAATGTCACCAAAATAATAAAAGTTAAAAACATCCTAGAAAATAAATCATACACACACACACACACACACACACACACACACACACACACACACACACACACACACACACAATTTCCACAAACATTCCTTTTCATCATCAGAAACAGCATGTAAAAACAAAGGATACAAATATAACCTCCGCACAGATCCTGACACAAATATAAACAAACACACACACACACACACACACACACACACACACACACACACAATCTACATCCATACAAACAAATACATATTCAATACGCACATGCTAAAAAATCTCTATATGGAAGTCAACTTGTAAATTGGGAAAGAAATGATGGACGCCCTTCCTTGTCTCGTCGAAAAATTAAAGCGAAAAGATGAGAGTGAAATGCAAGGAAAATGAAGAAACCTACCTACCTTCTCTCTTTCTCTCTCTCTCTCTCTCTCTCTCTCTCTCTCTCTCTTTGCTGACGTCAAAGTAAAACAATAAATCATATATTACTAATGAGGTCTGTTTCAAAAGCAAAGGTCATTATTTTCTCCCACGCACAACACTGTCTCTGGAAAATGCATTCACTATTGCTTGCATAATGCCGTAAGTGAAACCAAAGTCACTGTTGAACTATCTATCTGTTTATATATCTATCTACGTAATCTATATACTGATATATGAACACACACACACACACACACACACACACACACACACACACACACACACACAGATAGTCACATAAGCACTCTGATGCAACACAAACAGAACAGCGTAGTCGCCAAATATTTACACGTGCTGTCGTCTAAACTTACAGAAATACACATAAAACGAGCACAAGCACATATAGCCTACACACGTGCAAAAATACTGCTGACGCACACCTTCACATCACTAAAAATGGCTCAGTTCCACACACACACACACACACACACACACACACACACACACACACACACACACGCCTTCTCAAGCAAAATTATTTACTCCCTGAAAACTAGTATTTCTTTACGCAGAAAAAAGCAAGTCTGATGTTAATAAAAGTAAATACAAAAATAAGAGTCCAGAACGACGAAGGTTTTTTTTTATTATTATTTTTCAACCAATGTATATTATGGTTTCTCTCAGCTTAGCAAAATCGTCTGGTATTAATAGCAGTGATATATTTAACTGCATCCATAACAGCGAAAAGATCTATTGGCCTTACTACATCCCCCGCCCCAATCACACATACTTTTTATAAATAGAGATAGATTTGATAGAGCAATTCACATATGATCATACACACATATATAACAGTTATGATCATGTACTCCACACACACACACACACACACACACACACAAAGCCACTCAACTGCACACAAGCCCTCAGTACATTACAAACAGCAACTCACACTCGCCAACTCGCACAGTCCAATTCACACACACGACTGTAGTTTATTGCATTTCACACACACACAGACACATGCACCCAAAAAGTCGCCCCAACACGCTCTAAAACACACACACACACACACACACACACACACACACACACACACACACACACACACACACACACACACAAACTTGCATATATTCGTTTTAAAACCTGATAATTGAAGAAAGAATAACAAGAACACATAAACCGAAAATAGTCATTAAAATCTGGTTACATTTTTTATTAACTTCTTTACCTCTTTCTTCATAAGGACTTTTGTATGAACTGAGGCACTAACAAGAAAGCCATCATCATCATCATCCACCATCATCATTATTATCATCACCATTCCAAATTCTCAGTAATAATAAATCATCACAATCATCCCAAATTCTCACTTAAAGTAGGACACCATCATCATCACCATCATCATTATTATTATTTTTCATCCCAAATTCGAACAAAAACTGAGTCATCATCATCATCACTATCATTATCATCATCATCATCATCATCATTATATTATCACCACCATCACCACTACAGCCACCACCATCATCTATCACCACACTAAAGTCGCCGTAAAACACACACACACACACACACACACACACACACACACACACACACACACACACACTTTAAAACTCTCTCTCTCTCTCTCTCTCTCTCTCTCAAATAACTGTCCCAAGCAAACAAGCACAAACTACCCAGCTGATTTCCTTTTAATTGCCCAAAGTTAATTACCCATAAACCCATTAGACTCCCGCCCGCTCACAAGGCCGAGAGAGAGAGAGAGAGAGAGAGAGAGAGATGCGGTTACTGAGCTATTAAATGTCCAGTCTTCCTCTCCCTTTCGTCCGGTTAAAATCACGGAACGGTTAAATACAGGTAAGGTTAATTAATCCCGGTTAAATCCACACACCGGTTAAATCCCCCCTACGGTTAAATCTGAAGTGCGATTATATTTTGTCCTGTTAAAAAAAAAAAATGTTATATTCTAGGTCCGGTTAAATTCGATGTGGTTAAATCCCTGGTCCAGTTAAATCCCTGGTTCAGTTAAATCCTTGGTCCAGGTAAATCTCTGGTCAAGATAAATGTTTGGTCCGGTTAAATCCCTGGCTCATTTAAATGCTTAGTCCGGTTAATTTTTTCCAGTTAAATAATTGGTCCAGTTAAATCCAGAGCACACTTAAATTCCTTCTTAAATCCCCGTCCGGTTAAACCCCCAATTAAATCCCGTGCGGTTAAATCCCCACCAATTATATCCCCACCGGTTAAATCCCCGTCAAATTAAATACCACAGATATCTTAGTATTCTTATAAGACGACTAACTTCTATTTACGTTTCACTTCCCTCATGACCTTTCCCCTCTTATTCCCTTGCCTCTTGACCTTTCCCCTCTTATTCCCTTCCCTCTTGACCTTCCCCCTCTTATTCCCTTCCCTCTTGACCTCTCCCCTCTTATCTCTACAACAATGCTCGTTATCTCTTACTTGGCGGCAGCGGGGATTCCTATCGGGGGCTCTCAGACTAGACATCCAGGCGCCGACATTGTGGTGCCTACTTCCGCTCAGACGATGACGTAACTCCTTCAAGATGGTAACGTAATTCCTTCCAGACGATGACGTAACCCCTTCACGACGATCATGTAACTCTTCAAGACGATGACGTAACCCCTTCAAGACGATGACGTAACCCTTTCAAGACGGTTAGGTACAGTCACGGAGAAAAATATCAATCCATTTTATGGTCGACCAAAAATGAAACTCTTACATATCCCGGAAAAAAAATCTACTGGGTTTATAAGACCGCGACAGTAACCACAAACACCAAAATGAGACACCAAGAAATAATCAAAAGTAACAACATTTTATAAACTGCTTTCCCCATAATACTTGGAATATCCTCACGTATGGAGAAGGAAATGGGCGTCTTCCAAAGGTTTCTTGAGTTCATGGCGAAAAGTGTCGAACCATCCGAAAGAGACACTATACTCCTTTTACTCTAACTTGGCTTAAAATTGCCACCTCTCCATCTTGAATGCCCATTATTCACACCAAATTAAAAATAGTTTATGTTGTTAGCTACTGAGAGGTGATAAAAGAGGATGTATAGTCTAAGCACTGTCTTTTTTCTGTCATCTGAACTATATTTAATTAGCAGCGAAAGGAAGAAAATCTGGATCAGGTTAATAAAAAATAATATATAGTTTAGTAAAGATTTTGGTTATGCTTCCCTACAGGTCACGTAACTTGGCGGAAAATTTTGTCCTTATCGAGACTATTTCAAGTAACTCAGAGAATAGCCAATAATACTAGATCATTTCCCTAGCCCTTACTTTTTACTAGCATCATTATCTAGCAGTAATCTCCTGTTACAACTCAGCACTTAAGATGGAGAGACGGGAATTTTAGCCTTAATTAACGTGAACAGGGTATAGCTATAAATAATCGTAAAAAAAAAAAAAGTCGCTTTCCTTACAGCTCAGCATTTAAGAAGGAGACACTGAAATTTTATACCTAATTAAAGTGAAAATACCTGTAAATAATTCTCAGACAAAACTGGAACAAATAGTCGCTTTCCTGACAGCTCAGCTTTTCGGGAGACACTGGATTTTTATACCTAATTAAAGTGAAAATACCTGTAAATAATTCTCAAACACGGCTGGAAAAAACAGTCGCTCGCCTGACAATACCAAATACCTTTCACGGTCACTGCACTAATCAAAATAATCACGTCCTTGAGAAGACCCGGATCAAACAGCGTCAGTAATGCTTTGATCCTAACACTGCCGACTTCCCTGGACTAATCAAAGGCAGTTTATAATTTGTACGATAAAGACATGAAGGATAATTGGGAAGTGACCTGCCTTACTCTCGCCTGTGTCTGTCAGGCCAACTTTTTTCTTTTTATCAATGAAGGATTTTTTTTTGTATCTCACGCATCCCTCTGGAAATTGTCTAGTGGAAGTGATGTTATGATGATGATGGTGATGATGATGATGCTTGTGCTCTACCCCGCCTGTCTGATGATAATGATGATGATGATGATGGCGATGATGATGATGATGCTTGTGCTCTACCCCGCCTGTCTGATGATAATGATGATGATGATGATGGCGATGATGATGATGATGCTTGTGCTCTACCCCGCCTGTCTGATGACAATGATGATGATGGCAATGATGATAATGATGATGAGTGAATCCTATCAACCACTTCCAATTACTGGGAACTGAGTTATGATGATAATGACGATGATGGCAACCGTCATGATAATAAGAATGACAATGCTGTTGAAACTAATGACGATGATGATGACAATGATGACGAAATGTTGACGATAATAATGATAATGCCTACAGTAATAACAAGCACGGTATTAATAACAATAAAAATGACCACGACGACAATCACAACAATAATAATGCTAACTTTTTTTGTCCCACTTTTCCACTAACAATCAAAAAAGGAAAAAAAAAAATAATCCCATCCGCACTCCATGCCAATGTGATCCCAATTATGCATGATAAACTGCGTGATACATTTTTTTTTTAGGGGGGGGAGGGAGAAATATATGCTGTAGGGGGCATCGTCATGGGAGTGAGGCGGAGCTCTCTCTCTCTCTTTCTCTCTCTCTCTCTCTCTCTTTCTCTCTCTCTCTCTCTCTCTTTCTCTCTCTCTCTCTCTCTCTCTCTCTCTCTCTCTCTCTCTCTCTCTGGCACACATCAATTTCCCCGTATGTAAAGTGGAACATATAGGATTTTATGTATTCAAGCGTTGCCTCATTGAGTATTTTAACTGCCCTAATTTACTTGTCAGAGAGAGAGAGAGAGAGAGAGAGAGAGAGAGAGAGAGAGAGAGAGAGAGAGAGACCTACCCACCTAAAAGCAAATGATTCTCTCTCTCTCTCTTCATACCCAAATTCCTCCACCATCCTCCACCGTAATCAACTTTTCTGTTCTCCCTCTCTCTCTCTCTCTCTCTCTCTCCTCCACAGAGTCGCCACAGGGTCTGCAAATGGCCTCCAGCTACGGAACCAGCCTAATACACACAGACCAGCGCTCTTTTCTTTTTTGCTTTTTTTTTTGCGTTTTTTTTTTTTTCGTTGAGAGGATGCTAAATTCGCGTGCAGAAAATGTGTTTTGTTTGCGTCCTTCCGCGGGGCATAAAAAATTGTGCACTGTTTACATGACAACAATGAGGGGAGGGGAGGGGAGGGGAGGGGAGGGCAGGGCAGGGCAGGGGAAAGGCGAAAAAAATAGGGTCGCTAGAGAAAAGATTTAATGTGCCTTAATGAAGCAGCGTATATTAGGGGTCAACCCGGGTCATAATGGCTCTAAAAACAATGCCCATAATTACGGGTGTATTTTCAGCTTCAACCAGTTCACTGTATATATGTATTGGCGGAGGGGGGGGGGGAGTGTCCGATCCAAAAACAAGGCACTAAATCTAACCACTTCACTACAAGTATTTTTACCAACAACAGAGGCATGGCTAGTGTGACTGGCTAGGTTTCCACGCATGTACTGTGTCAATTGGTATGTATGTATCGAGGTAAAATAAAAAAAATCTCTTCAATTCCTGATTAGATATTAATAAAAACTGGCAGAAAGATTGTGTGTGATCTGGGAAGAAGTGAATCAATTTTGGTGCATATAGCTTACGGGTTAAGATCATAGGTCACGGTTCAAGGTCACAGGTCACGCGTCAAGGTCATAGGTCACGGTTCAAGGGTTTACGTCAGGTCATGGGTCGTCATAGGTCAGGTCATGGGTCACGGGTCAAGGTCATGCCACAGGTCAAGATCATGTCACGGGTCAAGGTCAACGTTCAGGGTGCGGAATCACCTCACTGAAGACGAGGACGACGACAGTTCACCATCATGATAAGATAATGACGATTACGAAGGCGACAACAACGACGACGACGAAAACGACGGAGATGGAGAGAGAGAGAGAGAGAGAGAGAGAGAGAGAGAGAGAGAGAGAGAGAGAGAGAGAGAGAGAGTGAGTGAGTGTCGATGATGAAGATGATGACGACGAGGGAGAAGGAGTTGATGCTAATGATAATGAAAATAATTAGTGATGCTTAGATATGAATAGAGCCTCACTCGATGCGACAAAGCCAGCCGTGTTACTTGGCGTGAGTGAGAGATGAGTACCGTAAAGTGTGTGTGTGTGTGTGTGTGTGTGTGTGTGTGTGTGTGTGTGTGTGTGTGTGTGTGTGTGTGTGTGTGTGTGTGTGTGTGTGTGTGTGTGTGTGTGTGTGTGTGTGTGTGTGTGTGTGTACGTCAAAGGTAATGTGTGTCTGTTTGCATCTGCCGACCTGGCTGACTTCATTAGCTGTGTGTGTGTGTGTGTGTGTGTGTGTGTGTGTGTGTGTGTGTGTGTGTGTGTGTGTGTGTGTGTGTGTGTGTGTGTGTGTGTGTGTGTGTGTTTCGAGAAGTAACTTCCTATATCTGAGGAACGTGCATGTTTGTGTAAGTGTGAATGTATCTATATGTACGTATAAGTATGTATGTCTATATGTATTTATGTACGTATGAATAAACTAAAAAAAATCGTCTCGTGGAAGCAAGAATAAGGCAATATGACGCCACCAAAGTAAAAAAAAATTGAGACATGCAGAGCGACGATCAAAAGGACTAAATGACAAAGGGCGAGGCGACGTGAGGGATGGCGTGACTGACGATCGTAATCCTCTACCTGTGCTCGGGCAGGTGTAAGCAAGCCCCTAATTACTGACGGTCATTTATGGAACACCTGTAATGATTATACTCGTTTTACCTTGTCCTCGATTTTCGTCCTTTTGCAGCTTATTTCACGTAGCTTTTCCGTCCTTTTTTGTAGCTTATTTCACGTAGCTTAGTGGCAGAATAAGACAATACGGTGACTCTACAGCTTTTCCATAACACTTCTTTGTGACTAGCGTATTGGCTCTGCACCTTTTCCATAACACTTCTTTGTAACTAGCGTACTGGCTCCACACATTCCATAACTCCTCTTCGTGACAAGTGTATTGACTCTACATCCTTTCCATCAGCTCTCTGTGAACAGTGTACTGGTTCCACATCTTTTCCATAACACTTCTTCTTGACTAGTGTACTGGCTCTACATCCTTTCCATAACACTTCTTCGTGCCTGGCATCATATTCTAGTGTAACTCTTGCTACAACTCAGTATTCAAGGTCACAGATGGCAATTTTAGGCCAACTTAGAGTGAAAAGACCATAGTAGCCTGGAACAACGGAGAGAGATCAGACACATTCACTCTATCTGCAAATTCCACCTATTGTAATTCGGTCAAAGGGTAGATACTAAATGTGTCAGTGAGATCAGACATACGAGTACAGAGCAGTAAAAAAATAATAATAATAATAATAATTCCACCAAATGACTGTTTTTACTGTGTAGATATAGAAATGTACGTCGTGTCTTTTCACAACATATTCTTAACCCCTTAAATCCAATGACGCATATCATAAATTGTTCTTGTTATCTCCAAGCATCTGGACTCGGCTCAGGAACGACTTTCAAAACTGGATTGGTTAGATATATCTATCCTTTATCAACTCTTTTATCTTGAAATAGACTCCACTAAACTGAATATAATTACGTGGAGAGAGAGAGAGAGAGAGAGAGAGAGAGAGAGAGAGAGAGAGAGAGAGAGAGAGAGAGAGAGAGTTAACATGAGCATAATTTCTTCCATCTGAACAACTGACGGTACCGTGAAATCACAGAACAAGCAGTGCGATGTTGCAAAACTCTTCGCTCTGTGCTTTTTGAAAATCTGCACAGCGAGAGTGGCAAACCTGTTATTTATATCTAAACTCCCTCTAATCCAACGACGCATTCTTTATAGGGTTTTCTCTTCTGTCAGACGATTTACTTAGCTTTGGAAAGAACTCCATTAGTGAGAGTGTTGATGATGGCTATACCTAAACATTCTTGATGGAGAAGTCTCAGGTGAATATAACTGCTTGCAGGTAACAGGAATAAATCAACACAACTCCCAGGAATAAATTAAAACAACTCGCAGGAATAAATCATCAAAACTCGCAGGAAAAAATCAACACAACTAGCCACAGGAGTCATGCATTTCAACACATTAAATAACTATAGGGGCACATCAGCTATCTACAGTGCAGCCAGTGTACTCTTATACTTACACACTTCGTAGGTCAGCAAGAGAAAATGAAGACTCACCTGCAAGAAAATAAATTTATAATTAATATGAGGAGATGTGCCGACATCAGTTACTCTAGCACTTAACACTAATAATAAGTACCTTATTTACTGACTGTAGTAACAAAAATTATTAAAGTACTTACAGATCAAAATTATACACAAATTACATACATACATACATATAGATAGATACAGACATACAGACAGACATAGATATTGATATTTGCATGCATAAATACCATTCCCTCTGAAAAATATAAACTCGTAAAAAAAAGAAAAAAAAAAAAAAAAAAAGTCGGCTCGTGCTGAAAGGTCGACCCTGAACTAGCGATCTAGATTCCCACAGGCCTACTTAGTCTAAAACCTTTCTCAGATTACTATAAAATGTCTAGGAACTTGCCGGGAAAATCTGGTGATCTTCGAAATGGAGGGGTTAAATATAGTCTGAATAAACTCATTTTTATAAGGCCTTCCCCCAAGCTGAATTAAAATGACAAAAAAGTATAAGTAAGAATAAGAGATAAAAATGTCACTCAGATTCAAGGTACTAAAGGGGAGACAAATAAAGACACAAAGAGGAGAAGGTAGAGGAAACATAGCCAAATGTTCCTTTTTCCCTCACCCACCCCTCTTATCACTCCAACACGAAAAGGAGAGGGAAATATGGGTACAGAGAAGTGTGGGGGGAACTGGAAGAAAGAGTGGTCGCCTGCTTCTTTTTCACCCCAATCATCCTCACTTACCAACCCAGCATGAAATAAAACATGACTCCTTCCCAGACTCCCTCCAGTTAAATGAAGTGAGGGAGAAATCTGAGGATAAAGAGTGGGTGGGAGATGGGAAGGAACTGATGGAAAGAGTTGCCACACGTCCACCTCCCACCCCAACCATGCTATCTAATCACCCTCCCCCCAAAAAAAAAAAAAAAAAAAATTGCCCCATCACTCTCCAATTAAAGGAAAGAGGGCGATACATAGGGATAGCCAGACAGAGGAAAAAAAACTGGAGGAAAGAGTAGTCGTATGTTTCTCCTCCCATTCAATCAATCTTCTATCACCCTCACGTGAAATAAAACAACAACTACCAAACAATTCCTTCCAGAAAACTGAAATGAGAAAATGTAGGGAATGAGGGAGGGGATACTGCAGGAGAAAGTAGCCACATCTTTTTTTTTTTCCCCTTCCACCGATCCTCTTTTATCACCCGAACATGAAATAAACACAACTTTTCTTCCACCCTCCCAAGGAACGTGGCGTGAGGTGAGGCGAGGCTGAGGCGCGTCTCAAGGAGGGGAAAATGCTCTCAAATCCGCCCAAGAGATCCTGAGCAGTTTTATGGAAGGCCACTGCACGCCTTTAGGGCCGGCCAGAGATGTGCAGATGCAGAAATAAAAGATGGGGAAAATGGAGAGGGAGAGGAGAGCGACGTGTGAAAAAGAGGACATACGAAGAAATTATGCAGGAGAAACAGACGATGGGGAAAATGGGGAAAACTGATGTGTGAAGGAAGGTACATACTAGATGAATATGGAGGAGATATAAAAGGCAATAAGAGATGGGGATAATGGAGAGGGAGGGGGATTGACGTGTGAAAAATGGGTGCACACTGAAAGATGAGGAAATAAACGGCAAGAGAGGCATATGGGCAGCGGGGAGGGGTGCTAGAAACACGCAGAAGCAGAAAGAGAAGCTGGGGAACATGGAGAGGAAAGCTGACGTGTAAAGGTGGAGGCAACAGTATAATGGAGAGAGAAACTGGGATGTGGAAGTGGAAGGAGAGGTAAAATGCAGAGGGACACTGAGAGACGCGCAGACGCAGAAATGAAAGCTGGAGTAAATGGAGACGGAAATGGCATGTGGAGTTGGAAGAAAGAGATGAGAGTAAAGTAGAGGTTCGAGACTGTAGAAGAGAAACGAAACATAAATGAAAGATTGACGAGATAAACAAAAAAAATCTGAAATTGTATAGGAAACCGACATATACCGTAGTGGTGCAGGAAACATTTACGTAAAACTGAGAGAAACGAAGATGCAGATGTGGAGGAAGGGGTACGATGAAGACGGAACTGGGAGATTTGGAGGCGGAAGTAAGATTAAACGGGGAGGAGGATCTAGAACGTAGAGGGGAAATAAAACACAGAGGAGGTACAAAGACAAGCCTCCAAGGAGTGGAGGAAATGTAAGGCGGAGAAAAAAAAAAAAAGAGAGAGAGAGAAAATGCAGAGGAAAACTGGCATGTTGCGGTCATGGAGAGAGTAAACATGGGGCGTATATGGAGAAGCCTCTAAAGAGGAGAAAATACATAAAACAGAGATGGAGAAAAGAAAGAGGAACATAACATGCCGATGAAGATGACAGAGAGAGAGAGAGAGAGAGAGAGAGAGAGAAAGAGAGAGTGGTAGACATGTAAGATGGAGAAATAAATAAGAAAACGAAGATGGAAACTGAAATATGTGAAGGTGGAGGAAAAGCTACAACAGATCTAGTGAAAAAAGTAGAGCTATTGAGGTCAAGTTAGAATATGACAATCAAGGGACAAAAACTTCCAGCCATTGGACTGGAAAGAAAAATATATCACAAGCGGGCACTTCACCTCTATCTCGGGGATTTGTTGTTGTTGTTGTTGTTGTTGGTGGTGGTGGTGGTGGTGGTGGTAATGTGTACGAGAGTCAGGAGGCAGAAATGCAAAAATGAAAAATGGAAAGGATGAATGCATTACCTCCGCTCATACAATGTCACATTTTTCAACTTGCTATTATTACCGATTTCCATTTAGCAGAGAACAGACCTTGGTGATAAGAGGGGTAGCGAAGCCTATTGTGTAACCCCTTCAGTTTCAAATGCACAAATTAAACTGAATAAAATCATCCGCAAATAACAAGACCAGGATGAAAAATACGTTCTGACAGAAAATATTAAAAATGTGAGAATTCGTGAGGTTGGAACGGATATGTACGCAAAAATTCGGAATATAAAAAAGTCAGATGGAGAGACGAAGAAATGGAAGGAAAATGTAACGGAGAAATGTAATGGTGAAATATAACGTGAAATATAAACGGAGAAATTTTTAGAAATGGAGAGAGGTACAGTAGAAATAGTGTTCAAAAACCCTTTGTTTCTTGTGTGATCTCAATATAATAATAATAATAATAATAATAATAATAATAATAATAAAAATCATAATAAGAGTAACATGAACGTCATGGAACTGTCCATGGATAATTTTGATAAAGAAAGCTTCCCACAGCCATTGCCGACTAGAAGCCAAGCTATAAAAGGACCTTGAGGTCATGTTCACTGATATTCTGCATGTCACCTTAGGTCAAGATTTGCACGTCCATTAGGTTTGGTGGCTATAGCTTTATTCTTTCATGCAAAATCAGATGACTTCTCTGTCTTCCGGAGCAGGCCAAAATTTAGGACCATAGGCGATCTCAGAGAATAATGATCCGATCCGGACTATATTAGGCAATGCGTTCTGGCCACGTCCCAGGTATATACCATTAAAATTTCAGTCCCCTAACTTAAGTGGTTCTTGAGATTTAGGGGCAGATTTTTTCCGGATCCTATCCGGATTCCGTTAGTCGGATCAGGATGATATTTGGTCAGATGAAGCAGCCAAACAGTACTATAATATGGCAAAGAATGAAGGTTGTAGCTCAAACGGTATGCGAATGGCAGCGATTTTGTTTTTCCCTATAATAGTAATGATATCGACAAAAAACAAGAAAGCTTCCAACAGCGATGTGCAAAGCTTTAATAATTATCATCATCATTATCTTGAAGTGGCAATAATAATCAAAACAAAATGCCACCCTCGGTCTAAAGGGATGAATGGAGAGTCGGAGAAATGAAAGGCAGATATTACAACGAAGAAGACAGCGGCAAAGAAGTAAAAAGACTCCAAGATTAGAAAACGTAATCAAAACTATCAACACTAGACGTGGAGGTACCAAAAAAAAAAAAAAAAAAAAAAAAAAAAAAAAGGCAAACTGACGCAATTAATGGAGAGGCTGGAGGGACGGGGAAAGAAAAGGGTGAGAAAAAATGAATGGAGGGAAGAAAAGCTGAAGAGGAAGAAAATGCGACATGAAAAGAGAAATCGAAAGAAAGAATTAACTGTCGAGAAAATCCAGAAAATCCAAAGGAAAACTGAAGACGGAAAAAAAGGTCGAGAAAAAGATGCAAGACAGGAGGGCAAAACGCGAGGGAGAAAGAGGAAAAACAGGAAGAAAAGATGAGAACATGAATAATCTGGAGGAATGAATAGAAAACTTCAGAAAAAATCACAAGACGGAGAAAAGAAAAAAACTCACACAGTGTAAAATGACGAAAGAATGCGAGAAAATTTCGAAAAAAAAAAAGATGAAAAAGAAGAGGAAGCACAGAAGTATAAGAATGGGGAGAAATCACCGAAGAAAAGAAAGTACGATGATGAAAAGGGAAAAATGACAAGAGAGACGCAGAAGACAGAGGAAAAATGAGGGAGAAAAATGTGATATGTGTGTGAGTGCGAGAAGATGAGAGGCGTGCGAGGGAAGGGAAGTGAGAAGACCTGCGAGGAGAAAGAGACGGAAGTTCCAGACAAGAGCCAAGTTTCCTATGATCATGTCCATCTCCCCAGACTCCCCAGCTTCAGTCCCCACCCCTCACCACTCCCCAGACTTGTCTTTCCATTTCCCAACTCAATTTCCCCATTTCAGAGCCTCAATCCTCACCCTACCTTACCTCAGCTCTCCACCTTTCCCCCTTAAAATAAATAAATAAATAAATCCCCAAGAAAAAACCCTCTACTTCACTTCCCACCTCCACTCCCCAACCGTGGCCTACCGTGCTTCGGCTCTCCAGTCTCCAACCTAGCACACCTTAGCCCTCCACCCGTTTCATTCCCACACACCCACCCACCCACCCCAAAAAAATGAATTCAGCTTTCCAATCCCCAAACCACACCTTCATGACCTTTCTCTCCACTTCTGAATGAAACTCAATTCAGTTCGATATTCTGTGACCTTTCAATGGCACTCAGCAATAAACAATATATATATATATATATATATATATATATATATATATATATATATATATATATATATATATATATATATATATATATATATATATATATATATATATATATATATATATATATATATATATATATTGAAAAAAACTGCTAACAAACTAGCAATCCATTTTACCAGTACCAAGCTGCTCATAAATACACAAAGCCCCAAGCGAAGAAATTACACTTGGCTCTGAAGTAGTATAGGCAATTACAATAAAGTAAACAATAAAAATATATATATATATATATATATATATATATATATATATATATATATATATATATATATATCAGCCTAGAACACTGTGAAGAGGTCATTAATAGTACAAGTCCTGGCAATAAAATTTTCCTTGACTCTCGGGAATATGTGAAGAAAAAAACAATAACAATAAATAAAACAAATTAAATTAATATCCAAATGCAAAAAAAATATTATATTCAACCACAGAGGCTATTGTTGCAGAAGTCCATCCATAAAAAGCACAAAATTCTGGGATACAATAGCATAATGGAGTTGGTTTATAGCAAGATGTTTATCAGTGACGTCCACACTACACACAATGGCGGAAGGTTCGGTGACGAGTAAATTACCGGCACAAAAGTGGTGGTGTGGAGAAGCTGACGGTGAGAAGAAGAGAGGGAGGGGAAGGGAGGAGAGAGGGAGTGGAAGGGAAGAGGAGACAGTGAAAGGGAGGTGGAGGAAGGGCAGAGAGAGGAGGAAGAGGGCTGTGGGGAGGGGAAGTGAGAGGAAGTAGAGAGTGGTGGAGAAGGGAAGAGAGAACAGGGAGAGGACTGTAGGGAAAGGAAGTGAGAGGAGGTAGAGAGTGGTGGTGAAGGGGTGAGAGAGGAGGCAGAAAGTGGTAAGGAAGGGAAGAGAGAGGAGGTACTTGTAAAGAGTGATGGGGAAGGAAAAAGAGATGAGCGGCAGGGCTGTAGAGAAAGGAAGAGTGAGAAGATAGAGGTTGGTGAAGAGGGGAAATAGGTGAAAGGCTGGGACGGAGGAGAAGTGGGGTAACTGAGAGGAGATGCGAAGAAGGGAAGTGGAGGAGAGCGAGGGGGAGAAGCAATGGAAGGGAGGAATGAAAAGTAAAAAGTGAATTGTGAGGGTGGGTGAAAGTGGGGGATGGTCTGGTGATCACTAAATTATAGGCAAAGGTGGTGGCTCTTTAGATACTGGCGTTGGGAAGAAGGGAGGTAAGTAAGAAGAGAGAGGGGGGAAGAAAGGGAGGAGGAAGAGGGAGAAAAGAGACGTAAGAAAGAAGAGAGAGGAAAGAAGAGAGGGGAGAAGGAAGACTGGGAAACGGAGAGTGCGAGGAGATATGGCAGAGGGCGGGTGGAAAGAGGAAGGAGCGAGAGTGGAAAGGGAGAATACAAGAAAAAAGAGCGAGAGGGAGGAAATGGAGAAAAGGTACGATGGCAGGGAGTAAAAGGGTACAACAAGGGAACGTGACGAGAGATGAGGGGAAAGGAGTGAGGAAAAGAGGGAATGGGAGGAATGAATGAGTGCAAGGAAAGGGGGGGGGGGAAAAGGAAAAGGGGAGCCGAAGCCAAGAAGAGGACGAGGGTGGAAAATATTCGGTGACAAGTAAATTATCGGTATAAAAGGAAGTGGTATGAGAAATTGCTTGCGGGGAGGGGAGGAAGGAAGAGGGAGAAGAGGGGGAAGGTGGGGTAAAAGGAGGGAGAAGAGGGGGAAGGTGGGGTAAAAGGAGGGAGAAGATGGACAAAAGGAAGAGAAGAGAAAAGCTAGGGAGAGGGATGAAAGGAGAGAGAGATGGGGAGAGGACGTGGGAGAGTGAGAAAAACTAGACAGGGATAAGGTGCTGAGTAAAGAAATGGGGGTAGGAAAGACAGGTGAGAGGATGAATAAAGAGGAATAAGAGATGATAAAGGAGGGAATAAGGGAGTGAAGTTGGAAGGACAGAAAACAATAATAATAATAAAAGGGGGGGAAAGAGTGGGTAAGAGAGGAACAGAGGGAAAGAAAACGGTGGTGGGGAGGCTGCTGACACATAAATTACCAGCACAAAAGGCAGTGTGTATTGAGATGTGTAGTGAGATGTTGGCTGTGGGGAGACGAAGGGGGAAGGGGGAGATGGGGAAGTGGGAAAGAAAAGTAAGTGGTGAGGGAGAGAGGGTGAAGAGGGAAGATGGGAGAGGAGATGGTAAAGAAAGGGTGGAAGCATGGAAGAAGGAGGTTAAGAAGAAAATGGGGGAGGTGAAAGAAAATCAGATGAAGAAAATGGAAAAAGAAAAATAAGACTGGAGTGGAAGGAGGAGGGGAAGGTAAGGAAAACGGAGGGAGAAATGGGGGGAGACGGCTGGGAGAGTGGGGAGGCTTGGGTGACAAAATAAATTATCGTCAGAAAAAGAGGTGTGGTATCGAGAAGCTGACTGGGGAAGTGGAATGAGGAGAGGGTAATGGGAAGTGGAATGGGGAGAGGGTAATGGGGAGAGGGTAATGGGAAGTGGGATGGGGAGAGGGGGAAGTGTGGTAGTGGGTGAGGGGAGACGGGAGAGAGGGGAACGATTTGGGGATAGGAGGCAAGAGGAAATGGAAGAGGGGATGGAGGAGGGATAGAGGACGAAAGAAGAGAAACGAGGGAGATGAAAAAAAAAAAAAAAAGTGGGGAGAGGGGTGGAGGAACGAGTGAGGGATAAAGGATGTGAGACAGATGAAGAAAAACAAGACCTTCACCCCTCCATAACCCTCACAAACCACTACCCCTCTTTCCCCCCCCTCACATTCCCCTACTCCCCTTCCCCCACACATTCGCTCCTCCCTCCTCCCCCCTCACATTCCCCTACCCCTTTCCCCCTTACATGCCTCCGCCCCTCCTCCCCCTCACACACCCCCACCCGTCCTACTTCCTCGCCGGAATCTGCATGTAAATAAAACATATGAATAGAGATGTCCAGCAGGCGTGCATTTCACCCAACACCTTCCTTCGTTCCTCCTTACCTCTCTCCCTCGCTCCTTCACCTCTCTCCCTCCCACTTTCACTCTTCCTTACCTCCCTCTCCCATTCCTTCACTCCTCGTTACCATTCTCTCCTTCCTTCACTCCTCCATACCTCCCTCTCTTCTTCTTTCATTCTTTCTTTCTTGGCTCTCTCCCTCCCTCTCTCCTTCCTTCACTACTCCTTACTTCCCCCTCTTCCTCCATCACTCCTCTTTGCCTCCCCTTTATCCTTTCTTCACTCCTCCTTACCTCCCTCTCTCCTTCCTTCACTCCTCCTTACCCCGCTCTCTCCTTCCTTCACTCTTTCCCTCCCTCTTGCACTCCTTACCTCCCCATCTCTCTTCTTCATTCCTCTCCCTCCCTCTTCATTTCTCCTTACCTTCCCCCCTCTCTCAGTCACTGCTCTTAGGCTTTTACCTTCTTCCCTCGTGTTCTCTCTCTCTCTCTTCTCGGCTATACCTCCTTCTCTTCTTGATTCTCCGCCTTTACTTCCTCTTCCTCCTCCTGCTCTTCCTCCTCCTCCTTCTCCTCCTCCTGCACCTGCTCCTGCTCCTCCTTCTCCTCCTCCTCCTCTCATTGGCTTTCTTTCCCTCCTTTCCTCTGATTTCAACTTTTATTTTTTCTTTACTGCTCCATTTATTTTCTCTGAAGGATTTAGGTTTATGAGAGAGAGAGAGAGAGAAAGAGAGAGAGAGAGATTACAAACACACACACACACACACACAAATACGTATATAGGCTATATATATATATATATATATATATATATATATATATATATATATATATATATATATATAATCAGTCTATCTATCTATATATGTATGTATATATATATATTTAGTTCTCTTCGTCGGACCTTTTATAATAATGGATGTAGCCGCTACTTAATTCATTCATGTATTTATTTAATGTCTGCTGGTTGCTACCTGATTTCAATGTCTGTCATCTAATTTCTTTACATTACTATATTTTCCCCTCTTTTTCTTTGTATTACTATATTTTCCCCTCTTTTTCTTTGTATTACTATATTTCCCCTTTCATCTTCGTACTACTATATTCTCTCCTCTTTATCTTTGTATTACTATATTTTCCCCTCTTTATCTTTGCATTACCGTACTATATTTTTCCCTCTTTATCTTATTATTTCCTCCTCCTCCTCCTCTCAGTTCCAGATATATTGATTTTTCATTATCCCATCCATTACAGACTTAAATCCAGGCCAATAAAAATAATAGACCTTTTCGATTTTCCATTTCCACTGTATGTGTTTGGGATCCTTAACTGCCTTCTTTCTCTCCCTCAGGCTGTCGTTCTTTCAGTCTTCCTTCTTCATTCTTCCTTTCTTTCTTGATTTCCTTTGTCTCCCTCACTTTCATTTCTCTTCCTCTTTGTTTATCCTCGTTTTTGTTTCCCTTGTCCCTCATTCCTTCTTCCTTCATTCTTTCTCCTCTTTTTCCTTCTTTCTTTTCAGCCTGTCATTCTTTCTTCCTTCTTCCTCCATTCATTCTCTTCTACTTTCGTACTCTCTTTTTAGTCCCTCTTTCATTCTTTCATTTTTCTTCTTCCTTCAGTCCTTCTCCTCTTCTTTCGTTCTCCTCAGTCTCAAATTCTTTTATTTTTATTTCTCATCTTCTTTCGTTCTTTTCTTTTCAGTCTCTTCCACATTCCTTGTTCTTTCATTCTTTCTCCTCTTCTTACATTTTTCCTTTTCAGCCTCTTTCATTCTTTCATTTTTGCCTCTTCCATCATTCTTTCTTCTCTTCTCCCATTATTTTTTTTTCACTCCTTCATTCTTTCATTTCTCATCTTCATTCTTTCTGTTAAGACTATTCTATTTTTTTCTTTTTTTTTGTCTTCTTTCTTTTTTCTCTTCTAGTCCTTCATTCCTTCTCCTCTTGTTCATTCCCTCTCTTCATTTTTTCTCTCCTTTTCTCCATTTCCATTCTCTCTCTCTCTCTCTCTCTCTCCCTTATGCATACATAACTTGTGCGTTTGGCAAGCATTCATTACTCACTGCATTATCGTTAACCAAGAGAGGAAACGGGCTTCATAAAGGATGGTCAGAAAATATACAGTAACAAACACAAAACATAAAATGGTCACTTTTTTTCTCACAAATACAGCACAGTTTACCCAAATTTTCCTTTCTCCGTCTATTGTCTTTGTCTCTCTCAATTTTCTTTTCTTTTTTTTTTCCTTTTAGACTAACTTTGCTTGTATTGTCTTTTTAATCTTTTATACCTCTCAATCATTTTTTCTCTTCCATTCATAATTTATCTTGCACTTTCTTTTCATTCTTAGTTCCCTGTTTGTTCCCCCTTTCTCTCTCTCTCTCTCTCTCTCTCTCTCTCTCTGAGTCATACTGGGGGGGGGGGGAGCGGGGAGACTGTCTAGGGTTCTGGTTAAGTGTTTGTGCGAGCTTCTGTCTTATGTCTCCCCCCCCCACCTCTCTCTCTCTCTCTCTCTCTCTCTCTCTCTCTTTTCGTTCCGTGTGTGTGTGTGTGTGTGTGTGTGTGTGTGTGTGTGTGTGTGTGTGTGTGTGTGTGTGTGTGTGTGTGTGTGTGTGTGTGTGTGTGTGTGTGTGTGTGTGTGTGTGAGAGAGAGAGAGAGAGAGAGAGAGAGAGAGAGAGAGAGAGAGAGAGAGAGAGAGGATGACACCACCGGGATTTCACTTACTCCCTCTTTTGCATAATCCCCAAAATCAGAAGTTGGGTGCCCCTTTTCTCACCCTAGGGAGCAAATCCCCCTCAGGTCCGGAGGAATTAGGGAGGGACGGGTTGAAGAGGAGAGGGAGGGGGAGGGGGAAGAGTAGGTAGGAAAGAGGATAGGCCTATGAGATGGATAGAGGTTGAGAAATGGAGAGGGAAGGTGGATATATATGTGATGAGACTTATACTCTCCTATTATGGTATTCTCCCACACTCTCCAGCACACTCACTCGCCCATAGTCACTCGATTCGCTGTCACATTTCTTTCACTTCAACATTCACTCAGTTCGTCACTCTCACACTCAGTCCCTTACTCTCATTCCGACTTAAGATTTGCAGTTTTTTTTTTATTAGGTTTCAGATTAAGGCAGCTGCAGTATTAATAATTAGTACCTGTATCATTTTAAGTCCTAGTTTTACAAAGCACAGGGCTAGCGATAAGAACACTGACTGAGACAGACCTCGAATTTTTCCTCGACGTGGCAACCAAGTAAAATCCTTGTTGAAGACCCATAGCCCACAACAATTTTACCAAGTATAATGAACATCCTACCACGCAGAGGGTAAATTTTGCTCCTTTTTTTCATGTGTCCGCAACTGTACCTTCAAATGGAGCCATCTAAGTCCCAGATTTGGTGGGTAAAGAGAGAAAAGGGGAACGAAACTGTGCCCAAAATCTGACAGTATTTCCATGTACGAGCGGGATGTGCTAACCAATACACCACCGGCTCCCATTTCCACGACAATCGCCAAAACTAACGCTGCCACACCACAAGCCACAGTGCATCTCCTCATATCGTCATCTGGCGTTTCATAATTTAACCCCCTTCAGTGTGACTGTCTTATCTATGCTTTATTCTTTATGTATTTTTCCCACTACACATTTCCCTTTCACTTGGGCCAGACGCCACCATAACGCTGCGGCGGCTCCCGGACAGATGGCGCCACTGTCAACATGAAGGCAGCGTGGAAACATAAGAGGGAAATATACAGTGTTTATGTGAGTGTGTGTTTCCCTCTGCCTCGCCTCTCATCCCCTCTACTTATGTCCGATACCCACTCCTTCCCTTTCTCATCTTCTGCCTACTGCCCCTCCCACTCCCTCCCTCCCTCTGTCTGCTATCTTCCTCCTCCCCTCTCATTCACCTCTCCCTGCTCCTCCCTCCCCCTCCCTCCCTCCAGCTGTCTGTTATCTTCCTCCTGCCCTCCGATTCACTCCTGTCTCCTCTCTCCCCTCTCCCTCCCTCCCGCTGTCTGATCTCTTCCTCCTCTCTCCCATTCATTTCTCCTGTTTCCTCTTTCCTTTCTCCCTCTCTCTTTCACTTCTGTCTGCTGCTTCCCTCCTTCACCCCCTCCCCCACCCAGGCCATTTCCATCCCCCTCCCTTTCAGTTCTCCTGTCTATTACTTCTTCACCCTCCCTCCCTCCCTCCCTCTGCTATCCTACCCTCTCCCTTTCACTTACCATGTCCACTATCTTCCCCCCTCCATCCCTCTCTCCGTCCTTTCTTCTCCCCCTCTTTCACTTCCCCTCTCTATTGTTTACCCCACTCCTTCCCCCTTCCATCTTCCCCTCCCTTCCCCTGCCTACTATTTCTCCCTTCCTCCCCCTATTTCTTACTACGCCCCCTTGTTTACTACCCTCCCTCCCTATTTTACTCTGGTATCTCTCGCATCATTATTGTTGCTTATATGTTTTTACTTCCTGCTCTCTCTCTCTCTCTCTCTCTCTCTCTCACACACACACACACACACACACACACACACACACACACACACACCATAACAGTACAAAAACGCAAACGAGAAAATTAACAAAACTAAAAAAAAAACGCTGGAAAAACACGAGAGTCCGCCAACTAAAAGCGAGTAATCTCCCAGCACATCACAAGGGAAGGCTGTAATCCCTCAAATCCCCCCATACACGGCCACCCAACCACCATGTAATCCCCACATAATCCACCACAGTCACCTCTACAATTTCCCCTGCCTACGCCCCTTGGAAATCCACCACAGTACTGTAATCCCACAAAAGTAATCGCTATGTAATCCACAAAGTAATCCTTATGTAATCCCAAATGTAATCCCTAGGTAATTCAAAAGTAATCCCTATATAATCCAAAAAGTAATCCCTATGTAATCCACGAAGTAATCCCTATATAATCCAAAAAGTAATCCCTATGTAATCTAAACGTAATCCCTATGTAATCCATAAAGTAATCCATGTCATCCAAAAGGTAATCCTTATGTAATCCATGCAAGTACTCTATGTAATCCCATACAAGTAATCCCTAGATAATTCCGCGATGTAAACCCTATGACACTCTACCAGTAATCCTTATATAATCCAAAAGGAAATCTCTATGTAATCCCAGAGATAATCCCTAAGTAATTCTAAGGGGGGTAATCTCCACGAAGTCCCACAGCGGAATCCCTATGCAATCCAACCTGTGCAAAGTAATCCCACACGTTCTATAGTCCACCAAAAAATCCCCCAAACAATCCTTACATAATCCCACAGTAATATCATCCTACGCAAAGTAATCCCAGCAGTGCTAATTAATCCCATCTGTTTTACGTAATCCAACAAAACAATCCAAACATCCCACCAAAGTAATCCCATCTTCATTATGTAATCCCACCCACGCTAACTAATCCCTCGTGTACTAAAAAAATCGTACATCTAAATAATCCCATTTGTGCTACGTAATCCCATCTGCTACGTAATCCAGCCTATATTAATTAGTCAGAAATAAATCCTACCAGTCACTCTCCCTGTAATTAATATGAATTCCTGTCAAAATATAAATCCAGCTAACTTTACCTGTGCTGAATAAATCCCCGGCACTAAGTAACACCGCCTTGCCTGAGTAATCCCTCAGTGCTGGGTAATCCATCAAGGCACACAGCAGGTAATCCCCTCACAGGTGTTCGGTTTTCATTCGCGCGCGCGCGCACACACACACACACACACACACACACACACACACACACACACACACACACACGAACGACCTTATACATACATGCACACATAATCCCTATGTAAACATACAAAGAGAGAAACTCAAACACACACATGAATATACATACACAAACATACATGCAAGCATTACTTTCATACATCCAAGCATGTATACATATACACGTTATCTCTCTCTCTCTCTCTCTCTCTCCAGCATCTTACATATGCTCTTTCCTCTCTACATTCGCCTATCCCTGCCTCTCCTCTTCCACTTCCCTCCTCTCTGCTCGCACGGCATCAAAAGGCTCCAGAGACGAGAATAGGTTATGAGGAGGAGGAGGAGGAGGAAGAAGAAGAAAAAGAGGAAGAGGAGGAGGAAGATGTAGAAAACAATATTTAATCATTCTCTTAACTGCTTCCTGGTTTCATTTTTTTTTTCTTTCCTTCAAATTTCGTTTACTCAGTTTCTGTCTGTGTCTGTCTGTCTGCCTATCTGTCTGTCTCGGGCCGGTAACCAAATGGACATCATCCTTTAGCAATTTCTCTCTCCTCCTCCTCTTCCCACCTCTTTCCTTCCCTCCTCTGTTCGCTTCTTCTCTCCTAATATCCTTCACTGCTTCTCTTCCTCTCTCTCTCTCTCTCTCTCTGATATATCTCACCCAGCTTTGTGTGCAAGGATACAAAGCCTCTATGATCCCAGACCCCGCTATACCTCACTTTAAATTTACAGAAAACATAAATACAGGTAACTTGCTTTAATTACATCCGCGCACAGGTAGACTCCCCCCTTCACCTTCCTCCTCGATCCTCCCCCCCCCTCCCCTTTTCATTGTTCTTCTTTACCCCTCACCTCTTCATCCTCCACCTCCAACCCACAGACCGTCTTTGCTCTCTCTCTCTCTCTCTCTCTCTCTCTTATCCATCTCGACCTCCCTTCACCCCCACCTCGACCTCCTTATCACCCACTTGAGTTTCCTCCACCTACCCACAATCCCCCTTCATCCTCCCCGTCGACCTCCTTTACCTTCCCCTGCCAAACCTCACCCCCCTTTCATGCTTCCCTTCGCCTTTCCTTCATCCTCCTCCTCGACTCCCTTCACCCTCCCCCTCCAACCCCCATCACTCACCCCATCGACCTCCCCTTTACCTTCCCTCTCGACTTGAAGCCGCAGTACCCTCCTCCTCGACCCCCTAACAAGCTCTTCCTACCCTCCCTTCACTCTTCCCCTCGATCCCCTTTACCCTCCCATTCGACCACCCTCACCCTCATTCTCGACTCCCCTTCACCCTCACCCTCGACCCCCTCCACCCTTACTTTCGACCCCCCTTCACCGTCTCCCTCACCTCTTTGCCCCCCCTCACCACGCAGCAGCCCCCGCCTCTGCCTTTGATGCTATTAACTCTTGTCCAGTCTAATCTGGTTGGGTCGGTGTCGCCTGGCTGGCTACGGCACGAGACAGGCAAGCACGTAAAGGCAGACGGAGAGGTTTGTGGCATGGCTGGCATGTAATTTGATATTGAAATTCATATAAGAAATCATATATATATATATATATATATATATATATATATATATATATATATATATATATGAACACCTGAAAGTGTCCATTATACGAGTGATTGTCAAAATATGTAGTACTTACTGAAATATGATTATTTGGAATTTATGCACGGCTCAACGTTCTATATATTCCCTAAATTTCATATTACATGATAACCACGTACTCTTTTTAAAGGATTTTTTTTTTTATCACATTTCTACAAAAATATTTGCTGCAACGCAAAGGTTTTGAGTTAAATGAATAAAGTTGGGAGCATACTTTAAATGCTGACAGTAACTGTGTCCAAAATAAGTATGTTATGACAATACTGTGAATTTACAGCTTTGAGCATATAGCGTGTAGTCCCTTATATGCACCAACGGGGCAACTGCGTGAAGAGGGGTATGGGGAAATAGCGATCATGATATTAATGCACGTAATGGTGAAGATAATTGTTGTGAACATATTCTACACACTGAAAGCAGCTGGATAATGTGTTTGGTTCATTAACAGGTTAATTCAAGCAGTAACTTGCCAAAAGTGGGTTTCGTGCATGTGGTGTATATCCTCTAAAAAGGAACTGCTTCACAGCAAATTCAACATGGAGCCAGCAACTCAGTCACTCCAGAAAATTGTCGGCCACTTAGTGATTGAACACCCAAGGAAGCATTGGGTGGATGCTGCAGCCAAAACGTTAAGAGCACGAGACAAGAGAATCCAGTTAGAAGCAGGCCAAAGCATGACCACTGCTGACACAAATGCAACAATCTCAGGGGGACCGTCGCGGATGCCTCGTGCCAAAACAACTACACTTGTGCACGATTTATCTAAGTGAACCGGAAGACCCATCAGAAAAAGAAACATTGTGGGATACCTCACACGACGACGACACCGTGACTGATATACCCGTACATCTTACTGAAAAAGCGGAGTGTGAAGTGTTGGAAAAAAAAAGTGATAATATTCCAGTGCGCTATCAAGGTAAAGGTCATGGGATATAGGGTGTTACATAACCCGATTTGATCCAGAAAACACTGAATGAGATGCTCCCTTTTTCGTATGTTAAATAGCAGAATGTGCAGCATCGGTTTCTGAATTTATAGGAACCTGAGGTCGCAGGTTTTGCTGTCACATCTACAGTGCAGATTGTTATTAGAGAAACATGAGTTTGTGAAGAGGAGCTTCATATATAAAGAATCTTTTAGTGCCAAGTGTCTCTTCTACGTTAAACTTTATACTCTCTGATGCCGTCAAAACATTTTCACTATATTTGATATTCAATCTGTGTATGCTCCATGATTCTCAAATGTTTCACAGTGTTCTGTTCGCAGCACGGTATGATTTTGATATTTCACATTGTCCTGTTTGAAGGTTTAAATGCCACTGGCAAACAGAGTTTATGCACGCAAGTGCTATCAATTTATATTACTGGCGCGATTGCCTCTAGGATGAGGTAAATGAGCCATCACGTTTTCCGTTATCAGTAAAGCTATTGCTATGTGCAGCAACTCTGTTTCCACGATATTATTTCCTCATACATATGCTTATAACTTGAGGCACTACTCTAAAGCAAATCACACGCTGTTTCCGTCACATTAAAAAAAAAAAAAAAAAAAAAAAACTGAAAAACTGTTGCGATTACCCCGCTGTGTGGTGCTAACTTCAGAAGGTGATTCTAGGACTGATTTTGAGGAAAGAATCCCATATCAACACTGGCCCAATCCCAGGCGTTACGGAACTACAATTACTGATGGCCCTATGGGTGGAAATGGTCTCCCTCATAGTTCATTCTTATGATCATAGGTAATTGTAGCTCCATAACGGGTGAGCATTGGTGTTGGTATAGCACTTTTTACTCAACTATCAGCTATAAAATCAACTGCTAAAGTTTGTACGTCAAGTCCCCTGACAACCTGTGTGTTGACTATGTAAAGAGATAGAGAGAGATAGATGGACAGATACAGATAAATAGATATGTACTGTACAGTATATACAGTAGGGTACTATATATATATATATATATATATATATATATATATATATATATATATATTAAAACCATAATCCAGGCCTGTACAGGGGTCTTTCGGTAAGCAAAGACAAACAGCGAACCTCACAAACATGAAAGTCAGGCAGACAAGGTGAGCAGACAAGAACGCGGGGATAAGAACAGCAGTACAGGTAAGGTGGATAATTAACGCAATACAACCTTTTAAATACAGCACAGAAGCAAAAGAAAGCTGGATAGTACTGATAAGCGATAGAGGAGGCGAGGGAAACGGCGAGGGAGTGAAAGCAGGAAGTCCGGAGAAGGCACGATAGGAAGAAGGTCAAGAGGCATGTAAGAAAGAGGAGGTAAAAGTAAGAGGGAACGAGGGAGGGAGGTAAACAGGACGTGGTGCAAATGATAAAAAGGAAGAGGACAGCGTGGGCATATACGAAGAAATGAAGAGGACGTGAAAACATGAGGACTATGCGAGAAAATGCTGAGACACTGGCTGAAACAGGGATGATGTGGCGAGACAGGCAGAGATAGGATATTATGGATAAAAAAGGAGGGAGAAAGAAATCTATGGGCAGGGCATGATACGAAAGAATGAATAAGGAAAAAAATAAGATAGGAAAAGTAGTGATGGTATGGGGAAGACAAGAAGAAAGATATAGGATTGTATGATAACTTGATAGGATGAAGGACAGAGAGGAAAGGTGAAAAAAAGTAATGTGTTGAGAAGAGAGAGAGAGAGAGAGAGAGAGAGAGAGAGGAAAACACATAAAGAAGGAAGAGGAGAAGGAGGACAAATAAAATCGGGCAGGCGGAAAGAAATGAAAATGTTCGATAAAGGAGTAAACACATTCTCCTCCTCCTCCTCCTCTCCTTCCTTTCCTCCTCCTCCTCCTCCTCCTCCTCCTCCTCTTCTTCCTTTCCTCCTTCCCCTCTTTTGCCATCCTTTATGTCTTCGCTCTTATTTTTTTTTTCTTACTGCTGCCCATCTCCAAAATCATCATCGTCTTTACCAGCACCTTAACACTATTTCATTTACTATACTGAGACGGGAAGGGCAAAGAAAAAAATAAAGGGAAAATACTACCAGATGAGCAGGTGCGAAAGAAAGGAAAATGTGCAAAAATGATAATGGAACGTCGAAAATACGAGACGTCAAAGAGAGAATGAGAGAATGAGGGTTAGGGGTTGTAGAGGGCATGAATATTCGCTAAATTAAGTAAATATTGATAATTTACAACAACAACAACAACGACCAACAATAACAACAGCAGCAGCAACAACAACAACTTGTAGTACTACTAAAAAAAATAACTAATAATAATAATAATAATAATAATAATATGATTGCGGTAAAAACATAATACTGAAAGACTAACAAAACAAAGCAAAAAAAAATCGATAACAATAAGAGTAACAACAACAACAACAATAATTATAATAATGATAATAATAATAATAATAATAATAATAATAATAATCGGAGAACTAGGCTGGAATAACAAAGAAATTCGCAATAACAATAAACTCAGACCCAAATTGGAAAAGTATAAATCCCAAGAGGAATAAAGGGGAAGGAGGAAGAGAAGGATGGAGGAAGGAGGGAGAGAAGGAAGGAGAAAGGAGGAGAGGAGGAGGAGAAGGACGGGAGAAAGAGAAAGAAAGGATGAGAAGGAAGGGAGATAGAAAGAGAGATTAAAGGAAGAGATAGGGAGTAGGATAAGAGATAAAGAGAAATTTATAAGAGAAGCATGAGATGAGGAAGGAATGGTGAAGGAAAAATAAGAGAAAAAAAGAGAAGAAGTGGAGAAAGAGAGAAAGAGAGAGAGAGAGAGAGAGAGAGAGAGAGAGAGATGGGGGGGGGGAGTTCGGAAGGCAGAAAAAAAAAAAGGAAGGAAGGAAAGAAGGGTGACAGGGAGGGTAGGGAGGGATGGAAGGAGGGGGAGAAGGAGGAAGGGGGAGAAGGAGGAAGGAGGAAGATTAAGGGGAGATGGAGGGAGGGGGAGTCAGGGGGAAGGGAGAAAGGGAGGAAAAGTAAGGTAGGAGGGAAGGTAATACCAGCAGGTGGGCCAATTGTAATAATGCCTCCAAAAAGTACATTAATCACACACACACACACACACACACACACACACACACACACACACACACACACACACACACACACACACACACACACACACACACACACACACACACACACACACATATTCATTCTCTACTCCTTATTCATCGTCCATTCTTTCTTCTTCGTTCATTCCAATTTTTTGTTCGTCATCTGTTCCATTATTCATTCCTTTAATTACATCCTTCATTATATTTTCCTTCCAAATTCACTGGTTCTTTATTTCCTCATTCATTCCTTAACTCTCACTTTTCCTTTTTTTTTTTTTACTCATTCCTCCCTTCCCAATCATTTCTTACTGTTCCTTCATTCCTAATTCATAATATACTCCTCACTCATTCCTAATTCCCGATTCATTCCCTATTCCTAATCTGCTCATTCCTCATTCATTTCTTATTCTTCATTCCTCATTCTTCATTCACTACTCATTCTTTTCAATCCACTTTCATTCCGTATGCCTCCTTTCTTCCTCATTCCTAACACCCCTTCCCTTTCGATTTATCCTCATTTCTGACTTCTCACCCTTTAGGACTCTTTCCGCCTTCCTAACTTCTACACTTTCCTAATTCCTGCCTCATTCCTCCTAAACTCCTCCTTTCCCTGATTCCCATTTTCTCCCCATTTCACCCCTACTGCCTCGCTCTTGTCTTCCTTAATATATCCCAGTTCTACAATCTGAACTGCTGCTGCTTCTACTACTACTACTACTGCTGCTACTCTCTCTCTCTCTCATAGTTTTCTCAGCCTCTCCTAGCATCTTTGTCTCCCCCCGTAGTCAAGTCCTGCCTACCGTCTCCTACAGTCTCTAAATATCTCTCAGTATCGCCCAGAATCTCCCAGCATCTCTGAATCTCTCACATTATCTCCCAGCATCTCTTAATCGTTCCCAGCATTTCCCAATCTCTCCTAGTATCTCTCAATAGCTCGCAGAATCTCCCAGCATTTCTTCCAGTATCTCCCAGCATCCCCATTATTTCCCTGCATCTTCCAGTCTCTCTCAGAATCTCACAGCAACTTTCAGAATCTCCCAAAATATCTCAGAACCTCTCCCAGCATCTCTCAATCTCTCCCACGATCTCTCGGCATCTCTCAGTCTCCAAACATCTCCCAGCATCTCTCAAAATCTCCCAGCAAGACCCCCAAGGCGGCAGTATCTCACGCCGTGTTTGCTTATTGTTATCAAGTATTTGCTCCACCAGACGGACTTTTACACCCCTTGGACTCTGCCGTAATAATTCATGCCCGGCCTTTTATACACACATATATATATATATATTTGGCCTTCTAGAACACTCAGACCTTTCAGTCTCGTTAGCTAAGGACGGCTTCTAGTAGGTGGCTTTCTAGTAATTCTTTTCAACTTTGCGGGTTGGTATTCTCATCGTAGGAGGCTTACCTAAAGTTCTTTCACCTTAACTTGGCCCACTGTTTCCTTTTTTTATAGCCTACTTCACGTTGCTCGGGGACAGTAACAGGTAATACTACAGCTCTATCTCCACAACACTTTTTCGTGACTAGCTGCATATTCTAATCTCAATGTATTGGTGCAACTCGGCATTCATGACTGAGAGATGGCAAAGTTAGAATCAAGAGACTACAGAATTTTCATCAGCTTAGGAGTCTTTCTAGTATTCTCATCAGCTTAGCTTTTTTTTTCTTGGCACCGGCAACTGAGCAGTTTATTATGCATATTAAATAGCCTTATATTCTCTCGTGTGCTATTTATATCTTTTAAAAATGACAGTAAAAAAAAAATATTAACCCTCTCATGGTCAACATAACTCTAATATTCCTCTCCAGCTGTCACCAGACGATTCTGTTTAGCTAAGAGTGGGCCATAGGATTAAACTGCTAAGATAAAGGTGTTAGGAAGCTTCTTAGCCGACGAGCACACTGCCCTGGGTCTGATTATGACAGATGGGGGGGCGGCTGTTTGGCTTTGTACTCAACTATTTATGGGATTTTTAGCTGCGTCGCAAAAGGCAAGATGCATACAGAGACCCAAGCTAATCTTCTCCTCTTTTCTTCTACCTCTTCGCCTTCTTCTTCTTTCTCTTCTTCTTCTTCTATCCCTTCATCTACTTCTTCTTCATCTTCTTCTTCTTCCTCTGCTTCCTCTATTTCTTCTGTTCTTCTTGGTCAATCAAATCGCCCATCTTCACAGGGTATACTATCCCCGCCCTGTCCCATTCACTGCACTCCCGCGTGAACCCATTTCAATTACGCTGCCTTGTAACACTGATCGACTGTGCCACCGCTAATTACTTCACCCCATTATCAGCCAATTTATAGTTATATGTCATCTGCTCATTCTTACTTGCCCTTTAGCGACAACGTTCCTTAAAATTTCAGTCTTGTGCAAAATGATAAATACTACTACTACTACTACTACTAAAACCTAATCGCCTTCTCCACTTACACCTCACTCTCTTTCTCTTGTCCTACCAAACATCTATGAGAATTATGTGACTCCTTCCACCAACTTCATTACCCCGTATCTTCACAGGTCGTACTCCTTCCTCGCTACCCCACCACCATCCCAGCCCATCCCACTCACTCCTCTTCGCCCACCCCTCGCAGATTTCCCCCCCCCCCCCAAACTCTTCAGATTTTCCCTTTTCCCTCTGCATTTCTTCATTCCCGGTGCCAGGGCTATCCATACTGAATTACTGACAAACACAATTTCGGTACGTAGCTAAAATTCAACCAATCTCTCTCTCTCTATGTTTACCTGATTTTAATATATGTAAGCTTCTACGTACGAATATTACCGAGTACAGTCGATGTTTGCATTAGGATTAAAAGTATTATATATCGTCCAGTCTACCGAAGAAATCATTTTTAATATGAAATTTAATTCGTGTTTCGTTTTTTCTGCTTACACATTGCCTTACTTTTTTTTTTTTCCTTCACTCTGGATAGCCGAAGATCATCAGCTAACGATGGCAACAATGGCTATGCAAGGTACGATGTTCGTCACACACACACACACACACACACACACACACACACACACACACACACACACACACACACGCACGCACACACACACACGCACACCCCCCCCACACACACACACACTCTCTCTCTCTCTCTCTCTCTCTCAAACAGTAGCAACATTAATGAGATGCAAGGTTGGCAGACTCAATATAATTTCCATAAAACCACTAAGGCTCACACATCTAGCACCGCACACCCCCACTCAGGATTTCAACCCCTTCCGTTCGAGGAGTCTATCTGAGCCTCTTTCCATCCAATTAAGTATTTTCCCTCCCTTACCTTTGCTCTTTACATACTATTTCATTCAGACAAGGAGAGGCTTTTCGAGGTTGGGGGGGGGGGAGAAGGAGTCACATGCATCCTTTCAACAATCCCACAAGCAGTCAGTGTGCTCCCTTATGTTAAATATAACTGCCTATTAATAATAATAATAATAATAATACGCCTAATAATAATAATAATAACAGATATTGAACAAAATCACTGGCATAACAAATTCAAGAAGCTGTCCTGTTACATAAACATCCCTCACCCCCTCCCTATCCTCCGAATTGATGATGAAGGGCTGCAGGAGAGGGAAGGCGGTGGCTCAATCGGTAGAGAGGTGGTCTGCAGTCCTAACGGACCCAGGTTCGAATCCCGGCTGGGGCAGGGAACAGTTTAAAAATTTGAATTTCATTAAATGGGGCTTTACTGATCTACCAGAAGACCCGCCGCCATGTCGTAAAAATACCCCCGCTAATACCAATACACCAGTCCTGTATGAGACAGGCCTAGCATGTATTCAATATGGACGGTGGGTGTTAGCGCCGAAGTGGTGACATGTAGAGGTGTATGGTATGTAGGAGGACTGCTGGGTCTTGATAGCAGGCTGTGAAGCCTATGCCCAGAGTCGGACACACACACACACACACACAAAACTTCAGTCTGCAGTCCACTGGGTTCACATTTAGATGAACCTGGGGCTACTACAACAACAACAACTAAACACTACTACTCCTATTACCACTACTACTACCACCACCTCCACTACTACTACCACAACTACTACAACTGGTGTGGTCGTGGTGTGTACCGGGACAGCCAAAAAAACCAATACGGCCAAGATATATAAAAGTTGTGGCGAGTCAGAGCAGAACTATCGCAATAAACCCACACCCCGCTACACCCTACACAAGTAACAGTTGAAATACAAAGGGAAAATACACTGGAATGATTGAATGAGGTAGGAAAATACACTAGGAAGATTGAATAAGGTAGGAAAAAACACCTGGAAGATTGAATGAAGTAGGAAAATACACTGGGATGATTGAAAGGGGCAGGAATATACACTGAGAAGACTGAATGAAGTAGGAAAATACACTGGGAAGATTGAAAGGGGCAGGAAAACACACTGGGAAGATTGAATGAGGTAGGAAAATACACCTGAAAGATTGAATGAAGTAGGAAAATACACTGGGAAGACTTAATGGGACGGGAAAATAAAGTGAAAATAAAAAGGGGAGCGAGGAAATACAAAGGATTCTTCATGGGGATACTAAAATATACAGGACACTAAAAAATAAAAAATAAATAAAGAGGAAAGCAGTAGCAGAGTACAAAGGGAAACTGGAGAGAAGCAGGGAACTACATAGGGTAAGGCATAGAGTTGTAGGAAATATGAAGCAGAAAGAGGGAACCAGAGAAAAGAGGGGAGAACAGTGGTAAAAATAAGGGGCAAATGAAAAATGATAGAAGGAAAAATAACTAGAACAGCAAGTGAGAAATACTAAGCGGGAAAATACAAAGGGAAAATGGTGTACAAAGGGGGGAAAATGAGAACAGGGAAAATAGCACCATAAGCATAGTAGGTCAAAATACTGTAGGGTTTAAAGGGAAAAGGGAATATGGACTAGAAAAAGGTAGTATGGAAAGGAAAAAGGGAGTATGGAAAGGGAAAAGGGAGTAAGGAAAGGGGGAAAGGGAGAAAGGGGGAATGGGAGTAAGGAAACGGGGAAAGGGAGTAAGGAAGGGGGGAAAGGGAGTAAGGAAGGGGGAAAAGGGAGTAAGGAAAGGGCGAAAGGGAGTAAGGAAAGGGCGAAAGGAAGTAAGGAAAGGGAAGGGGGAGTAAGGAACGGGAAAAGGGAGTAAGTAAAAGGGAAAAGGGGAGTAAGGAAAGGGCAAGGGAGCAAGGAAAGAGAAAAAGAAACAAGAAATGAACATAAAAAGGAAGAAAATCACAGGAGAATCGGAAAACCAGGAAAGGGGAAGGAATGCCACACACTAACGAAATCCTGAGAAAGTGCAAAGGGATACTGACATTTGTAAAGGGAAGAAGGACAAGAGAAGAAGGAAAGACCATGCAAGGAACACACGAAGAGCGAGCAGGAAAATAAGGAATAACAAGAAACCTCATGAGAAACACCTACGGACGTGGAAAAGCACAAAGGGAAAAAGATAAGCAAAGGGATGGGAGGAAAGGGAGGCTGGAAGGACGCAAACAGACCGAGATGGGAGAGAGAAAACAGGCCACCACAAAGGGAATCAAGTGGGAAAAGTGTGAAAAAATTGTGAGAAGAAAGTGAAAATAAAAATAAAGAAATAGGTATAAAAAAGTGAGAAAATAAAATGAGAAAATAAAGTGGGAAAATAATGATAAGAAACGAAACAAAATAGAGAGGCCACAGAAAAGAAAACTGAAGAAAATGAAGAGAAAACGGGAAATTGTTGAGGGGAAACTGAAGGAAAAGTTAAGAGTGAGAGACTGAGGGAAATATGAAGGTAAGAGCCTGGGTAGATGGGTATGAATATTAATGACTTACTGGATATACTTTCTTTTGCTTTATCTCCCCTCTCTGTCTGTCTGTCTGTCTGTCTCTCTCTCTCTCTCTCTCTCTCCACTCACACCTTTACATCACCTCTCTCACCCCTCCAACCATTAAAAAATATTCCTCCCAAGAAGACCTCGGCAAATACATCTCTGGAGGTAAATATTGAGTGATATTCTCATGCAAATTACAAGCTGGGGGGGCCATGGGGGGCGGGGGGCAGGGAGGGGGGTCGGTGTAGATACATAATTTATATTTCAATTTAAACTTTTTACTTCCATTCTAGAGTGAGCGTTGGAGGAGGTTGGGGGAAGGGAAACAGGAAGAGGAAGAGGAGGTAAAGAAAGGTGATGATGATGGTGATGATGATGATGAAGATGATGATCCAGGAGGAGGAAGAGGAAGGGCAGTAGCTTAGAAGATGAGGGAGGGATGGGAAGAACACAGCCATAACGGAAAATTATTATGGAACAAGGCGCTGAGAGGAGGAGCGTAAAATAATAGTGAAAGGAGAACGATAACTAGGCTAATGGTGAGGGAAGAATAAATATGGTGAAGAAGGTAAATTAATGGTGAATGAGGAAAGTAATGGTAATGGAAGAAAAGTTAAAGTAATGGTAAGAAAAACTGAGGGTAAAATAAGGGTGAAGGAAGAAAGGGAACTAGTGGTGAAGGAAAACAGCAGAGTAATGGTGAAGGGGGGGGGGGAAAGCACAATAACGGCGAAGGAAGAAAATGATATAGGAAAACTGGAAATAGGAAACAGATGATGAGGTAAGATGTTCATGCTTGCCTCCTCTCTCTCGTGTTTCCTTCCAGCTAACAACAGATGATAACGCGTAGAGGAGAGTAACAGGAGCCTGATTATTATTACTGTTGTCATTACTAAGCCTGGGACAGCTCAAGTAATGCACCACTTATTAATCTATATATAAAAGTGGTATTTCATGACCTAACTACTTAATCTATCTATCTATATGTTGCACTTCATGATCTATCTATCTAATCTCTCTATTTTTAAATAATTGTACGCACTGCCTAATTACACCCTCCGTGTTTTGCAATAATATGAAAAAAAAGTGAGGAGTTTTTTAAAATAATGTACCGCATATTCTATCACAATAACTATACCGTATAATAAATTCTATAACCTTCCCCATCAAATCAAAATAAAGTGGCATTATTCTGAACTTTTAGTTACGCCAATTAATTTACATTTATTATACGTGGCTTGTAGATCCTCCAGGTATGTCGAACACAAACTGCTCAAATTCCTGCAATTATTTTCTTAACCCCTGCAATTGTTTTCTTCATTTTTATTATATTTTTGATACATCAGATTATTTTATTCGGCCCCGCTGACCTCCCTATTACAGATGAGGTTAAAACTATCGTCCATGCACCTCATCCAGAAAGAAGTCTCCCCTCAGCTGAAATAAGTCTTGAGATAGTAAAACTCACACACACACACACACACACACACACACACACACACACACACACACACACACACACACACGTCATCGTAGTGAAGGAGTACACATTTTTCAAGACATACAGAGTACAGTATTTATATCCACTCTATATTGCTCTCACTGCAAGATCCAATGTCTCTCTTCAAAAACACATTTCTGGCTGACTTTTTTGTTATTTTCCACTGATTGGCTTCGTTGTGCCTTATCGTTGCTCAACCACCCCCCTTCCCTCTCTCCCTAATCCCCCTCTCATCTCATCTCCCACTAACCCTCACTCTTCTCCCCAACCCACCTTCTCTCGCCCCCAAACTCCCTCCACCTCTCCCTAACTCCGTACTTCCCTTCAACCCCTATCCAGCCTCCCCTCTCTCCTTCCCCTAACCCCCCAATCTCTTTCTCCTTAACACTTCTCTCTACCTCCCTCTACAGTATCCCTCCCATTCCTCCCAGTCCCCTATCCTCTTTCTTTTCCCCCACCACCCTTCCCATTCCTCTCATTTCCTCTTTCTTCTTCTCTAAACCCCACCGATATCCCCTTCCCTCTCCCCACACCACCCTAACCCCCTCTCTTTTTCTCCTATCCCCCCAATCCCTTTCTCTTTTCCCCAATCACCCATCCAACTCCATTCCAACTCTCGCTCTCCTTCTCCAATCCCTCCAGTCCCTTCTAGTAAACTCCCCTCTCTTCCCCCCCATCCACTCCTCCACCCCAATCCCTCCTACTCCCAAACCTCTCTCCCCTTTCCCCTCCCACTCCAACCCCTTGTCTCCCCCTACTTCTCTCCTCTCCTCCCCCTCCCCCTTCAACTCTAACCCACTCTCATTCCCCTCTCTCCTCTGTCTCCTTCAACCTCCTCCACCCCAATCCCCCCTACTCCCAAACCTCTCTCCCCTTTCCCCTCCCACTCCCACTCCCTCTCCCCCTCCCCCCTCCCCCTCCGTCTAATTGGGCCGTGTACCTGCCGAGCTCAACTTCTTCCTTCTTTTCTCCCACTTTTTTCTTTTCGTTTTTCCCTTGGTCTGCGTTTTTCGTATTAGCAGACGATGCTTTTTTTCTCTCGCTCACACACACACATATACACAGTCACAAAAATACACACACTCATAAACAGACAAATACGTAAGTACACGCGCAAACTCATAAAAAACATCCATGCAAGCCACACACACACACACACACACACACACACACACACACATCCGCCTTAAACCAATCTCCTTTCCTCAAAAAGAATTAAAAACAACTTTGAAACATCCTCATCATCTCTTTCTTGAAAAACGAGGTACGGTATATTCATGTGACTATCCAAGCAAAGTAAAAACACGATAACCAAGTAACACAAAAACAAGGTATCCAAGTAATATTAAAGTAATAAACAGGCTGTCAGAGTAACATTAAAGAAACACAAAACAGCCTACGCAGGTAACAAAACATGACATCTAAGTAACACAGGTAACGCACACGGGATATCCAAGTAACACAAACGGAGGATCCAAGTAACACAAACGGGGATCCAAGTAACACAAACGGGGATCCAAGTAACACAAACGGGGATCCAAGTAACACAAACGGGGATCCAAGTAACACAAACAGGGTATCCACGCAACAAAAAGAAACGGGGAATCCAAGTAACACAAAAAGGGCAAATCCAAGTAACACAATTAATCCATGTGGGCAAAGAAACAGGTTACCCAAGAAACACAACAAACACACAAGCGGGGTAACCAAATAACATCCAGGTAACAGTCTAAGTAACATCAAGTAACACATCAGACTTCGCTAAAACACTTGGAAGTTTGGAATGACTAAATGAAAGAGTCCGTCTCGTGATCGGGAGAGAGAGGCTTCGGTACTTTTTTTATTATTTTTTTTTCCTTTTTGGGGGTGAAAAAGTTTTTGAGACAGGAGAGTGAAATGTGAGGCTGTGTTTTGGAAGGAAAAATTCTCTCTCCCTCCCTCTCTCTCTCTCTCTCTCTCTCTCTCTCTCTCTCTCTCTCTCTCGTAATGAATTTTCCTAGAATCTTACTATATTCATCTTCCCCAAAACCCACCAACATGCTATAGAAAAATACCAGCTTACACCATTATACCAGTCCTGAATGAGACGGCTCTAGGATTTACTGTATAATTATAAACAGTGCAGAATATTAGCGCCTTAGTGGTGACATGTGAAGGACTGTGGCATATAGGCAGACAGATGGGCCTTTTTTTTTTTTTTTAATGCAAGAAAGAAGGAACCAAAGGCCAGGAGCCCGCCCAAGTCATGCTCAGAGATTGATAAAAATAAATCCTCAAATAACACATCACCACAACACCACGTCCAACACCACAATCACCACAAACATCACCTGTACCACCATCACCACACCACTGCTACCACCACCACCAAAATCAGCACAAACAATACCAGAATCACCACCACAGTAGTACCGTCACTACCTCCACCACAACCAATAATACCATCTACGCCATCACCACAATCAAACCAACCATCATCACAGTCCAATACAACCACCACCACAATCATCACAACCAATACTACTACTACCATCACTACAATCATCACAACCAATACTACTACTACCATCACCACAATCATCACAAACCATTACAACCATCACTATCATCACCATAACCAATACCATCCCCACAACAATTACTACAATCATCATAGACAATATCATCATCTTCACCACAATCATCACAACCAATATCACCACCACCACAACCACTTCAACAATCACCACCATATATATTACCAACACCACTATCACCACCACCACAACCATCACCATACCAATCATACACACCATAACCACCACAATAACAACCACCACTACCACAATAACCACCATCACCACCACCACAATAACCACCACTAGTACCACAACAATCAGAGTCGCTTTAACAACGCAATAAATCAAAGTAATTAGGGTAGTCAAGTAATTAGAGAGAGAGAGAGAGAGAGAGAGAGAGAGAGAGAGAGAGAGAGAGAGAGAGAGAGAGAGAGAGAGAGAGAGAGAGAGAGAGAGAGAGAGAGAGAGAGAGAGAGAGAGAGAGAGAAACATTCACTCTGAACTAAATACTAACGGGATTTTCTCGTGTGTGTGTGTGTGTGTGTGTGTGTGTGTGTGTGTGTGTGTGTGTGTGTGTGTGTGTGTGTGTGTGTGTGTGTATACAAGTGCGAGTGAATAATACACGAGCTATGTGCATGTAAATGAGTGTGCACGTGTACAGTATGTCTGTGCTTATGTACGTGAGTGTGTCTATGTGCACATGTAAATAAAATCGTGTATGCATAAGGATACTTGCCTTTTTATGTAGCTCTGTGTGTGTGTGTGTGTGTGTGTGTGTGTGTGTGTGTGTGTGTGTGTGTGTGTGTGTGTGTGTACCATATTAATCTGCTAACCTATTCATAACTCTGCACCAACAAACACAGCTGCTTTTATGAAGCGTTAATCACATAAAACACATTACAATGAACGCGCGTGCTCTCACAAAGCATGCGCACGTACACAATTTCTCTCCCCCCCTCTCTCTCTCTCTCTCACACACACACACACACACACACACACACACACACACACACACACACACACACACACATTCTGCATCTTTGTACTTGCTTACTCCGTACACAAACGCACCTCCTACAAACTTATACACGTGTAAGTACCCACACACACACACACACACACACACACACACACACACACACACACACACACACATTCTGCATCTTTGTACTTGCTTACTCCGTACACAAACGCACCTCCTACAAACTTATACACGTGTAAGTACACACACACACACACACACACACACACACACACACACACACACACACAGCAATAATAACAAGGGGGACGAGGCTCGGCGTCTGGGAATCCTCTTACGAGGTATTATTTGAGAGAGAGAGAGAGAGAGAGAGAGAGAGAGAGAGAGAGAGAGAGAGAGAGAGACCCATGTATACAAGTGAATCAATCGCTGTACAGGCATGTATGTATGTGTGTATGTACGAGTATGCATGCACGTATGTAGATATTCATATATGTATGCATGTATATGTACGTATGTATGTATGTATGTCCACGTGTAAATATGCTTATGGTGCATGCGTGTATTTACTTGTGTGTGGAAAAATGTTGCTACGTGAATGTGAAGATAGTATGTATGAATATGTATATGTATGTATGTATATATCAAGGTATTTTTTCTGTCTTTACGTATGTGTGTGTGCGTGTGTGTGCGTGTTGGGTAGGTGGGTGCACACGGCCACTACACCCTCAACTCAATTTAAACTTCAGCCAGGCCCGCCATCACAAATTCAAAATAGATTTATCCCGACCCGTGTTTTGGCTCATTATTTATCAAGTTTCTTCTTCTCGCGCCCTTCTCTCCATTCCCTCCACTCCTTTCCTCTCTTACCTCCACTCCACTTCCTTCCTCTCTTACCTCCACTCCACTTCCTTCCTCTCTTACCTCCACTCCACTCCTTCCCTCTCCTACCTCCATTCCACTACACTCCTCACTTCTCTCCTCCCTTCTTTCTGTCGTACCTCCACTACTCATCTCTTGCTTCTCTCTTTTCTTACTTCTCTTCTCCTTTCTTTAAGATCTTGTCTCTCCTCTCCTTGTCTCTCCTCTTCTTGCCTCTCCTCTCCTATCTTCTCTTGCGTACACTTCTCTTCCCGCCTCTCCTCTCCTCTCCTCTCGTTTCCTTTTTTCCTTTCCTCTCACTTCCTCTTATCCCCTCTCCTATCCTCTCTTCCAATCATCTTTCTGTTTAATCCTTTCCTTTCCTCTCCTCTTCTTTCCACTTTTACCTCCTCTCTTCTCATTTTCTCTTCTTCGTATCGCCTTTCTATTGTACCCTTTGCTCAACTTCCCTCTTGCCTACTCTCCTCTGCTCTCCCCCTTTTTCCTCATCTCTTTACTTTTCCCCCCTCTCTTGCCATGTCCTTCTCTCATCCCTCCCTTTCTCCTCTTTACCCCCTTCTCTACACCCTCCTGTTTCTCCATATCATTTCCCTCCCCCCTCTGTCTGTCTGTCTGTCTGTCTGTCTCTCTCTCTCTCTCTCTCTCTCTCTCTCTCTCTCTCTCTCTCTCTCAGGTACGAGTAACCAAATTAAAAACAGGAGGAGGCAGGAAGGTAAAAAAACACACACACACACACACGCACACCTTTGACTAGGGAGGCAGCGAATAACCACTTCAGCCCTTTGACGTGCTTTATTTATTTACTTATTTCCTTATTCATGGCCAACTCTCGTAGTGAAGGGGTAAATGAATGCGATATCTAACCTCTCCTGTTCGAAAAATCTCCCAAAGTAATTTTTTTTTTTCGTCCGAGGGTAGCAAGTATTAAAAAGAAAAGTAATCGCCGTGAAGTAGATAAAATAAAGTTGTAAATAAGTGTTCATATAAAGTATTACAAAAGGTCATCGGGAAGAAGTGGTTAAAAAACAAGCTGTCAATAATAGTGTTAACATAAAGTGTTGTATTATATATATATATATATATATATATATATATATATATATATATATATATATATATATTTTTTGGGGGGGGGTTATCCCTTCAATCCAATGACGTATAATTTTAGTTCATTCTTGCTCTCGCCAAACGATTTTCCTCAGCTCTGGAAGGAGATCTGGTAGCGAAGGGGTTAATTAAGCCTGAGTCGTATTCTTATTGGAGCTCCCTAACACCTCTTCCTTAGCGCTTTATTTTTGGATATGGCTGGTTAATACTGTTTTGTGTGTTATTTATGCAGAGTAAGACGGTAGGTGAGAGATTTATATATAACACTGAAGAGGACTGTACGGTGATATATTAAAAAAAAAAAAAATCGTTTAGGAAGAGGTGTTACGGAGCTTCCTTAACCAGCGGGAACCATTGTCTATAGCTAACCCTTCTAGTTCAGTCTCTCCTCAGCTGAAGAAAACCGTCTGGAAATGGTAAGAACAAACTAAAAACCAAGTCATCAGAATAAAGAGGTCAATAGCATAAGTTTGAAGCCTGGTGGTCTAGTGGCTTAAGGCGCCTAACGGGGAGTAGGTCGGGTGCTCTGGGTTTATTACGAGGCGGCTGGAGGTATTTAAATCAAGAAATGCCACTGGGGGCCTTGGCTGGTCACCTTCCCATACATGGCCTGAATTACTTTAGCCTACCCTCATGCTCACATGACTAGCAATACTCAATACGGCAGTGATTAACCATTTATGGGGGGGGGGTAAAAGTTGGGGGGAGGACAGCGACATAGCAGGGGACACAAAGGGGCGATTTGCTTGTAGTCACCCTTTACAGGATTAAGGCGTCTGGCTATAATCAGACAGACAGAATAACCATATTCACCATTTTCTTTTATATCATCGCTAAACACTAATTACATTTAAGTTTTCATGACACTGACGTAAAAAAAGGTCAATTATTTTTTTCTCATGTTCACTACTGCTAATAAATACGTTATACAGCAATTAATTTTGCACGGCGAGCTTTTAAAATTTCAGGGGTAACTTTTGCAAAACTTTACCAACAAATATTTAATGATACCGATCATATTAATATTCAAATATTCATAGCATGGAAACTTTTTGTTTACCTCTTTAATAAACTACCCGGCGTGAGCGGGATATTTGCCAACTCTCCCCCTGATGTGGAAGCACTTATATTTTTCATCAGGCAGCTGGCGCAAGAGAGGGTCGCCTTCACGTGGCGACATCAATGTGGCCAGGTGATGGAGCTGCCCAGTATACTAGAATCTTTCAGTTCCCTCCCTGTTCCCCGAAAGGAGGATGGTGAGCTAGAAGACGGCCATTGACATAAGTCAATCGGGTTCACGTTCAGATGGGCCTGGGGTTGCAACGACTACCACTGCTACTCAGGCAAACACCAGACGATTTTGTTCAGCTGACAGTAATCTAACAGTCAAAGAATTACTCAGTTCAATGACGACGAGTTTTACTTACTGATTCCGGTGGTCCGTTTTTCCCTTTTCACTTCAGTCAGGCTAATACTAGACGATTTTACGGAAGTCAGGAATGATTATTGTTGGTTGTTTAATCCTCCAAAACCCGGGGCAGCTGCACAAGTGATTCACGAAGAAGGTATTTGGTGTACCACCCTTTTCCTACCAACCCATAACCACGATATCATAAGTCCCTACCACCGGGTTCCTTACTAAATTACGATATGAAAATGCACCGAACCGATACTCCTGGGTTCCACTGGGTTCTACTGGGTTGAGGCTGTATTTAACCCCTGCAGTGCGAAAAGTCTCTCCCAAACCGATTATTATCCGGTGTAAGCAGCAAGAATAAAAGTGAAAAATACGTCATGGGACTGAAGAGGTTTAATGTTTACGCTTGTATCGTATCGTTTATAATGGCCCCAACATGCTTACATTCGTCGGCCTTGGTCACCTATGGCGGGCCCTCCACACTGCTCGATCTCTGGCAACCTCCCCGTTAACGTTCACGATATCAGGAAAAAAAGTAAAATTACGTTAAACCACCTCACCTTCCTCAAGCACTCGTTTAAGTCATTTATAAAAATACCAAGCTTCTTTAGCATTCCTTACTCTGGTTATTGAACGCTCCCCCTTCCCTTCCGTTTGGTCTCCACCCCACTTCGACATAAGTTGCTGGAAGGTATAGTTTCTCTGTTGCATGTACAGCCATTGTCTCTCATAACAGTTCCAGGCAATAGTATAAAAATAACATACGGCAACGAGGCTTATCCCGTATTCATTTACAACTCCATGAAAAGTTAATAACAGTACAGATGTAATGAATGATGGCTAATATTTCAACAATAGTAATGAAGGACGCAAATAACTAACAATTATGCAGACCCCTACGGGATGAGAACCATAGATATGTACTGTGTATACGATGTGGGTATGATAGCCATTCAGTGATCTCCCCAGTCAACACACAGCAGACACGAATGTAGGAATGGCTGTTAAGTATGACAGCACCCGACCTTGTCTGAGCCCCAAAATGTGACGCTGACCTTTGGAGCAGATGGTTGGTTGTTGAGCACGACACACCGCCATGGCATGGGGAACAATTGTGTGAAGTTATATCAAAATCTGTCCAAGCATGTGGAAGTTGCAGAGCGGACCCGAAACTGCTGACGGACTGAAGGACGTACTGACGATCGCAAACCTTATAGTCCCCGACCAGTTTGACCGGAAGGAACTAATAAGCAATGGAATTCGCAGACGGAGTGTTACAAAGCCTTCGTACTCTCTCTCTCTCTCTCTCTCTCTCTTTCATCGACACAGTATACTCATTGACGCCTAGACTTCTCTTAGCTGAACAAAATCGTCAGGTGGTAGCCATAGCAATAACTGAGTGCAGGATTAACCCCTTGAATCCCATGTCGTATTGGGTATTATGTTCTTCCTATCTTCAGACGATTCTCCTCAACTGACTTTTCTTGAAGGAGTTATATAAAGCCTTCAATAATCCTTCCACTACGGCAAGTATTCCCCATCACCTCTTCCTCGGCGATTTATTTTTGGATCCGGTTGGTTAATATCACTTTGTACTTTAACTACGGAAAGTATGGCGATATTAGAACGATTTACGAAACATATAAAAGTTTGGTAACGTATAAGCAAATTAAATCACTTAGGAAGAGGTGTTAAGGATCTTCTTTAACCGACGAGAATACAGACCAAAGAGGTCCTTCCAATACTGAATAAAATCGTCCGGAATTATCTTAAAAAAAAACGTAAAACAAGCCATCAGTCTGAAAGGATTAAGACCTGTATTATCATCAATGAAGGAGCCTCCCTAGCACCTCCTCCTTGGAGATTTATTTTTGGATTCGGCTTGTCCAAAGCCTACTTGTTGTTATCCGTGACGGTGTATAAGGTGAATTAAATTATCTAGAGGTAGCAGAATAAACGATAAAATACGTTACTGGATAGGAGAGGTAAACGGTCCTTGTTTGTTCCACGTCATGGTGCAAAAAATAACAGAATAAGAAAAAAAATTAAGTCACTGGATTGGAGGTGTAAAGACTGCTTGTTATTCTCCCTGATGGTGCATAAGTGTTTTGGTGTAGCGCCCTCTCCTCATCGGGGCGCCAATCTGACACCTTGTTTTCATCCCGTTGCTCTCCTTAACCTGCCTTCAATTTAGTTTCAGAAAATGCACCGGGGAGGCGTGAGAGGAGACAGAGGAGAGGATTGGGAGTTGGAGGGGGAGATATGGAAAGAAGGGTGAGGGAGGGATGAACAGGAGCAGTGGGGAAAGGAGAGGGGGACAGGGAGTTAGGGGGAGAGAAGTGGAAAGTAAGGGGAGGGGATGGAGGAACAGGAGCAGGAGGAAAAGGAGTGAGAGGGGGACAGGAGGGGAAGTGGTGTTGAGCAGACGAGAGAAATGAGAGTGAAGGGAAGAGGGTGGGAGTAGAGGAGAAAAATGAATGGAAAAAGGGAAGAGGAAAACAAGAGGGGAGAGAGATGGACGGGCAGGGATAATATGAGATGGGTGAGAGAAGACGGTAGGATGGGAAGGAGAGACAGGAGAAAAAGCGAGGACAGGATGGGAAGGTGGGATGGAGGAGAGGAAGGAATGAGTAAGAGGAAAAGTTAGAGACACGAGCGGAAGTAAAATGAAGTAGAAATACCGAAGACTCTGAAAAGGAAAGAAACGAAAACATAAAATGGAGAGGGAAAGAGAAAACGGAAGAAAGAGAAAAGATGGAGAGAAGCAAAGGGAATTACCCAACACTATATGGAATGAGACGAATTTCATAAAAATGATGCCATCCTTTTCACTTCGCCGAGGAGATGGCGAGTGCTTCATGCGTCTTTAAGGACATCTACCCTCAACTGAATACAATATTTTGGGTAGGTCTAAAGTAAAAAAAGAAATCACACTGAAAATTGCGATCAAAATATGAAAGGCGCTGAAAGAAAACTGGAAAACCCGAAGAGAAAGTTGAGTTGAACCATAAACAGTTTTCCGACCAACTATCCATGCGTCCCAGGTTCAGGCCGCGATGATGGCTCAGCTTTGATGATTAAGATGTCGCATGAATCCTCTCGAGATGACCACTAGCCTATTCCATCCCTTAACTGCCCTAACCACCCCCAAAACGACCCTGCCCTGTAATTGTCCTAACCAGTTTACTCCATCCCTTTAATTGCCTAAGCCATCCCTTAATAATAATATAAAAAGCCACCCAATTCCATCCTTTCCCAATTCGGTAACTGCGCCAACCATGAATAAAAATAAAAATCTTACTTCTATTTTTTTTTTCTAGTGATCTATTTTTGTTGAGCTCGTGATTCTTCATACGTCATTTACAGTAACATTTTTGTCTTCCTTTTTACTTCTTCCTTTCTTCTTTTTTATTTCTCCTTTAAATGCTACCTCTTTTAATCAGCCGGTATACTCTCTCTCTCTCTCACTCTCTCTCTCTCTCCACTTAGCCACCTCCTGACTGTCCACTTTTCCCTCCCTCCTTCTTTTCCTTCTTCCTCTTTCTATTTTCTTCTCTCCCTCCTTCACTCTTTCTCTCCCTCATCCTCCCCCTCCTTCCTCTCCCATATTTTTTCAATTCCTTCCCCCTCTACTTCCTCCTCCCTTCTTCCGTCTGTCACTTCCTTTGTTCTCCAATCCTTTTTTCATCCTCCCCCTCTCTATTTCCTTCTTCCCATTTCTCCTCTTCCTGCTTCCTATCCCCTCCTACTACTTCCTTCAGTTACCCCTCCCTTCCTCTCCCCCTTGCATCCCCTCTCCCTCTTTCATAACCTCTCCCTTCCCATCCTTTTCCCCCTCCTTCCCTTCCCCTCATTTTCCCCTTCCCCTCTTCTTTTATGTCTTCTCCCCTTCCTCTACTTTCTCCCCTCTCTTTCCCCCTTATTTTTTATTTATTACAATCATCAGTTCCTCTCCCTTCTTTTTTTATGTTCTCCCTTCCACTTCTTTCTTCCCTTCTCCTTCCCTCCCTTTTTTAAATCTTCTCTTTCTCTCTTTCTTCTCTCCTTCCCCTTTCCATCTCATACCCCACCCTCCTTCTCTTCCTCTCTCCTCCCCCTCCCTCCTCTCTTCTCCCTTCCTCTCTCCTCGCCCTCCCTACTCTCTTCTCCCTTCCTCGCTCCTCCCCCTCCCTTCTCTCTTCTCCCTTCCTCACTACTCCCCCTTCCTCTCTCCTCCCCCTCCCTCCTCTCTTCTCCCTTCCTCCTTCTCCTTCACACCTGAGCCAATATGAGGAACCTCTTGGGATTCCAGTCGGGTTAGGAATGTCCTTGGAACGCCGTCCCATTCCTCTCTCTCTCTCTCTCAATCTATTTTACCAATGTCTGTCCATTTATCTATCTAACTATATGTATGTTTAACTATATCTATCTTTAATTATCTGTATGCACACCTTGTTCCTCTCTCTCTCACACACACACACACACACACACACACACACACACACACACACACACACACACCGTCACATTCCTCCACGGTTCATAACTCACCCCACTTCACCCAACAGTTATTTTTTCACATACACCATTTTCTTTTTTTCATCCCGAGTTGAAAAAAAAAGAAAAAGAGAATATTACTCAGTTCCATATTACCAGGGGTCAAAGGTCAGGCTCCCTTACTTAGAGAGATATAAAGGAAGAATTATGTGCGTTCTCAGCCTTGGGTACCTTTTTATCCTCTTCCTCCTCCTCCTAATCATCATCATCGTCAACGTCATAATCATCGTCATCACCATATCCTCGTGTGACGGATACGTATTAATCTAGTTCTCATTCTTCTTCCATATTTCCTGTTTCCCACTGCACCGTAATTTTCCCAACAACATGACGTATTAGCAATGCATACAGGCTAACTGCATGCAATAAGAGTGACGATATAACAGTGTAATATCAGAGGAGACATACAGTAATACATAAATGACTTCAAACATAATACTGTAATGAAGAAATACAGACAGACACACACACACACACACACACACACACACACACACACACACACACACACACACACACACACACACACAAACTCACAACATTGCAATCTCTCATCACACTCAGTAAGTCAAAATAACATAAAAAAAATACCTAACACATTCCTAACAAAGCAATATTAAAGAAGAAATTACAGGACTACATAAAATATAACACAGGAATAATAATATCAACAGAGCGCCACATACCTTTCCCTTGATCTGCTACACAAGGGAGAGAGAAAGAAAAAGTTAGCATCGTCAAATTATTCACAAAAATATAACACAGGAAAAAAGATAATCCACGGCAATGCATCTAATGTCTTCAGCACAAGGATGCCTTGTTTCTTTTTATCTCTGACACCCTCTGGACGATTTTATTCAGCTTATGGAAGGCCTCTAGTAGTGAAGGGGTTGATGAAGTGCATTATCTAACACCTCCTCTTGAATATAATAATAATAATAATAATAATAATAATAATAATAATTAATAATAATAATAATAAATCCCTAATAAATAATCTGATACTGGCATGAATAAAACCTGAAACACCTTACTGTACTTAAGTAAATAAATCCCTTGAACATAATGGCATCTTGAACATATTATTTTTTTCTGAACTGGGGGGCTTTACACCTAACAATAATTAACCTCTTCATGACCAAGTTCTCTCCTACAGTAAATAAAGTACAATTACCTAAATGGAGGTGATATTTTCCTCATTAACCCCTTCACTGCCAGAGTAATTAAAGTGAATAAAATCGTATGGCGGCAACGAGAGTAAAAGAAAAATGGTCATCGTACTGAAGGGAATTACCAGCAACTAGGCAACAGACAGGAGAAGTAACAGAGAGAAACGGTGTAGTAACAGAGGGAAACGGTGTGGTAAGAGAGAAGTGGTGTAGTAACAGAGAGAAAAGGTGTAGTAACAGAGCGAAACGGTGCAGTAACAGAGCGAAACGGTTTAGTAACAGAGGGAAACGGTGTAGTAACAGATATGGTGTAGTATGAGAGAATAAGTGAAGTAACATAGAGAAATGGTGTAGTAACAGAGAGAAACGGTGTAATAACAGAGAGAAAAGGTGTAGTAACAGAGAGAAACGGTTAGTAACAGAGAGGAGTGAAACGGTGGGGTAACAGAGAGAAATGGTAAAATACTCATAAACAGTAAACACCGATCAACATACGCATAAACAACTGCATTCTCAATTTAAGGTGATGTTTGCAAGGGGAAATGAACTCAATATCAGAGGTACAGGAAAATATATACGAGAGGGCTCCGTGTGTGTGTGTGTGTGTGTGTGTGTGTGTGTGTGTGTGTGTGTGTGTGTGTGTGTGTGTGTGTGTGTGTGTGTGTGTGTGATCAACATCCAACACTACCCAAAAAATAATCGAATGACACATAACTTCTCTGCCAATTTTCTTTCTTGCCTCCGAACCCCCCAAAATAAAAATAATAATAATAATAATAATAATAATAATAAATACACTTCTAGCTAAGGGTATTGAAGAGTTTGGGCAATCACTAGAGGCGGCCAAGACGTCTGAGAGGCAGAGAGAGAGAGAAAAAAAAACAGAAATGGCTTCGGGTTGTCAATGTGAGTGAAAGGAGGGTCAGGAAGGAGTAATAGCTGTCGGCGGGGGAGGAGAGAGAGCTGAGAGGGAGGAGGGAGGGAGGAGAGAGGAATCAAAGAAGGAGAGGGAGGGAGGAGGAAGGAATCAAAGAAGAAGAGGAAGGGAGATCTGAGAGAGAGAGAGAGAGAGAGAGAGAGAGAGAGAGAGAGAGAGAGAGAGAGAGAGAGAGAGACGGGAAATCTGGGAGGGAGAGGAAGAGAAGGGGAAGAGGGAGAGTGGAGGAGAGAAGGAAATTTCAGATGGCAGAAGGACTCAAGAAAATAGAGAGAGAGAGAGAGAGAGAGAGAGAGGGAGAGAGAGAGAGAGAGAGAGAGAGTGACGGGAAATCTGGACGCAAGAGTAAGAGAAGTGGAAGAGGGAGAGTAGAGTCGAGATGGAAATTTCAGACGGCAGTAAGACTCAGGAAAATATTAAGGGCAATTCTGTCCTACAAGAAAATACCGAGAATTTAGAAAAAGGGACGATTATTAGAGCAGGAGGAAAGAGGAGGAATATAAGGAAACGCAGAAAGTGGAATGGACGATGCGAAGGAGAACTGGAGGAGGGAAGGAAAATTTGGAAAGTCAGAGGGGAGAAAAAATGGAAAATACGGGAAGGAAAATACGAAATGAAGGACAGATGGAGGAAGGCAAGATCGCAAAAGGCAGGATGGATGAGGGGAAGGGAACTGTAAAAGGGTAGGAAAGCCGGGAAAGGATGATGGATGGAAGAAAGGAAAACTGACAAGGTATTAAGGACAAAGGAAGGAAAATGGAAAAATACGAAGGAGGAAGGAAAGGAAGAAAAAATAAGAAACAGGATGGACGAAGGAAAAGAAGGAAAAAAATGAACAGTAGGAGGGGCGGAGGAAAAGGATGAAAAAATTGAAAGTGGGAAGGATGGAGGAAAGGAAGGAAGGGAGAGAGAACTAAAAAGTGGAATGTACGAAGGGAAGGAAATTTAGAGGAGGGAAGGAAAGTTGGAGGGAATAGTGAAGGAAGAGGAGGATGGATGAAGGAATGAAAAACTGAAGCAGAAGGATGGAGGAAGGAAAGATAAATTAGAATATACGGAGGAAAGGAAGCTGGATGGACGACGGAATAAAAACTAAGAATCTAAGGTGGCCAAGGATAGGAAAACTGGCGAAGCGGGAAAGATGATGGGCAGGAAGGAAAGGAAAGACTGGAAAAACTGGAGAGATGGAGGGAAGGTTATACAGAAAGTGGAAGGGAGGGAGGGAAAACAGAAAAAAATAACGATGGAAGAAGAAATGCGCAAGTGAGGAAAGAACATGGGAAGTCGAAGGAATTTCTATATGAACGAAACGAAAACAAATGATGATGAAAATACAATACGACGGAAAGGAAGAAAGTTTGGGGAGATAAGAAGAAGGGAGATATGGAGAGACATGGAGAGAAAACCTAGCGAAACGAGAGGGAGGAAAATCTGGAGAGACGGAAATACAATATGATGGGATGTAGAAAAATTATGGAGAGAGAAATAATCTTGTGGGAATAATTCTTCCAATGATGATGATATTCAGGGTAACAAGAACAAAAAGACAGGCAAGCAAACTGGACCTACGAATGAAAGTGACGGGTTATGCAAAATAAAAATTTGACACTGACCTTTTCTCTCAGCAGCTCCCTGATCTTGCCGGCCTGGTCCCTGAAGCGTTGCAGTGACAGTTCCAGCTCCAGACACCGCTCCTGCCAGTCCACGGTGCCCTCCCCACCCCACACCATCACCCCGGGACCCCCAACCTCGTCTTCGTCGGTTAGCAGCTCGGCAACACCGTCAACCTCCCCAGCAAGGTCAGACAGCACCGACGGGAGGGAGGACCGCGGCCCCGATGATGCCAGGGAGTCGGTCAACGTGGACAGCTGTGAGTACCTGGAGGACACCTTGCGGGAGCTGCGGCGTGACCCTGGCTCGGCGGGAGTGGGGGTCACGTCACCGTTGTTGCCGCCGCCGTACGTGTCCTCGTCTTCATCATCGTCGTCGTCTTCGTCATCAAGGCGGCCCGAGCTGAAGCGGCCTGAGCCGGCGCTCAGGGAGGAGAGGCGCGCCATGTCAAGCGCCACTTCAGGTGAGAACCTGGGGTCGAGGTGGACGCCAGAGCCCAGCGTGGAGTACAGCGAGGGCTCCCGATGCCCCCCTGCATAATGCGGGTCAGAGGGCTGGGGGGCTGCGTCCCCTGGGGTGCCCGGCGAAGGGGGGCAGTATGAGGCACGGGGGGCAGGCTCTGGAGGGGGTTCGTGCTCCCCCCCATCATCATATTCCTGACGGGGCTCCTCACCCTCTTCTGTCCAGGCGTCCACGTTGAAGAGCTGCGAGAGGCGACGCTCGGAGAAGAAGAAGTGAGAGTCCGAGAGTCTGTGTCCGGCCCTGGCCAGGTCATGGGGGAAGCCGGGGGTCTGGATGGTGTGGGAGTAGGGGCGGGGGTATCCCGGCCCCTGGCCAGAGGGGTCTTCGCCCTCCGCCATGCTGGTTCACCAGTCCCAATCCGTCACACACGTTCCTCACCAGGCCCACGACATCACCTAAGCTGCCACGCTGGCAGGCACACGCGCACGCACACACCACTATTGTATCCGGCACTAAGAGTGTGTAAGGATGCTGGGTGTGTGTGGAAGGGGTAAGCTAAAGTGCAGGTTCACTGTTGCAGGGAGTGATGGTGAAGGTAAGGGTGCCTGGCAGTGCCCCAAACACCTGCACGTGGCCCCACTGCTGCTGCTGCTGCTGCCCTCCGCTGCACCCGCCTGACCCCGGGCTGACCCACCGCCTCACCCCGCCGCTGCACCTCCACCTGCAACAAACAGACTCAGTTGGTATACCGCCACACACCTCATGCCATAATATCACTTTAGGTCTTATTCTCTAAGTTTAGGAGGCCATCCAGCATATCTTCCTTTCCGATTTTGCCTATTAAGCAAAACCTCATTCTTCTATTGCATGCCCTTTATATATATATATATATATATATATATATATATATATATATATATATATATATATATATATATATATATATATATATATATATATATATATATATATATATATATATATATATATATATATATATATATATATATATATATATATATATATATATATATATATATATATATAAAATAGTTTACAAAACATGTAAGCAACTGTTAATACACCATGAAAAGAAAACTGGTAAGGAAGAAGTACAAGGTAACCTTAATCGGTGAGGATGCGCTCCTTTGTCACGAAGCTCCAACTTCAGAATTTATTACAGAATACAGACATTAATACCTTCAGTTCGAGGACACATTTTTTACTGCTTTTTACAGACTATCTTATTCTGCTCAGGAAAGATTTTCTGAGTTATTGGGATTTGCTAGTGTCTACAAGAAGCGCTTCCCCATCAGGGTGTTGTCTTAAGCTACATACAATCGTCTGCCAACAGTAAGAATACAAAAATGATGTCCTCTGACTAAAGGGGTAAACTCCTCTCATACTATAACTTGATGACCTGATGTGTAAAATAAGGTCTGGATGATGAAGATGATGATGACAACCTAATTTTTCAGTTTACATCACTATCATCATCATCATCATCATCATCACCTTAGGCCTAACTCTCACATAAATGATGGGCTAAGGCAAAATACAAAATTAAAGTAAAAGGGGAAAGCACAAAACTGGATGAACTATCAAGTGGCATTCCCGCTGAGAGAGGTCACACATTCAGGACTTCAAATTCTTAGCCCCACATTAATAAGAAAACCTGCACATAATCGCACTGTAAGCAATTGTTGTTTCCTTCAAAGATGCACTTCACATACACTCGTGAGATTACAGTAAAGGGCAGACCAAGAAAAAATTAAAGAAAAAAAAAGTGGGTACTTGATTCCTGGTACAGTAGGCTATTGATCTGCACACACACACACACACACACACACACACACACACACACACACACACACACACACACACAGAAAGCTCCACACTACGCCTAGGAAGGGAGCGGGCCCGGTAAATAAAGTGAAGCAAGAAAAATGAACATATATGCAAATAAACACACAAGCTTCTGTATAATTCTGAGCTGCCTGTCTTACTCTCCAAGACTTTTATCATCCTCTCCCGCATTTGCTTTTCTTTAACCTCTTCTTGTTTCTCGTATATCTTTTTATCTCTCTTCTCTCCCTTTTTCCATCCTCTCTTTTCGCTCCTGTTTCTTCTTTCTCTTTTCCCTCGTCTCTTCTCTCGTTTCCTCTTTCTATTTTTCCTCCTCTCTTTTCTCTCCTGTTTCTTCTTTATCTTCTATCTCCTCTTTTACCTCTTCTTTTTACATCGATTTTCTCTTTGCTATCAATCCTACTCTCCTTTCTTCCTTCCTGTAACTCCTTCTACTTTGTTTCCTCAATTTCCTTTCCTCCTTTCCTTTATTTCCTCTCATATTCTTTGTTACTATTCCTTTATCATCCTTTCCTCCGTTTTTCATTTCATTTTCGTAATACTGTAATTTCTTAAACCCTGACAGCTTTCCCTTTCTCCCTTCATCCTCTCATCCTTGCCTTTCCATCTCTTCCTTCCCTACTCCCTTTAAATCCTTCTCTCCCTATTCCCTCCACGATCTCTCCCTCCCTCTCTCCCTACCTCCCTTCCCTCACATACCCTTATCCCTCCTCTCTACCGGTCTCCCTTCTCTCAAGCTTCTCTCCCTGATTTTCTTATACCTTCTGTTTCTCCTTTTTCTCAAACACACCTCCCTCTTTTCCCAACTCTCTTCTCTTTCTCCCTTCTTCCTTCTTATCCTCTCTCTCTCTCTCTCTCTCTCTCTCTCTCTCTCTCTCCCCCCCCACATTTAAGCATGAAGTATTTTTCAGCCCATGTGGGACTGGTGGTAAAGATTCCATTATACACCCACATGCTGCCCGCTCAGACCTCTTACACACGCCACCCCTCCCTCCCTCCCTCACGCATCTCATTTCTCTCCCTTCCTCTCCCTCACATTTCCCTCCCTTCCTCCCTCCCTCGCGTATTTTATTCCTCTCTTCCTTCCTCACGCATTTATTCACCTCGCCACTTCCTTCCTCCTTCATGCATTTTATTCCCCCAGTTATGCCCTCCCTTCTTCACGAATTTTATTATGCTCGCTTTGCCTTCCCCCCTCACCCATCGCTTTTCTCCTCCTCCCCCATCTCTGTTCTCCTGCTTCTCCCTCCTCCCTCACCCGTCTCTTTTCTCCCTTCCACATCTCCCTCTCCCTTTACCCACTTAATTTCTGTCCCTCTTCCCTCCGTCCCTCCCTCCCGCCTTCCCTTCTTCCAAACTCTCATTACTCCCTCAAGCATCTTATTTCTTCCTTATTTTTCTCCCTCTCGCGTCTCGTCTCCACCGCTCACGCATCTCTTTTCCCCCTTCCTTCTTCCCTCCCTCTTCTCTGGCATATTCCTACCTCTCTCATGTCTCATCCTCCTCTCACGCATCTACTCCTCCCTCCCTCACGCAGCTTTCCTTCTTTCCTTCCCTCCTCCTCTCACACTTCTATATTATTCTCTCCTTTATTATGGTTAGTCCTTCATCTTTCAAATTTAGCAATCCTTCCTCCTTCCTTCGTCTACTTCTTTCACTTACTTCCCTCCTCTTCTCTCTCTTTCTCCGTTTCCTTTTACCACGTTCTGTTTTTCTTTCCCTCATCTCCCTTCGTCTCTCTTCCTCTCTTTCCTCAGGTCTCTCTCTCAACGTCTCTTCCAACCTCGTTCTTCTTTCCTTCCTCTTTTTCCTCCGTCTTTCCTTCCCCCCGTTTCCTTCACCCTTTCTTCCTCTCTATCTTCTATTCTCTTTCCACTTTCCTCTTCCTCTCCCTCCAATCTCCCATCCTCTCTCTCTTCCTAACTATACACCTTAAAACCCTCTCCCTCCATCCACCCCTCCTCCCTACATCTTAACTCAGAGAAGTGCTCTCTCTCTCTCTCTCTCTCTCTCTCTCTCTCTCTCTCTCTCTCTCTGCGGCCATCACCATTTTCTTTTGTTTTCTGAATCATCATTTTTCTCCCATACTCTCTCAATCTCATTTGGTTTATTTTCCACCATCCACATTTTTTAAAATCCTGTCTGTCTGTCTGTCTGTCTGTCTCTATCTGTCTGTCTGTCTGTCTCTGTCTCTCTCTCTCTCTTTCCTTCCATCCCTCCTCCCCCCTTTCCTCACGCCCATATAATCCCCCTCAAGCCTTCTTCCCTCCTTAGGCTCCTCATCCCCTTCCCTCCACGACAATCCCCCTTCCTTTACTCCATCCTTTTCCCTCCTCCCTACCTTCCATCATTATCAAGCTTATCTCTCTCCCTCCTTCCTTCCCTTCTTCCATGCTTTTCCCTCCTCCCTTACCTCCAATCATTATCAAGCTTATCTCTCTCCCTCTCTCCCTTCTCTCTTTACTCCTCACGTTATTTCTCTTTCTCACATACCAGCTTTTTATCGCCAACCTTTAGCAAGGCAAGGCGATATAATTTTTGTCGGTGTGTGTGCCTGTGTGTATGTATCTGTTGCCAACATATCTTGAAAACTTGTGGGCGAATTTTCACCAAACTCTCAGGAAGTAGCAACTATGTGGATTTGCAGAAGTCTATTACCTTTGATGAGGATTTGATTGAAGACGGCCGAATGCCAGCCGAAATATATTTTTTCAATACGGATAGGCTTTTTTTGAAACGCTGTGACCGAAATCCGTAGAGTTTTGCCTGGAAATCGAGGCGAGAGATGGAAATCGAGGGGGACATGTAGAGAATTCTCTATGCAGCTGTACCAGGTATACCCTTTTACGACGAATTTAGATGTGTACAGTACAAATGCTAAGGTGGCGCCCCTGATGGCATGCTTAGTACTACTTAGACATAACTAGGTCAATATGGTGGAAACAGTACAGACATTTATCGTTTTTTTTTTTTTTTTTTTTTTTTTTTTTTAGCTTTTACAGCCAGGTCATCATTAGCTATAATTCTCTTTCTTTCATATTCTTCGCGGCATCCTACACATTCTCCAAAATCTCATTACACCGTTCACGTTCTTTACATTCTCCTGCTCACAGCTTACATTCTTCAAATTCTTCTTCTCCCACTCGTCTTCCATTCTTTTCCTTCTCCCCAGCTTCCACATCCTACTCCACAGTCTCTTCCATCCTCCTCAACCTCTCCTCTTCCTCCTTAAAGTATTTTCCTCTTCTTTTTCCCTTTCTACAGCTCTCCAATCTCTTCTCAACCTTTTCAGCTTTTCCTCTTTTTTCCCTCTTTTTTCCCCCTCTTCTACCCATTCCCAGCCTCCTTCAGCCTCTTCCCTTCCTCTTCAACTTTTTTCTTCTTTGCATCTTTCAACTCCTCTCGACCTCTCCTCAACTCCCTTCCCACTTCTTTCCCCCCTCCCTTCTACATATTTCCATCCTCCCTCCCCCCCTCTCTGACCTTCTACATATTATTTATCAGCCGACACTGCTTCCACCAACCATAGTCTTCCATCATAAAAAGAAAAAGTGAAAAAACCATGGAAAGTTTGGCAAAGCGGGGTGAAGGAGGGAATACGCGCCCCGTTTTTTGTTTTTTATCTCGATTTTCTTTGAGGGGGACTATGTTATTAGTTTCCGGGTGCGGAGGCAGGCAGGGAGAGGTGGAGGGAGAGGGGAGGGGTAGAGGGATCGAGAAGAGGGAAGGGGAGGTGGAGGGAAAGAGGAGGGGCACAGGGAAGGCGATGAGAGGGGAGGGGAAATGCGCAGGGCAGAAAGAGGAGAAAGGCGAGAAGGCGAGAGATGGAGGAAACCGAGGAGAGAAGCGAAGAGGTTAAAGGTGGAGTGAAGGGAGATGAAGAAGAATCTGAGGAAAGGAGGAGGAGGAAACTGAGGTGAGACGAAGAGGAAACTGAGATGAGAGAAGGAGGAAATTGTGGAACAGAGGAGGAAATTGAGAAGAGAGAGGATGAGTAAACTGAAGAAAGAAGAGATGAGGGGTGAAGGGGAGACATGAGGGAAAGTGGGAGGGAGAAACAAGATGACGAAAAATAAAGAGGATGGGGAGAGGAGGTTGAGGAGTGATGGAGGGGTTGGAGGGGGCACACGAGGAACCTGTTGGAGAAAACAGAGGAAAGGGAGGAGAGACAGGACTGGTAAGGGAGTTAATCTAATAGGAAGTTAAAGGAAGTGAGAAAGACTGATAAGAAGAGGAGGTGAAGGGAATGAGAGAGAGTGGGAGCGAGGAGAATAGTGGAGAGAGGTGAGGGGAATAACGAAGTGGGGAAACTGAGGGTAGAGAAGGGACGTGGAGTGAGAGGAGTGCATGAAGGAAGTTCAAGGAAGAGAGGGGAGTATAAGAGAAGAAAGGAGGCAAGGGAGGGGATTGGAGGAAAGGAAGACAGGTGAGAAGAAAGGGTAGGGAAGGGAGGTAAGTAGGAGGAAGCAGGAATGTTATAAGACAAGACAGAGTGAAGGGAAGGGGAAGACCGGGCGATGAGGGGAACGAAGGAGAGGGGAAGTTTAGGGAAATGAGAAAGGAAAAGGTGAGGGGAAATAAAGGATATGGGGGGTTATGAGAGGATGAGAAGATAAGTCAGAGGAAATGGAAAGAGGAGAAAAGAAGAGAAACACAAGGAGACAAGAGCGAGACGGTGAAAGAGGGGATGGAAATAGGGAGTTGAGGAGATGTGGGAGAAGAGAAACGCGTGGAATGGCAAAGGTAGAGGGAATGGGTGAATTAGAAGGGATGTAGAGAGAGTAACAATGAAAACAGAAAAGAAGAGAAGGAGGAAAGTAGGGTGAGAAATTGCGCGCGCACACACACACACACACACACACACACACACACACACACACACACACAGGAAGTAGCGAAGAGAGGAGAGGCGAGGAGAAACCAAGATGCAAGAGATACAAAAGGAGGTTAATGAAGCGCGAAGGGAGAGGGAAATGAGAGAGAGAGAGAGAGAGAGAGAGAGAGAGAGAGAGAGAGAGAGAGAGAGAGAGCAAAAACTGTCTGCCAGGTCTTGTATTAGAAACTTTTTTTTTTTTTCACTTTACCTTTCTTCCCCTCCTCTCTTTTCTTTTGCTATTACTTAGTCATCAATCATTCTCTCTCTCTCTCTCTCTCTCTCTCTCTCGCTAGGTACCTCCCTCGAGTATACGGCTTTAATCCTGATTATTGGGGATTTTTCTCAGGATAACAATAACGTACTGTACGGTGAAAAGATTGATTACTTTGCAATACACACACACACACACACACACACACACACACACACACACACACACACACATACAGATACATTTAACATATACTTACATGACAGAAAAACACAGCCTTAAACTACATTCACCATCGTAGACACACTCACTTACATAACAAAGCTATGTGTATCTCATAATACACACACACACACACACACACACACACACACACACACACACACACACACAATGCAGCGAGCGATTAGTACACATCAACAGGACCAAAGGGAGAAGACCAGAACCCATTTTCCCCCCTATAAGTGGCAATGTTCCCTTAGGGGTCTCTCTCTCTCTCTCTCTCTCTCTCGTTTTTTCATTCACTGTTCTTCATCTCTTCCATTTCCTTTTACTCACTTTTTCTTCTTTCCCCTCGGTTTTTCCTCTCTCTCTCTCTCTCTCTCTCTCTCTCTCAATGACTGATTTCACTCTCGCCTCCCCTCGCACTCCCTCCCTCCCCCTCACCCCTCCTTTCCTCCCCTTCCCTCATATCCCTCCCTCAATGACTCACAGCCTCCCTCCACTTACTCCCTCCACTTTATCTTCTTCCCACTCTCTCCAATCTTTCTCTCTTCCTCTCTCCCTGCATCCCTCCCTCCCTCCCGAACATGAGAGAAGCGGAGGAAAAAGAGTTGCAAGTTGTAGATGAGTTTCCATCAGTCGAGTGGCTGAGAGCGATGGTGGTAGGTTGTTGTGGTAGCTGATGGTGGTAGATGATAGCGGCAGATGGTGGAAGAGATGGTGGTAGTGGCAGACAGTTGTAAGTGGTGGTGGCACTAGATGGTCGTTGTGGTGGCGGTACGTGGTAATGCTGATAGGCGGTGATGGTAGGCAATTGTGGTAGTTGGTGGTGGTAGGTGATGGCGGTACTGAATATGGTGACTGGTATTAGGTAATTGTGGTGATGATGATGACTGTAGAAATAATGATGGTAAGTGTGGATGGTGCTGGTGATTATGGTGGGTGGTTGTAACAGCGGTAACGACAAGCCACTTCATTTGCTGTACTGACGGAGGTGCTTGCCCTGTCAGGGGCGTGACGTAACGGCAATGCTGTCGCTTGAGAATAAAAATGGCCAAACACCTCCTCAAAGACATCATTCTGGTCTCTCTCTCTCTCTCTCTCTCTCTCTCACACACACACACACACACACACACACACACACACACACACACACACACACACACACACACAGCTACACATGCACATGCACAGCACACAAATTCACGCACTCTGCCGCCCATATTTCACTAATGATTCCGTCGCAGGTGGTGGCCAAAATACCCTTTCACAGGCCATCAAGTGGACCAAACGCAGCTACTGAACATGCAATAGCTGTATGACAAAGTTCTGTTAAAAATATTTGTCAGGGTTCGGAGTTTTGCTACATACATACTGCACAAACATACATACATACAGAAATGCATAAATACATATATACGCATAAACCGAAGATTGCAGTGATGGCGGTAGGTCCTGGTGGTAGGTATGAGTGGCGGTAATGGTAGGTATGAGTGGTGGTAATGGTGGTAGTGATGATGGTACGAGATGAAAGCTAGTAGGAACACTGACGATGGAACAAGTACTCCTAACGACGAAAGTTTTGGCAGCTGTGGTACTTTGAAGTGTACGGGTACAAACTCTAAAACTTGTACTCTTTGTAATTTCACGGGTACACAGCTCAAACACACACACACACACACACACACACACACACACACACACACACACACAAACTTGGTAGGCAGCGCAGACATCAATAAATTACCTAAAAAACTGTACCCTTTTTAATTTCTGGGCGCGCGCGCGCGCGCGCACGCACGCACGCGCACACACACACACACACACACACACACACACACACACACACACACACACACACACACACACACACACACACACACACACACACACACACACACACACACACCTACTTGGCAGCTCAAACGTCAATAAATCAGCCTGTGTGTGGTTGGTTTTGCCTGTGGGATGGAGCCAAGAATTTCAAAGGCTTGGCTGTTGTGTGAATGGATGTGTAGTTTGTATGTCTTGGTACTCTGCTGATAGTTCTCCTTTTTATTCTTTCCTTGTCCCATTTCTGAACCCTAGCCACCTCATACTTTCGTGAAATTTTGGGGTAACGAATGATGGCTGATGATGAACTGATGATGATGACTGGTGATGTATGAATGATGAGTATGAAGACCAGGGGATCACTGAATAATAAGGTCAATGATGATGAATGAACGGCTAAGATGGATGGATGATGATGATGATGATGATGATGATGATGATGATGATGATGATGATGACGATGCTGACGCTGACGATGTTAATGATAATAACCACCAAGAACCGCTCAGGGTAAACTCCACCACTTGTAAAATCTCCTCACAATCTCCCGGCTAGCCCCTGAAATGATTATTTAGTAATTTTCTCCACCTACCCCTACTTCCCTTGGCGCCAATTCCACCTCATATCACATCACCATCACCACGACCATCATCATCATCATAACCGTATTTCCAGCAATCATAAATGGGGCGGCCACAAAACATGAAAAAACACATACATCCCGTCACCTAATTCAGTCAAAATTCTCTTCGTTTTCGTTTACCTTACCTCTGTTATTATTATTATTATTATTATTATTATTATTATTATTATTATTGTACGGGTGTAAGCTTTTTATTCTTAGTCCTTCCATGGCGTGATATACTTTTGGTTACTGTTGAACGAATTTATTCAACACGCTACCCTAGTGAACCTGGTGCTGGAGGGGGACATCTTCGTGTGATGGCACCCATATAACCGGGCGGCTCAACTGCCTGGTTATACAAACATCTCTCAACTACATCCATACCCCTCGAAAGGATAAAATGGACACTAAAGAAGGACAATTTAAGCTCGCATAGTGTAGGGTTCACGTTTCAGAAAAAAAAAAAAAAAAAAAAAAACGGTAACGACAAAAACAACAACAAAATCAACAACACTAACAGGGAGTGACCTAATCTCCTCTGAATTAGAAAATGTCTCCAATTAGTTTTTCAGGACGTAACATATCTCAACTGCTGAATTTTGGCTACTGCTGAACGATTATATTCAACTTAAACGTGGTTTCCAATCCAATAAAGGCTAATCATTCCTTCGGTAGTCTTGTTCATATTATAGTGCATGCTCCATCTCTCAACCTGACTCACCTTCCACCTGCCTCACCCTCCACCCGTCCTACCCTCCGCCTGCCTCAACCTTTATCCGCCTCACCCTCCACCTGCCTTACCCTGCTACCCCCGGCACCTGATCTGCCTCCCTGCTCACACTGCCACCTCATAATTAATCTGAATGTCACCTCCTTAATTACCGCACATCACTCCAAGCCTGTGTCAAAGGCCCCACCAGACTTCACCCCTCATACAGTCCTCTCACACCCCTCACCCCACTCACAGCCCTCATCCTTGTCCCCTATCACAGCCCTCGCCCTTCACTCCTCACACAGACCTCACCCCTCTCATACCCTAACCCCTCTCAAAGCCTTCACCCCTCTCACTGTTATTGCCTTTCGCCCTTCTCACATCCCTCACCCCTCTCACAGCCCACATCTCTCACCCCTCTGACAGCCCTCAATCCTTTCCCAGCCCTCACCCCTCTCACAGCCCTCACTATCACTCTTCATCCCTCACCCCTCTCCCCTCGTCAACCAGTTTTTCCGATAAGCTAGTCTCCATACAAGCCAAATATTTTAAGGGCCTTTTTCTTTTCAATTTTCACTTCACCATTCACTTTATCTGGCTTCTAAAGTCTCTGGCATCTGTAAGAATGAAGAACACACATGCAATCAAATACACAACATCAGCGGAAATAAGTTTATGAACACGGCTCCTGAAGATTTCTTGATTGTACAGAGGTGATTGATTAAGCACCTTTAATTCTGGGTCTTACTGTAAGGAAAGGCGAGAGACAGACTTCCTCTTCAACATTATTTTCTGCCCTCCTTTCCAACATTATTCTCTCGCGTAACTCAGAGCATAACTTCAGCTTAATCAGAGTTCATTTATTATAACTAGGCGGAGATTATCGTCCATTTGCAGTTTATTTCCCGTTGCTCAGTGGAAGAATAAGACGATACTACGGCTCTTCCTGACTACAAACATTAATTTAGCGTTACGTAGCTCAGGAATCAAGATGGAGAAGTGGCAATTTTACACCTCGTCGAAGTGAACAGAGTAAAGATTTTCTCCCATATACCAAACGACCTACTCTTTGTATTTACCAGGATCTCATATAGTAGGCTTCCTCTCCCATCCCTCCTACCCATCGTCTTCGCTGAACAAAGACACCAAACTTCTTCGTCACAGACATAAATACGTTCTCTCTTACTGTCTTCCTCCTCCTCCTCTTTCTCTAATTCCTCTTCTTCCTCCTCTCCTTCCTTCTCCTCCTCCTCCTCTTCTTCCTCCTTCTCCTCTTCTTTTTTTCTGCTTCCTCTTCTTCTTCCTCTCCTTGTATCATCCTCCTTTATTACTTCCTCTTCTTCTTTTTCTGCATACTTATTCTTTTCTTCTTCTTCTTCTTCCTCTTCTTCTTCATCTTCTCTTCTCCTCCTTCTTTCTCGGCTTCCCCTTCTTCTTCTTCTCCTCCTATCCTCTTCTTCCTCCTCCTTTCTTCTCTTTCTTCTTCATCTCCTCCTCCTCCTCCTCCTCCTCTTTCCTCTTTTTCCCCTCCACTACAATATACCAAATACACTACACTTACCGCTCACAAGTACAAAAACCTCTTCCTTTATTGCCCTCTCGTCCTCTCACTGACAGCAAAAGGAAGACAGCAAAAAGTGAGGTGGCGGGGAAAGATAAGGGGAAAAAAAGAGATGGATGAGGCGAGATAGAATTAGGACGGGAGAGAGAGAGAGAGAGAGAGAGAAAGGAGAGGGACAACGACAAGGGAGAGAAAGATAAGAGGAAGAGGATGAGGATAAAAGATGAATGGGACGAGAAAGATAAGGGATAAGAGAGAAGTGGGAGAAAAAGAATATGGGAAGAAAGGAAGGAAGGGGAGAAAGGGGAAAGGGGGAGAGAAATCAAGAAAATGGAGGGATGGAGAGATGGAAGAAAATGTGGGAAAGAAGGAGGCAGAAACGAAGGAGAGAAGGAGACAAGCAGAAGGAGGGAGACACAGAGGGAAAGAAGCAGAAGGGAGGGAGGGAGGGAGAAATGGGGGAGGGAGAGAAGCGGGGAGGGTGGGAGAGGAAAAGAAAGGAGGGAGGGAGAAAGAGAAAGACGCAGAAGGAGGAGAGGGAGGGAGGTGGAGAGGAAAAGAAGAAGGGAGGGAAAAGGGGGAAAGGGAAGGATAACGGAAAAGAAGCTGATGGGAGGGAGAGAGGCAGAACGAAGGAGGGAAGGAAAGAATCAGAAAGGAGGAGGAAGGGAAAGAATCAGAAGGGAGGAGGAAGGGAAAGAATCAGAAGGGAGGAGGAAGGGAAAGAATCAGAAGGGAGGAGGAAGGGAAAGAATCAGAAGGGAGGAGGAAGGGAAAGAATCAGAAGGGAGGAGGAAGGGAAAGAATCAGAAGGGAGGAGGAAGGGAAAGAATCAGAAGGGAGGAGGAAGGGAAAGAATCAGAAGGGAGGAGGAAGGGAAAGAATCAGAAGGGAGGAGGGAGGGAAAGAATCAGAAGGGAGGAGGGAGGGAAAGAATCAGAAGGGAGGGAAGAAGGGAGGGAGAGAAGCAGATGGGAGGGAGGGAGAGGGTGGGAGTGAAGCTGAGGGGAGGTAGTGAAGCCGGTAGAAGAGATGGGAGGTAGATAAGAGGAGAGATGGGAGGGAAGGAGGGAAAGAAAACATGAGAAAAGAAATCAAACGTATGGGAAAGACGACAAAAGAGAGACAGTAAGGTGATTAGAGGGAAAAACTGGGAAAAATAAAGAGACTGGAGGAAGGAAGAAGAGATAGGAGATGGAAAATAATATAGGAGAAGGAAGAGGGGGGAAGAAAACATGGAAAAAGAGAAGAGAAAAAAAAGAGGAGTGAGGGGAAGAAGACGAGAGATACGAGGGCAACAGTGAAGGCGGAAGATGGAAGGGAAGATAATGATGGGAGGCAGGAGGGGAGGACGACGGTGCGGGAAGGGAGGAAAAAGTGAAAAATTAGTAAGCGAAAAAGTGAAATAGTAACGACGAGAAAAAGTAGACGAAAAAGTAGAAGGCAAAAAAGAAGAAAGAACGTACGTGAAAAAAGTACAGCGCGAAAAAGAAGAAAGTGAAACAGTGGCACAGAGAAAAAGTAGAACAGAAAAAAATATAGACAGACAGGAAGCAACGGCTGCAACGAGGGCAGGCACACACGCAGGCAGGCACACAGGAAAAGGACGCAGGCATGCACACAGGCAGAAGAGGAAGGCAGGCAGGTAGGCACACATACACACAGTCTGGCACACACGAAAAGGAGGCAGGGAGCACACAGGCAGCTGAGGAGATAAACAGGCTAGTGCACAGGCAGAAGAGGCAGGCAGGCACACAGGCAGAGCAGGCGAGCAAACACACAGGAAGGCAGACACACAGGCTAGAGGAATATTAACCTTCTCACGGTGGGTATTTGTGTCGATCAGGTTACATGTGTATAAAATGTGTCGCACGTATGAGGACCGCTGGGCCTTAGGGAACGGGATGTCAACTTTATGCCCAGATGTGTTAAAAAATAGAAAAAGAAAAGGAAACTCAACCTTCTCACAACGGTATCCTTTCAGTAAAGAAAAAGTCTGCTGGTCGCAATAATTGAACAACATCAACTAGTTCCCGTACTTCACAATCTCACAACACATGTATATTGTTATCAAAACACTCGTAAAACAATTCACAGGATCCAAAGACAACATACAATAACAATGTATGACCATGAAACACCCAAACACCCTCAACACTCGCCTTACACGATCAAAACACAAATGAAGAATATGAGTACAATTTTAACACACCCGTAACACTCTATAGTTCATACAATCCAAACACAACTGAAGAATATATAAAGCTTTAAAACACCACTTGTAAAACACCTCACACAATTTCAAACACAACCCACAAAATCTATGCATTAATATCAAACATATGACCAAACAGAACTATCAGACTATCCATAAACAAACACAACAAATCGCCACAAGACTTAATACGTACATTCATTAAAAAACTTGAAATGCTCGTACACTGCTTGCATTTTCCCAAAACTCAAACCTTCTCAAGATCTATCAATCTATCTATCTACTGCCAGACGCCATAATCCCGTAAGGGGTGGCCATTTGACTCTGAGTTAGTTATTTTACGGGGAGGGGCACTAACCCTCCACCAACCCACTTACTGACACGTAGGGGGCACGTATGGTTTGGTTATATGGTTACCACCCGGCGTTGTAAATGGTTTCTTGGCTTACAGGAAACCATTAAGCTTGTCAATCAATGTAAAGCCACCTGTAAAGGAAAGAAAAGCAATAAGAAGTGACAGGAGAAAGATGGAAGAAATAGGAAGAAAGGAGGGCAGGCACAGAAAAAAGAATGATAAAGGCTAAGGAAGAAGTAGGCAGCACTACATCAAGTGAGTGGATGATGGTCGCCACCATCTACCACATCTTCCAGATGCTCACGATAATCCAGCAACTCACGGCACAACGCACACACTCTATAAACACACTCCACATCCTTACACGACCTGTGCACGACTATCAAACAACTCAAAACATAACTCACACATGCCACACATACTTCAAACACTCGCAAAATCTCTACGCGGCTATCAAATGACTCATACTACAACTCACACACTCTAAACACACTTCCCCACCCTCACAAAACCAATGCACGGCTATCAAACGACTCATAACACAGATCAAACAGCCCTGCCAAAGCGAGAGAAGGGGGTACTAAGCTATTGGTGAAGCGACACAGCTAACCGAAGCCTCCTCCCCCTCCTTCACTCTCCCTCTCTTCCTCTCGATTCCCTCCCTCGTCCCTGTTTTCTCTCCATCCCCTCTCTCTCATCTGCTCCACTCCCTCCTTTCCTACCTACCCTCTTCCCTCTCCTCTCCATCCCCTTCTTCATCTCTCCTTCTCCCTCCTTTCTCTAGCACCTACTCCTCTCCGATCTGTTCCAATCCCTCTCTCTCTCTCTCTCTCTCTCTCGTCACCCGGCAGGCAGGAGACAGACGGGGTGGGACGGCGTGTAATAGCCGACTGAGCGAATTAATTACTAGGGTACACTGATAAGGCAGAGACAGAGAGGCAGGCAGAGGGATGGCAGAGACGGAGGGGAGAGAGAGAGAGAGAGAGAGAGAGAGAGAGAGAGAGAGAGAGAGAGAGAGAGAGAGAGAGAGAGAGAGACAGACAGACAAACAGACAGACAGAAATAGGATGGGAGGGAAGAACGAGAGGGATAAAGAGGGATGAGGCTGGGAGAAAAAGCAGAGGGAATTAATTACAAGGGTGCAAAGAGAGAGAGAGAGAGAGAGAGAGAGAGAGAGAGAGAGAGAGAGAGAGAGAGAGAGAGAGAGAGAGAGAGAGAGAGAGAGAGAGGAGGGGGGGGAATTCATTACTGGGGTACACTGATAAGGCGAGCAACACAGAGGGAGGAAAGGGAGAGACAGAGAGGGGAAAAGAAAAATAAAGAGGAGGAAGAGAGACAGAGGAGACAGAAAAAGAGGGACGGATGGGAGAGGAAGAAAGAGAGAGAGAGGGGGGGGGAATTAATCAACAGGGTGCACTGATAGGGCTAGATGAGAGAGAGAGAGGGAGAGAGAGAGAGAGAGAGAGAGAGAGTAGAATTAGTTATAGAGTGTGTGTGGAGGAGGGACAGCCAGCGGACACATGGGATTAATCAGGGACAAGCGGTGAGCAGTGGCCCAGTGTGTCTCAGGCCCACCCACCCACCACACCACCACCACACGGGCACGGCAGGCACGCAGGCAGACACGGGAGGCAGGCAGGCATACAGGCAGAGGAAGAAAGCAGGCACACAGGCAAAGGAGGCAGGCAAGCACACAGGCAACAGAGGCAGGCAGGCACATAAGTAGATGAGGCAGGCAGACACAGGCAGAAGAGTAAGGCAGGCAGGCAGACACACAGGCAGAAGAGTAAGGCAGGCAGGCAGACACACAGGCAGAAGAGGATGGGAGGCAGGTAGACACACGGGCAGAAGAGGAAGGGAGGCAAGCAGACACAGGAGGAAGAGGAAGGGAGGTAGGCAGACACACTGGCACTCGCGCAGACAGGATCACGGGAAAAGGAGGGAGGCAGGCACACCAGGCACGCAGACAGGCAGACAAAGCAGTGTCGACATAAAGGAAAGACAATAAAGAAGGAGAAAGGAAATACAGAGAGCGCAGGGCTGTGTGGCGGAAATAATAATGGAAAAAGAACAATAAGGAAACAGGAAAAGAGGATAGAGAGAGAGAGCAAGAAAATACAGAAGGAAATAAAGAGAGAGGAAGCTAGAGAGTACAGAATGTGGTGGAGGGGTAAGGAAAAGAGAGATAGGGAAAAGCAATGAAACAAATAAAAAAAATCTCTGAATGGGAATGGAAACGATAAAAAGTAAAAAAAAGACGTGAGAAACAGCGAAGCAAAGTATTGGATAAAAGCAAGAAAAAGTAAGACAAGGAAAAATGAAAAAAAAAAAAAAAATAATGGAAGGAAGGGAAAACACTGAAGAAAAAATGGAAAGTTAATAATGAGAAATTGAAGCAAAGAAGAAATAAGGAGGGAGAAGAGAGGAAAACAACGAGAGGAACAATGGAATGAGTTAGAAGAAAAAATAAGGAATGCAGAGGAAAAAGTTGGACGGAGAGGAAAGAAGAAAAAGAAATGGAAGGGAGAAGATAATGGAAAGAGAGAGAGAAAAATAGACAGAAGATGGAGGAATGACAGGAGGAAAAAGAAACGGGGGGAATAAGAAGAAGAGGAAGGAGGAGGAGGAGGAGGAGGAGGAGGAGGAGAGAGCGGAAGAAGGAGGAAGATTGAAGGTTCCGAGAATGGCAAAATGGAGGGGAGACTCGCCAAAGCTCCGGTGACAAAGGCAAGTAGCGATAAAGTGTGTGTCTGGGAGATAAGAGAGAGAGAGAGAGAGAGAGAGAGAGAGAGAGAGAGAAAGAGAGGAGGATGGGTGTTTGAGGGGGAAGGGGGTCTGAAGGGAGGAGGGGTGGGTGAAAGGGAAGTGAAGATAAGCGAGAGGGTGTGACAGGGAGGGGGAAGGGGAAGGGAGAAGGGGAAGGGGAAGGAGGGGAGGGGAAGGGAAGGGGAAGGAGGGGAGGGGAATGGAAGGGAAAGGGGGAGGGGGAGAGGGTAGGGGGGAAGACAGAAGACAAACGACTGGGGTGGCGACAAGAGACACAAGAGGGGGCGACCGCCAGCGACGGCACGACAGATAGCTGTGGTGGGGAGGACGGGAGGGGGAGGGGAGAGAAGAAGGAAACTAAAATAAAATGGGAGGACGAAGAGGAAGCTGAAACAAAATGATGATGATGATGATGATGATGATGATGATAATGACGGTGATGATGATGATGATGATGAGACAATGAGACAAAATGGACAAAGACGAGCAATAAGTGGACAATATATTACGATGCAGACAGGAGGATGAGGAGGAGGAGGAGGAGGGGGAATGAAAGTAGTATGAACGAGATGAAGAATGAGAAAGAGGGCCAAGAAGAAATATGTTGAAGAAAATGAGGAAGAAAAACAAGATGAAGCACAGTTAACAGGAGGAGGAAAAACAATACAAGAAAAAAACAAAAAAGAGGGAAAGATGAACAGGGCGACGAAAGACAGGAAGACAAAGTAAGAAAATGAATAAGAGGAAGGGAAAGAGCAGTGTGTATGAGGAAAGATGAGGGAGGACCGATGGGGAGATAAAAGTGAGAAAGGGGAGGAAAGGGAGAAAAAGGAAGAGGTGGAGAAAGAGAGAGAGAGAGAGAGAGAGAGAGAGAGAGAGAGAGAGAGAGAGAGAGAGCAACGAAAGTGGAAAGATATAGAAGAGAAAAATGGAAGGTTGGGGAGAGAAAAGAAAGAAGGGAGAGGATGGAAGAGAAAGATGGAAGGAGAAGAGTGAGAGGAAGGAAGGAAGGAAGGAAGGAAGGAAGGAGGACAGGATAAAAAAGAAGGACAGAGGAAGAAGAGAAGAGGAATGAAGAGAAGATGAAAGAAGGTAGGAGGACGGAGAGGGGAAACAGTGTGGGGTGAACGAGGGGAGGAAAGGGGGACAAAGAAGAGGCAACGTGGAGAGAGATAAGGCACGAGGGCAGAGAAAAGAAGAAGGGGAGAAGGCAAGGAAAATAAAAACAGAAGGGAGGGAGAGAGGATGAGGGATGTGTGGGAGAGTAAGTGGAAGGGAGGTAAAATGGGAGAAACATTGGCAACGCTACGCTGTTGCAACCCTCCATCTGACCAAGCACATGCACTCCACCTCCCTGCACACCTAACCAAGCGAATTTCGGCCCTCACCAACCCCCTCATCGTTTCTTTTAAAGGTGGGCATAAAGAGAACGCCTTAAGGACACATAACCTGAGCCCTGCAAATTCTTTGCACAGATCGCATTGAATTTTTTTTTTTTTTTTTTTTTTTCCCCCCACAAAAACTACTTATGACAGCATTCCACCTATCAAAAGGCACCAGTGCGCTATAAGACACTTAACTATGTGAAATTTCATGACTATAGTGAATACTTTCTGAGTGCTGGCCTGGATATGAAATCTCTACGCCCGGCCTGCCGCCCAAATCTTCAGACGGACACCTATTGATCCCAGTGATAACAACACCCTCCTCTGACTTTGCAAGGTGCAGGGTAAAAAGAGGGACAAGAGAGGGAACGTTACGAAAGAAGAGGATCTAGAGGGAGGATATTGCGAAGACACTGGAAGATAAAAGACAGACGAAAGAACGTGGGGACAGGAGTTAGATGAATGAGAGAAAAGGGTTTAAATTCGGCTGGTGGTGGCAAGAATACAGCCATACTACTTCACTGTTTTCCGTTTCATCCTGTATGTCTTCCTCACCAAACCCCACCCCCCTAAAAAAAAGGAAATACATACATACAGACATATATATACATTCATACATATACACACACAAAAACGGAGAAAAGGGAGACGTATGTTAGTGTTCTGTCTATGAGGGGAGAAGGAATGAGTGGCAAATGCGTATCTAGGCTTCATTGCTTATTCGATTTTTCTGTTCTTTCTTCGTCTTTCTCCATTAATTTCGGAGAGAGAGAGAGAGAGAGAGAGAGAGAGAGAGAGAGAGAGAAGAACAGGGGGGAGGGGAAGAGGGGAGAAGGGCCACAGGCAATAGTCAAAGGAGATATGAAGCCCTCGAGGGGAGAAAATGGGAGAGACAAGAGGAGAGGGAGATGAGGGGGAGGGCAGGGAGGATCTGAGGAAGGTGGAGGAGCGAAGGGAGGAAGAAGTCGAAGAGGTAATAGGAGGAGGAAGAGGAGGAATAGGAGGAGGAAAATAATGAGGGTAAGAGGAGGGAAATGGGAAGGTAAGTAAGAGGTAGGGAAGATGTGGGGAAGGGAACACGGAACATGGGGAAAAAAGACAGCGGAGGCAGAGAGAGAGAGAGAGAGAGACAGAGAGAGAGAGAGAGAGAGAGAGAGAGAGAGAGAGAGAGAGAGAGAGAGAGAGAGAGAGAGAGAGAGAGAGAGAGAGAGAGAGAGAGAGAGACAGAGACAGAGACAGAGAGAACACGAGGGAGATGAGGGGCAAGGGAGGAGAGCAAAAAGGGAAAAGAAAGAAAAAACTAGAAAAAGAATCAAGTGAAGAAGGTGAAGGAAGATCAAGAAAACAGTAATGGTGAAGAAAACCGACTTAGAAGTGAAGAAAGGGCAAATGAGGTGAAGAAAAACCTGAGAAAAGAATGAAGAGGCGGTCTGGAAGAGGAGAGTAATTTGGAGAAAAAGAGGAGGAGAGAGAAGACAGGAAATTAATGACTCTCTCTCTCTCTCTCTCTCTCTCTATTGCCTGACGCCGCATCCTGAAAGGTGTGAAATCGACAAAAGGACCTGGAAATTAATGAGGTGAGGGGAATGGACAATAAAAAAAAAAAAAAAAAAAAAAGACACTCGATAAGAAAATGCAGAACCGGGGAAAATAATAATAGAGAGAGAGAGAGAGAGAGAGAGAGAGAGAGAGAGAGAGAGAGAGAGAGAGAAGTTGGAGGAACATCAGATGCAAGTTGAAAAGGAGTGAGAGGGAAGAGAGGGAAAGGAGGACAGAAAAAAAGGGAGAGAAGGAAAGGAGGGAAGGATGGAGTGAGCGGCAGAGGACACTGGATGAAAGATGAAGGAAGGAGCTGGAAAAAGGAGAGTGGGAAGGAGGGAGGGAAGGAGAGTGAAGAGACGGAAAATGTAGGAAGGGAGGGAAGGAATGAAGGAGGGAGGATGAAGGAACAGACTGTGTGGGAAGGTAGGGAAGGAGGGAGGGAGTTTGAAGGGACAGAATGTGTAGGAAGGGAGGGAAGGAGGGAGGGTGAAGGGGGGACAAACTGTATAGGAGGGGAGGAAAGGAAGGAGGGGGGGGGTGTAGGGACAGAAAATGTACGAAGGGAGGTGAGGAAGGAAGAAGTTGGAGGGAGAGAAGAGGTGTGGGAGTATGGATTGAATGAAAGAATAGGAATAGATGAATAATAATGAAGGAGAGAAGAGGGAAGAAGAGGGAGGGAAGGTGGTGGAAGGAGAGATGTCAGACGAAGAGGGCGCGAGGGAAGGAGAGAAGAGAAAGGGAAGGAGGTGGAAGGAGAGAAGTCAGACGAAGAGAGAGGGAGGGAGGGAGGGAGGGAGAGAAGAGGAAGTAGGTGAGGAGGAGGTATGGGACTGACGGTGGAGAGAGCGAGGTAGAAGGCAGGGAGGGCTGAGGGCAGGACAGAAGAGGAACGAGATGAGGGAGGGGGAAGAATTAGGGAGAAGACGAGGGGGTAGTGAGAGATAGAGGGGGGGGATGAGGAGAGACGAGGTGAGGGATGGGAAAGAACGAAGAGGGGAGAGAAGAGGGGGTGCTGAGGGACAGAGGGGGTGAATGGGAGGAGAGGCAGTAACCAGCCGTCGTCAAACAGCGTATTATGGCGGCCTTATGGAGTGATGGGCGTCTGCACCCTCTGATACAGCGGGGGAGGGGAGGTGGAGGGAGAGGAGAGAGGGAGGAAGAGGGTAGGGAGAGAGGGGGGAGGGGAGTGGAGGTGGTGTGGAAGATGGAAGAGGAGGGTGGCTGGAAGGGGAGTGGTGGGGGAAGGGGGAGGGTAATTAAATGGTTGGGGTAGGGAAGGGGGGAAGTGGTGGTGGGAGTGGCCAAGGGAGGGTGACGAAGAAGAAAAAGTGAGGGGAGAAGAGGTGCTGGGGTGAGGTAGGTGGGGGGAAGGTAACAGGCAGGTTGGGGTAAGAGAGAGGAGGAGAGTGACCGGAAGGCGAGAGGGGAAGGGGGAGAAGGACAGTGAAAAAGAGAGAGGGGGAGAGGGAAGGGGAGGGAAGGGGTGAGGGAAAGAGGGTCGGGGGGGAGAGAGAGACGGGGAGAGGGTTTTGAAGGGATGCGAAGCTGAGGAGGAGGGAGGGAGAGAGGGATTAAAGAGATGAGGCGAAGAATGTGATAAACAGGGATAGCGCGACGAAAACTTAAGGAGGTATATGAAAAAGGTAGGATGGAAGAGGGTGGACCAAAGGAAAAAGAGAAACAAAGAAAGAAGTTGAGAAAAAAAACGAGGAAGGTGATAAATGGAGAGAGAGAGAGAGAAGAGAGAGAGAGAGAGAGAGTTGATGGGTTGATGGTGGTGGTTGTGTTGAGGGTTATTAAGACTGACAGGACTTTCCCCCATACTGGTATCGTTACTCTCTCTCTCTCTCTCTCTCTCTCTCACTTGTATTGGTTTTCCTTCCTGCCTCCTTGTCTTTCAATCTTTATCGGTCTTCCTCTGCTTCCTCCCAACTTTACTGTTTCTCTTTCATTCCTACGGTAAAACTTTATAGCTTTTTCCTTTTGTTACTCTTTTCTATTTCTCTTCCTCTATCTTTTCTTCTCTTCCTCTTTGTGTCGTTCCTCCTCCTCCTCCTCTTCTTCCTCCTCCTCCTCCTTGTTACTTAACGAATTCTCTCTCATTAAGTCCTTCTCGTTTCTCATTCTTCTTTTTCGTTTCTTTGTATTTTCTTTTTCACAACATAAGCCTTTTTTAACCTAAGAATTTTCCTGTGCTACATACATACATTTACTCTGATCAAACTGTTCTCGTTCGTTGTTCAGCCTTTTTTTCTCTCTCTCTTAATTATTCGTGTATTTCTCTTTCGTTATTTCAGCCTTTTTTTTTTTTTAATCTTAATATGTCTTTCGTGTTCTTGATATATTCGTGTCTTTTTCTGCACCTCTGTTTCCATCTTTCTGCAGACACACACACACACACACACACACACACACACACACACACACACACACACTCTCTCTCTCTCTCTCATCTTCAATCTCCCTCCATAATCAGTTTCTCAGCCTTTTTACATCCCCCCAAAACTCTTACCTCTCCTTCCTTCTCTCCTCCCTCTTTCCCCTCTCCCTCCCCATCCCCCCTCCCCCTCTTGTCTCCCTCACCCTTCCTTCTTTTCTCTCCTTCCCTCCTTCCTACCTAGCCAAGAATCTGAGCGTACATTGTTCCCTCCAGCACCAAGTTGCGAAGACTACTCTAACTTGTTGTGTCGAGTTTGCTCTCTCTCTCTCTCTCTCCTTCCTGTGTATTTGCTTTCCTTATATCACCATCTCCTTAGGTGACCTCTCCTTCCTATTCCCTCACGCTCTCTCCTCTTATCTTCTTCCTCCTCCCTCCTTCTCCACTATCTCTTCACCTCTCCTCTTCTCTCCCCATCCTTCTCTCCACTCTCTCCTTCCTTTCCTCTCCTCCTCCTCCCCCCCTCCAAATTCCATAAACGGACCAAGGAATAATTGTTCCACTTTGTCTTTCCCCAAACCATTCCTCCTCCTCCTCCTCCTCTTCCTCCTTCTCACTTCCTTCCTGTCCCTGTTTCTCTTCTTGTTCTTCTTCCATCTTCTTTTCCTCTCTCTCCTGATGTGGCAGTGCAATTATTTTAAGACACAGGCTCTTCTTTATTCTTCTCTTCTCTTTTCCACTTCCCCACTTCCACATTCTACAAACGCACGAAGAAGCACTTGCCACATTTAGTCTCTCCACACAACTTCATACTCTCCACTTCTCCTGCTCCTCCTCCTCCTCCTCCTGTGTGAAACGCAGTTTAATTATATCGAACCCTGGTTACCTTTATTTTGTTTTACTCTTCCACTTCGCCCTCCACTTCTCCATTCCACTGTCAAGTAGTTACAGCCACTCTTTTCTTCCCTTCGCACCTCCACACTCCCCATCTCTAAACTCCCCACTCCACACTTCCCATCTCCACACTCCACCTCTTCACGCTCCCTAACTCTTACCTGGAGTGACTGTTCATCCACAGAAAATGTTTTAAGCATTCTCTTCCACTTCACCCTCTCGCAGCCGGACCACGTACCCACTGTCACACTTCCACATTTCGTCTCTCCACATACCCCCCCCCCTTCTTCTTCCTCCTCCTCCGTGAAGTGCTCATGTATCCATTTCAAGACAAGCTATTCCTTTCTTTGCTCCATCCTTCCACTTCGCCACCAATTTCCATATTCCACAGTTAAACCAAGCAATAATTGCCACTCTATGCCTCTCCACACCCATTGCTCCCTCCACCTCCTCCACATAACTCCAGTCTCTCCACCTCCACTTAAGTACAGAGACTAATATGTTCCCTGCCTTTCTCTTTCACTTTAGTATCCCACAGTCAAATCAGGTACACTTCCACACTTCATCTCTCCACACACCACCACCTCCTCCACACACTTCCACTCTCTCCACCTCTCGTGTGAAGTGAGTATGTAACCATCAAGGGGGAAGGCTAATATTTTCTTTACCATCCTCTTCCACTTGAACATTCCACAGCCAGACAACGCAGTAACTGTCACACTCCCGCACTTCATTCCTCCTCCTCCTCTTCTTTCTCCACCACCACCGCCACCATCACCTCCTCCTCGTCCTCGTCCTCCTCCTCCTCCTTCACACCTCTTGCCTGAAGTGACTTAAGGAACCATTTCAGTGGCCAAATCTTTATCTTTTTACTTTACCACGCCCTTCAAACCGTATGACATTTTTTAAAAGTTTATTTCAGCTATTACCTGACGATTTTATTCAACCCAGATTTTTCTTAATAAAATGATTATACAAAAAGCCCTAATAAAGTCCTTCAATGCGAGATGCCTTTCCTAAGATGAATAAAATCGTCTGGAAGCAGCAGGAATAAAGTAAGCTAAATGACGTTATCCGGAATCCACGAGGTTAACTCTCTCCATCTCTCTCTCTCTCTCTCTCTCTCACACACACACACACACACACACACACACACACACACACACACACACACACACACGCCACAGCCGGATCATGGAGTAATCGCCACACTTTGTCTCTCTGGTCTCTCCTCCTCCTCCAAGCTCCTTCAGTCTCTCCTCCTCCTCCTCCTCTTGCCTGGAGTGAGTGTGCAACCATACGAGAGACGAAGGCTGATATTTGCTCTTCCACTTCTACCTCGCAGTCGTAAATTGTCACACTTCCTCACTTGACCTCTTCACACACCTCCTCCACACTCATCATCATCATCATCACCATCATCACTCTCTCCACGTGTCATAAGTAACTGTAACTGTTTCATGACTATGGCCAACAATTACTCTTCCACTTCGTCTCCCACTTCTACACTTCACAGCTTGGCCAAGTGGTAACAGTCACTCCTGGCCTCTTCACAAACTTCCCAATTTCTATCTCTTCTGCATGTCACTGACTTCAGGATAGATGTTTTTACTCATTCTCTTCCACTTCACTTCACCATTCTCTTCAATTTCACTTCACCATTCTCTTCTATTTCGCTGAATTATTCTCTTCTATTTTACAACGCCATACTCTTCCACTTCAATATTCTCTACCACTTCACCATTCTCTTCCACCTCGCTTTATCATTCTCTTCTACTTCACTTCATTCTCTTCCACCTCACTTTATCATTCACTTCCACGTCACTTTACCAATTTCTTCCACTTATCATTTTCTTCCACTTTATTCCACAAACGAACCACGCAGTACCTGTCACACTTACACACACCATCTCTCAACACACTCCCCCTCCTCCTCCATTCTCTCCTCATGGGTGAAGTGAATGTGTGCAACCCTTAAAGGACAAAGGATAATCTTTACTCTGCTCTCTCCCGCCCTGTCCTCTCTGCTGTCTCCGCTAAACTTTTGACTTTTCTGGCGATGGGCATTGTGCGAGTGGACAGTAACGCGGTGGGGAAAGGGGAGGAGGGACAGGATGAAAAGGTGGAGGAGGAAAAGGGACAAGAGAAGACAGGGAAAGAGAGGGACAGCGTGAGAAGGTTAAGGGTGAGTGTGTGAAGAGCTAGAGGAGCACAAAGGCGTACAAAGGAAAACAAACTGCTACAGACCTGTTGGCCTTTTCGTGGCTGACTTTTAAAGGAAAATTCATAACCAAGAAAACTACTCTATCAGCTAAGGACAAGGACAGGAAAGCAGGAAAGCTCCCCCTCCCCACTCACCAAAGGGGAAGGGGGAGGTGGAAAGAGGACAAGGGAAGACAAACGAAGAGAGCGAGAGGAAGATAACAGTAAGGGTATGGAAATGAAGGGAAGGGGTGAGACGGTGAGGTGGAAGGGGGAGGAGAAGGGAAGACAAAGGGAGACTGGGTGAGAGTGACAGAAATGTGGGCGAAGGTATGGGCACTGTGTGGGTGTAGACTGGCGGAAGAAAGGGGGGTTAGAAGGGGGAAAGCAACAGCATGGGGTGGGAGATAGAAGAGGGATATGGGAGAGGGAAGGGAGAGTGAAAGGGACAGGGTAGAAGCGAGGGTCAGGATAGTACGTGAGGTGGGAGAGAGGAGAGGATAAGGAGCTGGAATTGGAAGCTGGAGGTGGCAAAAGGGTTAAGGATAAGGATGAGGGTATATGGAGAAAGAGAGTGAATAGAAGATGCCTACAGTTCACCCTTTCAGTATGGTATAGCCTTTTTTAATCTGGCTATCTCGAAACGATCTGCTTTAGTTCGGAAAGGCCTGTAGTAAAGAAGAGGCTGAAGACAATATCCTTTACTTCTTACAAGACGACGACGCGTTATTTCTTTTCCTCCAACCGAAGAATTATTTTTTCAGCTTTGGATATCTTTTTCTTTCTTTCTTTCTTTTTTTTTTTAGTTCAAGTCGAGTTGGGTTTTGTCTCAGCTGCATAAAATCGTCCAACGTCAGTCACAATAACATACCCTGTCGATGATGCGCCTAATGAAGAGTTCAATATACATGTGAGTTAAACACAGTATACTAAGGATGTGGGTGTGGACTGAAAGATAGACCCGTTGACTGAATTTCCAAGGTGTGCGATGAACAGGAAGCATATAGAAAAGAGGTGCGGTGTGTGATGTGTGTGGGATGTGTGAGGTGAGAGATGTGTGTCTGTGTGAGGCGTGAGGTGTGCAAGGTGTGATGTGCGGGGTATGAGGTGCAAGGTGTGTGTAGGCGTGATGAGGAAGAAAGTGTGAGGTAAACAAGTCAATCAGGGTGGCTGGCTCATCTCACACACACCTCATCTCACACTTAATTCCTCACCGCTCATCCTTCCCTCACTCTCTCACTCACTCTTTCCTTCAGTCGTCTTCCTTCTCTCACTCTCATTATCCTTCTTTCGTCTCCCCACTCCAACTTTCTTCTTTTTCTCACTTTTCCCTTCCTCCTTCTCTTTCCTTCTCTCTCTCTCCCCCTCTCTCCCTCCTTCCCTCCCTCCCTCCCTCTCTCTCTCTCTCTCTCTCTCTCTCTCTCTCTCTCTCTCTCTCTCTCTCTCTCTCTCTCTCTCATCGTTTCTCCTCATTCAATATACCACTAAGTCTGTTGCTGTTTTGTTTTTCACCTTCCTCTGCTCTCTGCTCTATTAATCTGCTGCTGTTCCTGCACTTGTATCCATACACACACACACACACACACACACACACACACACACACACACACACACACACACGTCTCCAAAACAAGGTAATTCAGGCCATACCGCAACTCCCATCTCTCTCTCTCTCTCTCACACACACACACACACACACACACACACACAAACACGCTAATACAACACTCACACCCAAACACGCCAGGAATTCATTGAGCAATTATTTTTTCCATTCGCAGCGGGGAAGTGAAAGAGTTGGGGGAGGGGAGTGATTGATGTAGGAGAGATGAGAGGAATGGGGGAGAGGAGGGGGGTGGGAGTGAGGGGGAGAGAGAGAGAGGGGGGTTAGGGATTGGGAAGGCGGGAAGGGGAAGACTTGGTGGGGAGAAGGTGTGATTTATGCAGGAGAGAAGGAAGGGAGGGGAAGGGGAAATGAACATGACGGTAGGGGGTGGGGAATGGGAGGAGAGTAATTGGAGGGGGGAGGGAAGGGAAAGGGGAAGGGATCAGAGAAGGCTAGGGAGGGGTGTGTAGGAAGGGGATGAGAATGACTAATGTGGGAGAGATGAAAAGGATGAAAGGGTTGGGGAGGAGGGGGAAAGGGCGGAAGGGAAGGGGGAGAAGAATGACTGATGGAGTAGACGAAAGGAGAGAGAGAGAGAGAGAGAGAGAGAGAGAGAGAGAGAGAGAGTATTGGAGGAGTCAGACACATCCTTCATTAACCCGTCCATTACTAAATATCGTTAACAACCTGACTAAACCCGACTACAGGTAGCAATTAAAGACAGTAAAAAAGACGCCACCGAACTGAGGGGGTTAAATCTTAGCTGATATTTTAATCTTTATCTTATCACCACCAGACGATTTTATTCAGCCTTAGTAATCTTTCTTTATGAAGACACCAGAGAGAGAGTTTCCGCGGACTCATAGGCTGTATTCTCGTCCCTTGAAGAAGTCCCCTAACACCTTTTCCTATGCGACTTATTTTGTTTATCACACCTTACTGTCCTCTTCTGTGTTGCATAAATTCTTTCAATATCGCCATACTCTGCATAAATAACGTCACAAAGGATACTAACCACCCATATCCAAAAATAAATCGCTAAGGAAGAGGTGTTAGGGAGCTTCCTTAACCCACGAAAATACAAGCCATATACTGCGATGCTGTCCTGTTTTTTTTTTATTCTTCGATATTTTTCAACTACGGGGCAGCTCTCGTAGCGAAAGGGTTAACTCGTTCAGTCTGAGGTGTCGGCTTTAAAATGAAATAAATCGACTGGCGGAGGCACGGAAAAAAAAAAAAAAAAAAAAAAAAAAAAAAAAGGCCCCGTAGTGAAGTGGTGAGATGTACCCCCCCCTCTCTCTCTCTCTCTCTCTCTCTCTCAATCTTCCGGTGTTAAGCTGAATAACTATAAGAAAAAGTACTTACCAAATCCCATCTTACTCTTCACAGCCAATATCCAATCCCTTTCTCTCTAACCCTAACCCTCGTAATCCCCTCAAACACGCGATTTACGCCCCCTCTCCTCTCCCCCTGACTAACGCCTCCACCTGAGCGGGGTCCTGGGTGAAGCGTTATTGTAGGTGGCAAGGATAATGAAGCCAGAATCGCATCCGGTAATGGCCCAGGTAATTATCGGGAGAGGTGATCACGTTTGGTAGCTTCCCGGGGACATACTGCACTGGCCCCCCTCCCTCCCGCACACCCCCTCCCTCATCCCTACTTATCCCCCTCCCCCTTTTCCTTCTCTCCTTATAATGCCCCCCTTAGTCTTCGTTTCCTTTTCCCCCCCCTCTCTTCCTTCCTTCTCCCTATCCCCTTCCTCTCTCTCACCTCTCCTTTTATCACTTCCCTTTCCTCCCCTCTCCTTATTACCTTCCTTCTCTCTCCTTATCAACCTCCACCCCTCTCCTTATCCCCTTCACCCTCTTCCTCCCCTCTCCTTATCCCTCCACCTCCTCCCTCTCTTCTCCATATCCCCCTCCACCTACTTTCCCGCTTCTTATCCAACCCCTCTGTCCTCCCCTATCCATGTCCCTCCCTCCCTTTGCTTCCTCATTCCTTACCTCCGTCTCCCTTCTACCTCGGACGGGGAGTCAGTGGCGCGATGGTTAGTACTGTCAGCTCACAACTGGAAGACCCCTACACTGATTTTCGTGCCGGTCAGACCCTTGTACAAAATTCGTTTCCTGTCCCTGTTCAACCTGCTCTGTAATTAGAGACGTGGCTGGAAATTCGACTGTTGAATGTCTTATTCTAGGGGGACATTGTGACACAGCAAAATGAAACATACATAACAGCTTGCTTTAATCTCGTTCGTGTAGTCTTTTCACTTTAACTTGGCCTAAAATTGCCATCTCGCTATCTTGAATGCTAAGGCGTAACTAATCGACAGTAGAATATGGTACTAGTCATGATGAAGTGCTATGGAAATGACACAGAGATGCAGTACTGTCTTATTGGTCCATTGAGCTACAGGAAATTTATGGCAAAAAGACGAAAATCTGGGCCAAGTTATGGTGAACGGAGTATAGTCTGTGGGAATCAAACTATGTCCTCTTTTCTTTTTCTTCTTCTTCCTCTTCTTCTTCTTCCTACCTCCGTCTTCATCTTTTCTACCTTGGTCTTCCTTTTCCCCTCCCCTTATATCTCCCTCCCCTCTTCTCTCCTTATCCCCCCTTTCCCGTCTCTCTCCTAACTTTGCTTCCCTCTCCCCCTTGACTCCATATTATCAGCTATCTATGCTTACTGCACGTTATGATTACCTTCGACATTAAAACAAAAATAACAAAACCACAGCGGTGCACTATGCTGTATCCTTTGTTAAAAAACGAGAGGAAAATATTACACTAACAATAACAAACTCCCTCCCTCCCTCCCTCCCTCTCTCTCTCACTCTCTCTCTCTCTACTTCCTTTCAGCCCTCTCCTTCACCCTCCCTCCTATATGCTTTACCCTATTTACCCCCCTCTTCTTTGCACCCCTTTCCATTCTTTCTTCCTTTTACATCCCCCATTCCCCTCTCTCTACCCCACTTTATATCCTCCAACCCCTCTCTTTCCTTCTCCCCTTTATATCCCCCAACCCCTCCTCCCTCTTTCCATTATGCCTTCAATCCCTCCTCCCCTCCCCCCCACCTTTACGTCCCTCCCCAACCTGGTAAGTCATGTCCGTCCGCTAATTAAATGCATCAGGTGTGGGAGGCCAGGTGTCGTCAGATCAGAGTCAGGGCCTTGCAGTACACGATTTGAGGCATCACTGGCTTCTTTGCTACTCTCTCTCTCTCTCTTTGCTGTCCTATCTTTTTCTCATATATCTACGACTAAGACTAAATTACTTAATATTAGTCTAAACCGCCTCGCCTGGACCGTGATATCTCCATTACGTGTCTCCATCTTTTTTCTTCTCTCCCTCATTCTTTCTCTTGTTTTTATAGCTTTTCTCCCTCCCTACTTCCTTCCTTCCTTCCTCCGCATCTCTCCTTTCCCCCGGCTTCTTTTTTCCTCCCCCTTCCCTTTGTCTTTCTCCCAGTCATTTTAACTTAATCTTATTTTCCTTCCTATTTCCTTCAAATCTGTTTTCTCTTCCGGCTCTGTCTTCCTCCCTCCTTCCCTCTTGTCTCTTCTTTCTCTTGACCCTCACTTTCCATCTGTTTCTCGTTTGCTCCGTTTCTCCTGCGCTTAATCTTATTCTTGCCTTCCTCCTTGCCTTGTCTGTCTCCTGTATCTTCTTCCAGTCCCCTCGACTTCCTCTTCTCTCTACCTCCTTTTGTCTCACCGCAATACTTCTCCCTCCCTCCTCCTTTCCTTCCTACCATTAAATCCTATCTACATTTTTTTTCCTCTATATTTCCCATTCCGGGCACAGACAGTTCCTTCCCAGAGGCCTTGTAATCCTCATCCATATCACACAGTTTCTCATGTCACTGCTCTGGCACTAATACCTACCGTCTATACTAAATACATACAAGTGATGTCTAATTCTGGATTGGTGTAATGGTATTAATAGGGATTTTCTGAGATTACGCAGTTCTAGTATTAAACATAATCTAGTAACTTAACTCCATATTATGAATTTCTATCCGGATCTACCCATATCTAGCCTATTTAATCCACTCCACTCAGCCAGACTCTATCCAAAATCTATCCTTAGCCAAAAAATTACCAAAACACTCCACTATAATATACTACCCAAATATATCGACTGAGCTTACGCAGACTTAATCGAACACAGCATATCCAATCTTTAATTCTATCTAACCCGTTCTAACCAATCCGCTTCTAATTCCACTTAATCCACTCCCAACCCGATAGTTCCAATCAGATCCACCTTCCCGCAGTCTCCCCGGACGTCAAGTATTATCAATTTAATTCAACTCAAGTAATTCCTTCCATGGCCTTCTCGTTGCTCTTTTTCTGAATTTTTCCTCCACCCCCCTCTCTCTCTCTCTCTCTCTCTCTCTCTCTCTCTCTCTCTCTCTCTCTCGTCCTCCTATCATCATTTTCCCCTTCTCCCTTCCATTTTACGTCGTTTTCACATCTCTTCCTGCTACACTTCCGTCTCTCCCTCTCTCTCTCTCTTTCTCTCTCTCTCTCTCTCATTTTTTCAACTCTCCCACATCTCTCCCTACCTACCGTCCCTCTCTTTATCTTTCGCCTCCGCCTCTCCGTCCCCCTCCCCATCTCCCTCCCCCGTCTCTCCACCCCCCTCCCCACATACCTGTCTCTGATAATTTCCCCAGAGCTTCCCATCGGTAATCTAGGCCCGGTATTTCATTATGACTGGGGTGGGGGGTATTAAGCCCCCATCACAAACCCACTACACCACTACTCTTTATTTTTACGGGATCATATACCCCTCCTCTCTCTCTCTCTCTCTCTCCCCGTCTCTCTCTCTCTTTTACGGGATCATATTTACATCTCGGTACTAAGCTAGGTAGGGGAAAGAGCTGCTAACGTAATGATGAATAATGATGAACTGGTGTAATCCATTAAGACTGGTGTGGGTATTATGCCAACCCAGACGCCATTACACACCCACTACACCACCGCTATTATCTATCTATCTATATTTTTATTTATTTAATTTCCCAGTTAATTTGGCAAGGGGTGGTGGTCTACGGTTGCTCATTTAACAACTTAATCCTAGACTTAATTTCACCTTTTGTGGGGAATTACACCCTCCTACACTAAGTACATTTATTTATTTTTTAGAGGATTGTATTTAGCTGTGTATGGGTGCTAATTTAAGCATACAGCCAAGTACAATTTTATTTCTTATATATATATTTTTTTTTGGGGGGGAGGGTTACGTTCTACTACTCGGTACATTTTTTTTTTATATTTTTAGTACATTTATATTTTTTTTGGGGGGATAACATTCTACTCTCCTAAGTACATTTTTAAAAATATCTTTAGTGGTGTATATTTAAAACTGGGTGCTACTTTAACTACACCTAACACATTTAATATTTTACCATAATACTTTCTAACGAGGAGAATGTATGTTAGTGAGGTGGGGGGGAGGACTGGGAAGGGGAGGCCAAGGATGAGATGGAGGAATGGAGTGGAGAGATATATGAGAGAGGGGGGTGTAAACTGGGAGCAGGGCAATGAAATGGCGGGGTACAGAGCGACATGGAGGCGATTTGTTTGTGGCCACCCCTTACGGGATTAAGGCGTGTGGCAACAGTTAGACAGACATTCTGATTATGGTGGCAATTTACGAGGAGATGATGCTGTATATCTGTCAAGTAATTATCCAAGTTCCTGGTTTATTCCTTAAGATTATACAGTACTTAGATTTGGATGCTCCCCTAACTACTTCGAACATCCGATTTATTTTAGGGGGAATATACTGGATGCTCACCTAATTTCTTCTTACATCTGATTTAGTTTGGGGCAATTTATTTATGGCTTGGCGCTAATTATACAGCCTATGATGGTGAACGGGTGCTGACTGAACTGCGTAACCACACATCTAGATTACAAATGTTGTTTTGCGGCTTATATTTTGATTCCGTGCTAATTCTATGCAGGTAACGATGGGTGATAATCTTAAATGAATGTGGATATACACTCTTACTTTATCAATCTATGTGCCAATATATCGCAATTTATCTATCTACCTTTCTCTCTATCTATATCTACCTTTCAATATCTCTCTCTCTCTCTCTCTCTCTCATCTATCTATCTATACCTACCTATCTATATATCTCTCTATCTATATCACTCTAACTATCTAAGCATTTATTAATCTATTCATATTTACCACACCACTTGCCCTGTAAACTGAGAGAACTGGTAAAACAATGTATATGCTGCACTGAAACCATACACAGGGATTATTCTTTAATTTAACGTTAGGTCCTCCAATCCAATTACCTTACTCGTGTTATTTTTCTTTTCACCTGACGATTTCATTCAGCTAAGGAACACCGGCCGTATTTTGAGGGATGGTGAAGGCTATCTAACCCTTTTATTTCGAAAAATATACTCTACTCTCGCTCATATCATCCGGAAACGGAAAAAAGATGTCAATAATACACCTCATCCTATTCAAGTGGTAAACAGATAAAAAGAAATGTCAAAAAGTGCAATTTAACTTGAGCCTTTTTCTAATGCAAGGAAGAAGGAATCAAAGGCCAGTCAAGAGAAACCGGATGAAAGTGTACTCTGTCGAACTGTGAATTGTCAGTCTCTCTCTCTCTCTCTCCCATTTAATATTGCGCGATTGTTCTGATCAGACGAAGATCCTTAACCCCTTTCAATATGCTGATGGCTAAGTATAGTCAAACTTGAGATCTGACTAGTAACCTCAGAGATTAATTTCTTAGGGTCGTATTCTCGTCAGCTTAGGACACTCCCTTGCACCTCTTCCTTAGCGATTTATTTTGCATACTACGCATTACTCTCTCCTATGTTACTTATATATACATTTTTTTTTTATACTTAAGCACATAGAATAAATGACTTACGAGAATATATCAACGTACGAGATGGAGAAAGATCCCTGTAAGGAAGAGATACTGGGGAGCCTCCTCAGTCTACGAGAATACGGGTCCAAGACATCGAATTTCAGGCAACCACGACAAAATATTAAAGTTGGGGGAGCGGTTCAGTTCCGTCAGGTGAAAACAAACTTACAACGAGGCGCCACAGAAGTACAGTTGCCGTAGCTATTCAAAGGCCACCATTACCTGAAAGGAAAAGAATACGAGACCTTAGTTAACATTAAAAGATACATCAATAGTTAATTTCACACACACACACACACACACACACACACACACACACACATGCTCTGCGTTAACCCGTTTACATACAATTTTTTTATACCCCGGCAGAAATTTGTGGATACCCTATAACCTCCTCTGAATACATTCAAATCTAACATGTTATTAAATTCACAAGGCTAATGCATAATTTCAAACTAAACTCTGCTGTAATTTGACCAACACGAAATGAAAAGTAAGATCTAAATAAACGATTTAAAAATACAGAGAAACTAGAAATTACAGATGAGTGAAAAATCTTACAGTAAAAAAAAACACACACAATTACAGTGACTCAAACTGTACCCATCCTGATACACAAAAAGCAGAAGGAAAGAGGGAATCGAGAGGCCCAAGAGAAAGGATAGCTGGTTATGGGAAAGAAATGAAGCCAAATGAAGGAGAACCTAAAACGAAACACCAGTAAATATAGGTAAGAAATATGCCACCTGAATAAAAGGGTTATGAGGGCGATGTGGTTACAATGATAGTGCCAGAACAACTTAAAAAAAAATAAATAAATAAAAAAATGAAACACGTCGAAACTGTGCTTACCGTGAAGATAAACACGATTCTTCCACACACGGGCAGCACTGTGAAATCAAGACCCATATATTGTTACTAAAATGTGATCAAAGTGTGGTTACATATTACGAGAAAAGTGTGGCTAAAAGTGTCCAACAACTTGTAGTGTATTTTTGTTTTTCTCTTGGAAGGAACAACAATTGCGGACTCGCGGCCTTTGGTTCCTTCTTCCTCGCATAAAAAAAAAAAAAAAATGGGCACAACAGCGTGGCCTAGATGTCGACAAAGGAGGGTGGCTACAAGCGCTATATTATTAGACTGTGTGGAGTGAGGAGGAGATGCAAGGGTGTGCAAGGGACAGCATGGTGGAATGATGAGGTGAAACGAGCTGTGGAACAAAAGAAGAAGGCATATGGTGAATGGTTGGCGAGTAGAGGTAGGGGAGAAGATGAGAGAGAGAAGAGAGAGGTATATGTGAGCAGAAGGGAGGTTAAGAGACTGGTGAAGGAGAGTAAGAAGAAAGTGGATGAAGAGTTTGGAAGGAATCTGAGTGTGAAATGGAGGGAGAGTAAGAAATTGTTTTGGAAGGAGGTAAAGAAAGTAAGGCAGTGTGAAAGGGGAAATAATAGGGGACTGAAAGATAGGAATAATAGATTGCTGGTGGAGAAGAGAGAGAAATTGAGGAGATGGAAGGAGCACTTTGAGGATTTGTTGAATGTAGAGAGTGAGAGCAGTGTGAGTATAAGTCGTTGGGGAATGGCTGGGAGAAGAAGAGATGAGAGGAGGGAGGAAGAGATCAGTAGGGCGGAAGTAGTGGAAGCGATGAAGAAAATTAAACTGGGAAAGGCCCCAGGAATTGATGAAGTGTATGGTGAAATGCTTAGGTATGGGGGTGAGATTGTTGTGGAGTGGATATGGAAGTTGTGTAGATTGGCTTGGGAAGAGAGAAGGGTTCCAGAGGACTGAAAATCAGGTATAATTGTTCCTCTGTACAAAGGAAAAGGGGAGAGAGAAGTATGTGGTAACCATAGGGGTATTTGCCTTCTTAGTGTGACTGGTAAAATATATGGTAGAATACTCATTGATAGGGTTAGGCATATGACAGAGGAGCTAGTTGGAGAAGAACAAGGGGGATTTAGGAAGGGAAAAGGGTGTGTAGATCAGATATTTGTTCTAAGATGTTTAGTAGAGAAGTATCTAGAGAAGGGAAGGAAAGTGTAAGCTGCCTTCATGGACTTGGAGAAAGCTTATGACAGAATAGATAGGCAAGGTATGTGGAAGGTATTAAGAATATATGGAGTGAAGGGGAAATTGCTGAGTGCTGTGAAGAGTATGTACGAGGGAGCTAGGGCTACGGTGTGAGTGGATGGTGAGCTGAGTGAGTTCTTTGATCTCAATGTGGGACTGAAACAGGGGTGTGTGATGTTTCCATGGCTGTTTAATATATATATGGATGGGGTTGTAAAGGAGGTGCAAGGTAGGGCAGTGGATGTGGGGCTGGCCCTAATGAATGAGGGTGAGATTTGGAAGCTTCCGGTGTTGCTGTTTGCTGATGATACAGTATTGTTGAGTGAAGATGAATGGGAGTTGCAAGGTTTGGTGAATGAATTTGGGACAGTGTGTAGGAGGAGGAAGCTGAAAGTTAATGTAAACAAAAGTAAAGTTGTGGTGTTTGAGAGGAATGAAGTCACAGAGTGTGCAGTGAGGTTGGATGGTGAGGATATGGAGAATGTGAGTGCATTCAAGTACTTGGGTAGTGTGATGAGTAAGGATGGAACTTTGGGGGATGAAGTACGTGAAAGGGTACAGCAGGGAAGGAAGGTTGTTGGTACACTGAAAGCAGTGATGAGAAATAGGGAGGTGAGTATGGAAGTTAAGAAGTCACTGCATGATGGTATTGTGATCCCTACCCTGACGTATGGAAGCGAGGCGTGGACCTTGCAAGAGGGGAACAAGTCAAGAGTGAGAGCAGTGGAAATGAGTTACTTGAGAGGAGCATGTGGAGTGACGTGGAGGGACAGGTTGACGAATGAAGAAGTGAAGGAACGTTGTGGGGTAGATGTGGATGTGGTTGAGAAGATTAGGAGAAATACACTGAGGTGGTTTGGACATGTGGAGAGAATGGAGAATGAAAGACTGACTAAGAGGGTGTATGTAGGTGAGGTGGAGGGAGAGAGAGGGAGGGGTAGACAGAGGATGAGGTGGAGGGATGGAGTTGAGAGGTATATGAGGGAGGGGGGGGGTGAGTTGGGGGGATGGTAGTCAAATGGTGGGTGACAGAGTGACTTGGAGGCGTTTTGTCTGCGGCCACCCTTTGCGGGATTGAGGCGTCTGGCAATAGATAGATAGATAGAAGAAGGAACTAAATCAAAACACCAGTAAATATAGTTAAGAAATATGCCACCTAACTTAAAGGGTTAAGAGGTCAATGTGGTTACAATGTTAGTGCCAAAACAACTTAAAAAAATAAAAATAAATTAAAAAAATGAAACACGTCGAAACTGTGCTTACTGTGAAGATAAACAAGATTCTTCCACACACGGGCAGAACTGTGAAATCAAGACCCATATATTGTTACTAAAATGTGATCAAAGTGTGGTTACATATTACGAGAAAAGTGTGGCTAAAAGTGTCCAACAACTTGTAGTGTATTTTGTTTTTCTCTTGGAAGGAACAACAATTGCGGACTCGCGGCCTTTGGTTCCTTCTTCCTCGCATAAAAAAAAAAAAAAAAAACTAGCCAAAAAAATGGGCACAACAGCGTGGCCTAGATGTCGACAAAGGAGGGTGGCTACAAGCGCTATATTATTAGACTGTGGGCCTAACACCATGGCCAAAAAAGATATTAAAACCGTGGCCATAAGAGGCAATAAAATGGCCAGAAATGTGTGCACGGGAGTTAATACGAGAATGTGGACCCAACAAGTGGCCAAACGTACCATTACAACCTTGGCCACAGCAGGTAATACAAGTGTGTCCAGAGAGTGTTCATACAAGAGCGTGGCCCAGCAGTGTGGCCACAACGACCCCCTCGTGTACAGTCGCTGGCGAATTAATCAGAGGGACGCACCGATTTTTTACAGCGGGTAATTGGCGGCGGTGGTGGTGGTGGTGGTGGTGGTGGTGGAAGGTGTGGTAATGGTGGAAAGGGTAATGAAGGTGGTAGGGATGGTGGTGGTGTTAGTGGTAATGGTGTTGGTGGTGAGGGTAGTGGTGGTGGTTGGGGTAGTGTGATGAAAAGGGTAGTACACGTGGTAGGGGTAGTGGTGGTGATAGTGGTAGTGGTGGTGGAAGGAGTAGAGGTGGTGGAAAGGGTAGTGGTGTTGGTAGGGGAAGTGGTGGCGGTAGGAGTAGTGGTGGTGGTAGGGATATTGGTGGTGGAAAGGGCAATGGTGGTGTAGGGGTAATGGTGGCGGAAAGGAGAGTGATGGTGGGGGTAAGAGTAGTAGTGGTGGTGGAATGGGGAATGGTGGTAGTTGAGAATGACTTAGTAAAATTATATCGAGTAGAATGGTGGGGCATAATGTAATAAGGCATATGCTGTGGAAAGACGGATGTGGAATGATATGGAGTGGAATGATGACAGAGTAAGTAGGCAACTGAAAAACCATCACAAGACTGGGAGGAAACACTGAAATCTCTCTCACTTCTCACACAATTTTAGTACGTAGTCTCTTCAATCCGATGACGTTTTATATATTGCTACCACTAGAGTTGTTCGAGTAGGGGGGGGAGGGGGGATACAGCCTTCGTTAACTTCTTCGTGACTAGCAGATTCTTTCAACCAAATAAAACCTCGTCGGGTAAGGAAGCTCCCTAACACCATTTCCACGGCGATTCATTTTGATTATACGTTATTATTCCCTTCTGTGATGCTTAAATTCATTCTAATATCGCCACCCTCTGCGTAAGATACAAAATGATATTAAACACTCGGATACAAAAATAAATCGCAGAGGAAAAGGCGCTAGGGAGGTTTTTTGGCTGACAAGAATACGGACTTTAATCCCTGTACCCCACGACTCTGCCACGATGTGATTTTATTGAATTTAGGGGAGACTGCAAATTGTAAGGGTAAGATTCAGCTTTTCTTTACCCCTGAGTTCAGAAAAAAAAATGTCCCTTAAGCTGGCAAAAAATATTCTGGTAGCAAAAAGGATATACTACTACTGCTACTACTACTACAATTATTACTACTACTACTACTACTACTACAACCACTACTACTACTAAAGCCATCGAACTGGAGATAAACATGAAATGACTCAACACACACACACACACACACACACACACACACACACAAAGCACTCTGCCTTGCTCAAATCTTCTCCTAACCCTTTCGGTCCGGTGACCTATTTTCTATACTGTCTCGCTATGCCTAGACGATTTTATTTTGCTTATCAGAGTACCCTACCAGTAAAAGGAATACAGAAGACTACACCAAACTCCTTCTAGTTCCAAAAGTCTCTAGGAAACTAAAATGAAAAAAAAATCGCTTGGAGACTGCAAGAATGAAAAGAAAAAAAAAAGTCACAGGCAACGATATGGAAAAAAAAAAAGGGGGGGGAGGGGGGTCACAGGACTGAAGGGGGTAGTAAGAAGGGAAAAAAAAAACAGGGAGGGTCTTAAGATTCAAAGGGTTAGGACAAAAAAAATTCTTGTATGACACTGCCAAGGTGCTTGGTAAACCCGACCCCTGGTGTCCCCGGAAATGAGGTATGGGAATAGAAATAAAAGTCCCCATTTCCCCTATTTCCCTAAAAAAGTCCCCATTTCCCTATTAAAAAGTCCCCATTTCACCCACTTCCCTATTAATTGTCCCCATTTCCCCCACTTCCCTATTAAAAGTCTCCATTTCCCTATTAAAAGTCCCCATTTTCCCCGTTTCCCTATTAAAAGTCCCCATTTCTCCAATTTCCCTATTAAAAGTCCCCATTTCCCCCATTTCCCTGTTAAAAGTCCCCATTTCCCCCATTTCCCTGTTAAAAGTCCCCATTTCCCCTTAACCCCTTCACTGCGATGATGCGTTTGGCTGCTGCTGCTTTCTTTTGTATTCCTTCGCATCTGTCATGAATTATTATATACAAGAAAGTAAGGCATAGCCACAGCATTATCTCGACTGCATTAATAACATTCATGCAAATAAAAGGGAGACAGAAAAATCGCCAGGAAAGTTAAAATATACTATAGCACTCAAGAATATAGTAACGATGCAGATTCAGAAATAAATCGGTTAGGGAAAGGTGTTAGTAAGCTCCCTAATCGTGAGATGATACCGCCCTTAGTGTTACTGCCACCTGACGTTTTTATTCAGTATTCTCGCCGCTTATGGACACTCCCCTAACACCTTTTCCTTGGCGATTTATTTTGCTCATTACACCTCACTCTCCTATTCTGTGGTATTTATAAATCCTTCAAACATTGCCAGACTCTGCATTTAAAAAAAAAAGTACAAAAGGATATATTAAACTGCCATGCCCAAAAATAAATGGCTAAGGAAGAGGTGTTAGGGAGCCTCCATTTCCGATTTCTGAAGAAGTTAATGAAAGCTATATCTAACTCCCCATTAAAAAAAAAAAAAAAAAAAAAAATCCCTCCTGTACTGAATAAAATCGTATGGTGATAACTAGAACTACCCCCACAAAATAGTGACGTCATAGTAGTGAGGTGGCTAAACTTTTCTACATAACAGGATGACGAGGACAGATGATGATGATGATGATGATGATGATGATGATGATGATGATGATGGTGATGATGAGACAGTGATTCGGATGTTCAACAGAAAGTCTTAGGTCTTCACACGCCAGCTTTCTGTTGCAAGGCAAAACTACCAAATACTTAAAAATCATTTCCTTGCAAAGCTAATCCAAAAGCTAGCAAAATTACGTCTCCATTGAGGTTAAAATGTTAAGTTATAGAAGTTAAAAATCATCATCATTATTATCATCATCATCATCATCATTATCATCATCATCCCATCCCAACAAATAAGAGAACAGAAACCAAACAAATATCTTTCGGTTTCAGGGGCTGGATCATTTGTAAAACCATCCCAATCTCTGAAGCGCATCTTAAGTGGAAATGCGTGGGTGGAAATGGTGAAGGAGGAGAGCAGGACGAGAAGGAAGTGGGAAGGAGAAGTGAAGGATGGGAAGGAAGTGGGAAGGAGAAGTGAAGGACGGGAAGGAAGTGGGAAGGAGAAGTGAAGGATGGGAAGGAAGTGGGAAGGAGAAGTGAGGGACGTGTGGGAGGAGGTGAAGAAGTACGAAGAGAGGGCGAAAAGATGAAAGGTAGAGAAGAAGATGGAGAGAAAAGTGAAAAATGTATGAGAGGAGGTGAAGTGGTACGAAGAGGGGAAGAAGAGAAAGACAGACAAGAAGAGGGAGGGAAAAGTGACGGAGGAGGAAGACAGGATTAAAGAGAGAGAGAGACAAACAGAAAGGAAAAATAGGGTGAAAGAAGGAAAGAAAACAAGCTAGAGGGAGGAGTGAAGGAGAAGAACAGTGGGACAGAGGAAGGGAATGTATATGAGGGCGGGAGGGAGACGGTGAAGGAGGAAGAAGAGAGGTATAGAGGGAGAGAAAAGTGTAGGAAGAAAAAGAGATGGAGAGGCAGACAGATGAAGGGAAGGGAAAGGAAAGGGGGAATAAATACAGTAACTACCAAAATGACAACTATCATCACCATCACCCAAAACCACAAACCATCATCATCACCACCACCATCATTGTCATCATCATTATCATCAATCATCACCACCACCATCACCATCATTGTCATCATCATCATCATCATCAATCACCCCCACCACCACCACCACCACCACCATCACCATCACTGTCATCATCATTATCAACCACCACCACCACCACCACCAACACCATAGTCCCATTCCTCCCCCCCATCATCACTACCATGGTGCCATTATCAGCATAGTAACATAATTACCATCCTTTTCTGAGGGTCATTAATAGGTCCCAGAAGCGAGCCTCCCTTCTAATGATCCCCCCGGTACTCATTGTGGCCAGTAATGATGGAGAAGATTACACCGCCTGGAGGAGAAGAGGGAGAGACGGAGGAGAAGGAAAGGAGGGAGAGATGGAGGAGACGGAGAGGAGGGAGAGATGGAGGAGAAGGAGAAGAGGGAGAGATGGGAGAGAAGCAGGAGAGGATAGAGAAGAGGGGATGAAAAGAAATGTGGAGAGGGAAGAACCAAAGGGGAAAGAAATTGGGAAAGAATGGATGGAAAGTGGGTTTTTAATGATGGAGAAGAGGCAGAGATGGAGAAAAGATGGTGGAGAGGTGAAGAGGGAAGATATTGGGAGAGAAACTGGAAAAGAAATTAGGAGTGAGAGAGGGAGACTGAGGAGTGGATTTTATTTATTGAGGGAGATGGTTAAATAATATCAACTAAGGGAGAAGAGAGAGAAGAAGGGAGAGACTGACGAGAAGAGGGAAGAATAATAAACAGAGGGAGAACTGGATGACGAAGGCGGATTTTATGGCAGGATGGAGAAAATATACCACAGGAGGGAGAGGGAGAAGAGGGAGAGACGGTGAGGGGGAGGAATGACAGGGAGAAAAACAGAGGGAGCAAAAGCAAGGGAAGGAGGATGACAGAAGGGAGGACTGTACTTAATGATGGAAATGATAACACCAACTGGGACAGAGGAGATGAGGGAGAAATGAACGGACGTGGGAGAGAGGAAGAGAAGGGGATGTTGAGAAGAGGAAGGAGTGTGTGGAGGGAAAGCAGGTGGGAAAGTGGAGAGCGAGACGGGAAGAGGAATCGGGGAGAGACAGGGAAGAGAAGGAAAGATCAGAGGAAGAAATAAAGAATGCAAGAGGAACAGGATGATAGGCTTGAGGGTAGATTTCAGTGATGGAGGTAATTATACTAACTTAAGGGGAAGGGAGAAAAGGGAGAGAAGGAAGAGAGGGAGCTGAACAACAGGGAGAGATGGGGGAGAGGGGACGAATTAGAGGGAGGAAAACAAGAGGAAGAGGATGATAGGAGGGGGAGAAAGGAGAGAAAATGGAATAAAAAAACTGGGATGACGTGAGAGGGAAGGAGGAGAAAGAGAAATAAGGAGAGAAGGAAGCTGATATGTTACTGTAATACTGGCAGGAGAGAGATGGAGAGAGAAGGGGGAAAGAAAGAAGAAAGGGGGAGGTGGAGGAGAGAAGAGGGGGGGGAGGTGGAAGAGGGAAGAAGGGGGGAGGTGGAGGAGAGAAGAAAGGGGGAGATGGAGAGGGAGAGAGGGAGGAAGAGTGGAGCTATGAAAGAGAGATGAGGACCGAAAAGACCTAAGTACTGGAATGAGGAAATAAATTCTGGAGATGCATAGACAAGACGAAAGAGAGATTGGAGAATACATAGAAAAATGAGAGAAAGAAGGATAAAATAAAGACAAAGAAACAGCAATGAGAGGAAGAAAAGTGTGAGAAAGGGAAAACGGGAGATAAAAAAAAAATAAAGATGGAGGGAGAAAGGAGACAGGATTGGAAAAGACTGCGGCGAAATGTGAAAAGGACTGAGGGGAAGAAAGATGGACAAAGGTGGTAAGAATATGAAAAATAAATAAGGAAAGACGATGATAGTAGACTGAACTTTTCTGATGATGATTATAGCAACTGGAGAGGCCGGGGCAGGAGACAGAGGAGACGGGGGAAAGATAGAAGAGGGAGAAAAGGGGGAGAGAGGGAGAGAGGAAGAGGAAAAAATGGAGACAAGAGGGAGGGAAGAAGAGGAAGAGAAGAAAAAGGTGAAACACAAAAATAAGGGGGAAGAAATGAGAAAGGGAAGGAGAGAAATGGGGGGAAGAAGGAGAGAGGGGAGAAGAAGAGAAAAAGAGGATGATAGATGGATGGAATTTAATGATAAAAAATTACTAGAGAGGCCTGATGGGAGGAAGGCGAGGGGAAAGAGGGAGAGAGAACGGAAAGGGGAAGAACAAGTGAGAACAAAAATGGACCGAACAGAAAGTCTCCATATTTCCTACCCATTTTCTCCCTCCTTCCTTCTCCCATCTCTTACGTTCTCTCCCTCATTCCCCTTCAGTTCTCCTCCCTCAGACCAATCTCATTCTCTCTCTTTTTTCTTTCGTTCCCTCCCTCATTACCTCTGCATTTTCCTCCTTCTTCAGTCTCTCATTCCTTCTCCACTTCTTCCACTGTTATTAATTCCCTATCTAAGCCCCCTGTTCCTTCTCTCATTCACTCTCCATTCTGTCCTTAATTCCTTCTCTCCGTTCCCTCCCTCATTCCCTCTCAATTCTCCTTCGGTGGTTCCATCCCCCCCCCTCCCCTTCACCTTTCACACCCCCCTTTCGGCGCTCAGCGGTAACTACCCACAAAATGTCAACAAATCCTTCTCTTCCTTAATCACCCCCTTCCCATCCCATCCTCAGCCCCTCCCCCTCCTCCTCAACCTCCCACTCCCCTCCCGTCTCCTACATACGGATCATTACCCAGTTTTTCCTCTCTCCCTCTCCTACTTCCCCCATCCTCCATATCTATCCCTCCTCTCCTTTCTCCTCTCTATCCCTCTTCTCGCTTCTCCCTATCTACCTTTTCTCTCTTCCTCCACTACATCTCCTCTCCTCACGTCCCAGTCTTGCTCTCCTCTCCTCTCATACCTCCCCCACTCTCCATATCTATCCTTGCTCTCCTTTCTCTCTATCTACCTCCCCTCTCCTCTCTCTCTCTATCTCTCCTCTCCTCCCAAGCCTGCCCTCCTCTCGCTCTCCCTATTTATCTTTCGTCCATCTAATTTTACGTATTTTCTTCTCTTCACCTGCTGTCACTCTCTCCTCTTCTCTCTCTCTCTCTCTCTTTCTCTCTCTCTCTCTCTCCCTCCCTCAGTTAGCCCAGTTCCTTCTTGATTTTTCACTCTCTTCACTATTTTTTTTTTTCACCTCTCACACTCTTACTTCCACTATTACTTCTCACCTACATTTCCCCCTCTTTCCTTCAATTCGTCATCTCCCTTGTTTCCTAGTTTGTCATCTCCCTTCCTTGCTATTTCATATCCTTCGCTTGTTACTTTGTCACCTCCCTTGCTTGCTGGTTGGTCATCTCCCTTCCTTGCTATTTCGTTAACTCCCTCGCTTGCTATTTCATCTCCCTTGCTTGTTATTTCGTCATCTCCCTTCCTATTTCGCCATCTCTCTTGTTTGTTATTTCGTCATCTCCCTTGCTTGTTATTTCGTCTCCCTTGCTTACTTACCATCACCCTCCCTCTACATTTTCATCTGTTCCTATATCTTACTCTTGTTTCGTCTAGACTACTTAGTTCATCTTAGGAGAGGTCAAGGAAATGAAGGATATATCTAGCCCCTTCAGGTTAAAAAAATCTCACGTAACCTGCATAAATTCTTCTGGGATTTATAAAAAAAAAGAAAAAAAAGAAAGAAATGAAAAGAAAGGGAAGAAAAATATTAACAACACTTCATTGTACTAATGGAGTTAAATTTATCTATCTTCTCTCTCTCTCTCTCTCTCTCCCCCCAGCTGCCTCCCTCATTAAAATACAGGCTCCCCGTGGATGCCACTTATTTCCTCTCTTCTCCTCTCCCCTCCTATTTTCTCACTTTCCTCCATTCTTCTCCATTCTCTTCCTCCCCAGTCTATCCATACCTCCATTCCTTTCCTTCCCTTTCATCTCACTTCCCTCTCCACTTCCTTTCCTTCCACCCCTCATCTCCCCTCCCTTCCTTTCTTTTCCCTCTCCCCAGTGTTCTCCCTTTCTCTCTCTCTCTCTCTCCCTCCCTCCTTAAGTCCCATATACCTTCTCTTCACATCCTCTTCTCTCTCCCTTATATCTAATCCTTTCCCTGCTCCTCATCCTCTTCTCCCTTACTTCCTCTTCCTCATTTTCTTATTCTTCCTTTCCCCTTCTCTCCCTTTCCTCTCCTTCATTTCCCGAGGATGCCCCTTCTATTCACCCTTCCTCTCCCCTTCTCACCCTCTTCTCTCCCTTCTCATCTTCTCTGTTCCTCATCCTAGCTTCCACCTTCACTCCTCATGTTGCCTCACTCACTCACTCTCTCTCTCTCCTTCCATACTCTTCCCCTCATCTTCATCTGTTTCCTCTTCCTTCCTGTTCACTTTCCCATCCTCTCTTACTCTCTCTCTCTCTCTCTCTCTCTCTCACATCCCCTTTCCTTTACCCCCTATTTCCATCTCCCTTCCTTCTCTTCCACCCCCTCTCCACCTCTAAACCTTGTATCTTTCTGGTTTCTCTCTTCCTTTTCCCTCCTCTCCCCGTACTTTTCCTCTCCTCCTTTTCTCTTTCTCCCCCTTTACACCTAATATCTTCCTGCTTCTGCTTTCCCATCTTCCCCTCCTCCTCCCGTTCCTCCTCCCTCTTCTCTTCTCCATCTCTACCTTTCCTCTCTCTTCCCTCCCCTTCCCCTACCATTCCTCTCAATCTCTCTCCTTACCCTCCTTTACACCCTCTACCTTTCTGTTTCTCCCTCCCCTCAGCTTTCCTCCCCATTCCCTCCTCTCCCCTTACTTTTTCTTCACCCCACTCCCCTGTGTTTTCCTGCTTCCTCTCTTGTTTTCCTCTTCTTTTTCTCCCTACCTCTCCCCTACCATGCTTCTCCCTCTCTCCCCTCCATTACACCCTCTACCTTCCTACTTCCTCCCTCCTCTCCGCTCTCCTCTCTCTCCCTTCCTCTTCCCTCCCTCTTTCTCTCCGATCCTCTTCCCCTACCTTGCTTCCCCCTCTTTCCCTTTCTCCTTCTTTCCTCTCTCTTCCCTCCTCTCTCCCTCCTACCCTCCCCCTCTATCTCCCTACTTCCTCTCTCTCCCCCCTACGCTTTCCTCCCCCTCTATCTCCCTACTTCCTCTCTCTCTCTCCTCTACGCTTTCCTCCCCCTCCCCTCCCCCTCTATCTCCCTACTTCCTCTCTCTCTCCCCTACGCTTTCCTCCCCCTCCCCTCCTCTCCCCCATCTCTCCCCGTTAAAATGCAAGCCCCCCGTGGATGCCCCTTTTATCACTGCATTTTTTGACGTGGAGGACGACGGCTGCAAAAAATACTGGGGCTAGGCTAGCTGACGGAGAGAATGAAATTGAGGGGATGATGCAGCAAGCTGACTCTGTGTGTGTGTGTGTGTGTGTGTGTGTGTGTGTGTGTGTGTGTGTGTGTGTGTGTGTGTGTGTGTGTGTGTGTGTGTGTGTGTGTGTGTGTGTGTGTGTGTGTGTGTGTGTGTGTGTGTGTGTGTGTGTGTGTGTGTGTGTGTGTGTGTGTGTGTGTGTGTGTGTGTGTGTGTGTGTGTGTGTGTGTGTGTGTGTGTGTGTGTGTGTGTGTGTGTGTGTGTGTGTGTGTGTGTGTGTGTGTGTGTGTGTGTGTGTGTGTGTGTGTGTGTGTGTGTGTGTGTGTGTGTGTGTGTGTGTGTGTGTGTGTGTGTGTGTGTGTGTGTGTGTGTGTGTGTGTGTGTGTGTGTGTGTGTGTGTGTGTGTGTGTGTGTGTGTGTGTGTGTGTGTGTGTGTGTGTGTGTGTGTGTGTGTGTGTGTGTGTGTGTGTGTGTGTGTGTGTGTGTGTGTGTGTGTGTGTGTGTGTGTGTGTGTGTGTGTGTGTGTGTGTGTGTGTGTGTGTGTGTGTGTGTGTGTGTGTGTGTGTGTGTGTGTGTGTGTGTGTGTGTGTGTGTGTGTGTGTGTGTGTGTGTGTGTGTGTGTGTGTGTGTGTGTGTGTGTGTGTGTGTGTGTGTGTGTGTGTGTGTGTGTGTGTGTGTGTGTGTGTGTGTGTGTGTGTGTTTTACTTTGAGTGCATTCGTGTGTGCTGGGAATCAGTATGTATAAAAACAAGTATAGGCAAATAAAAAGGCATATCCATACGTACGCATACTCTCTCTCTCTCAACCAATCCCCATGAAGTCAATTAGGCAGAGTGCATTAGTCTGTTTACGTTAATTGTGCATTCGCGTGTACATATGGACCCGCCTGTGTGTGTGTGTGTGTGTGTGCGCGTTTATGTGTACTTTATTGAGTTTATGTGTACTTTATTGAGTGCATTGATGTGTACGTTATCTTTATTCATGTACGCATATTTCTGTTTCATTAAGTCCCGCGCTGTGATGATAAGTTTGATAAATTTTGTTCCTGCTACGGCGTTTCCTTCTACTCTACACAGCCCTAAGTTACTCTATATATGTTGTTAGAGAGACGCCTTCATGTGGTGGCACCGACATAGCTGGGCGACTCCACTACCCAGTTATAGAAATGTTCCTTAACTCTCCCTCAATCCCCCGAAAGGAGGATGGTGGATGCAGGAGAATGGCAATTTTACCCTGCAGTCGACTGGGTTCACGTTTCAGATGAACTCGGGGAAACAACAACAACAACTACTACTACTACTACTAACACTACTACTGCTAATACTACAACTACTACTTCTACTATCACCCCATGTATTCTATCTACAACTTTGAACATTCTTCCTTCTCAGTATCAAACCTCTTCATTACAAGGTCTGCTTTAACCCAAATAAAACCTTATGATGGTAGAAGGACTAACTTAAAGCGTCCTCATGTACTGGCCGTCAATTACGTGGCGTGTGGAGACCTTAGAGTTGGTATAGCCAGGGGTCATCGGGATAGTCATTTTCGGAGGCGTCTGGTGTTGTGGTCACTTTATCTCCAAGTTAAGGGGGAGGTTATTTAATCCTGGTGATGCATTTCGGTAGGCTGATGGTGTCCAGAATTAGGGTGAGACGTAAGGGAGAACAGGGAGAGATAAGGGACCCCAGACCGTGCCACAGTGAACAGGAAACTGAGAGATACTGTGTAATTAAACAGGAGGGAAGGGAATCCGATGTGTATTTAGGAAAGGGAAGGGGTACAGTGTAGGTAGGAGTGAAGTGCAGATACAAGAGTCCGCCAAAATGAACAGAGGTAACAGGATGAGAGGGGTGATTAAATAGGACTTGGGGGAATGAAACCAACGAGTGTTTAGGAAGAGGGAAGGGTAAATGTGAAGTATAAATGCAAGAGCCTGTTACCTCTTTCCCCACGCTGACAAAATTAGCAGGAACAATAGGAATAGAAGGGGGATTAATAAGACCTGGGGATACGAAGCCAATGAGTGTGCAGGGAGAACGAAAGGTTACAGTATGGGTAAAAGTGGAGTGTACGTTGTAAATGCAAGAGCCTGTCACCACTTTGTCCCCCCAAGGGTCCTGTCAACACACCAGCCACACTTCATCTCCCCTCACCCTCAGCACTACTACTACCCCTCACGTCCCCTCCCCTTCCCTCACGTCCCCTCGTCACTGCTGGAAGGGATAGGGGAGGGGGATTCAGGAACACACCAAACAAAATGGATATATGAGGGGAAGGTAAGGAGGGAAAATGTATGGGATACGGAGAGGAAAGTGTATGGGGTAAGAAGGGGTAATGTGTAGGGGTGTGGAGGACAGAAAATGTGGGGTAGGGGGTAGGGGACGGGAAAAAGTGTGGGGACATCAAGAGGGGTAATATGTATGGGTCACGTGGGGAGGAAATGTGGAAGGGGGGGGAGGAGAGAAAATGTGGAGAGGAGAGGAAATGTGCAGAAGGAGGAAGGGGAAATATAGATACGGAGGAGGGGGAAGTGAAGAGAGGTGGGGAAAATGTGGGGGTAAGAGGGGGGGGGGTGAGGAAAGTGAAGGGCGGTGGAGGAAGATGTGTGTGGGATCGAGAGGGGTACTGTGTGGAGGTCGGGAAGGGAGATAATGTGGAGGGGAGGTGGGGGTAAATGCTGGGGGTTAGGGAAGGAGAAGAAGATGGTTGGCCTTCATTAACTCCTTTACTACAAGCGGGAAATCTTAATCTTAATAAAATCGCCCGAAGATCGCACGAAAAAAAATATCGTAGCAAAGCCAGCTCGAAGAAAAACCATATGGACAGGAAAGGGAGCAGTAAAGTGTTGAAGAGAGAAGAGAGTGAGAAAGAACAGAGGGAAAGAGAAGGGTAACGATGGAGTGGGTAGAGTGGTGGGCTACAAAACTATGTGGTCGCAGGTTCGATCCGGGCTGTTGCTGGGAAAACACTGTAAATATAAACTCGGTATTAACAAGTTCACTGCTCTTCCACATGACCTCACAGACACCTCGTAAAAACATCCCCACAGAAAATCAACAATATTAAATCCAAAATCCCCAGAGTAGGCTGTCACACTAGAGATATACCGTAATGCACAAATGCCAGGTAAAGTGTCGAGGGCTGCAGGGGGTCAGCTCTCTGTTGGTGTGTCGTAGGTGGAATACTGGACCTTGGGAATGCGTCTGAGGATTATTAAATATAAATATGTGGGTAAGCAAATTAGCAGGTAGGAATGTAGGTAAATGTGTAAGTACCTAGGATGATGGGTAGGAGAGGTTTGTGATGAAGGCAGGTAGGTATGCTCGTAAAAGGGTGGGAGAGAGGCTAGGTAAATAGGTAAGAAGGTAAGCGAACACGCAGTATCTAGGTAGGCAGGCAGGCAGGCAGGCAGGTAGGTAGGCAGGCAGGAAAGTAGGTAGGCAAAGAGGTGGGTAGGTAACAGCGTAGGAATGAGGAGGGGATGCAGGGAACTGAAAATGGCCCAGGAAGGTAAGCAGAGAGGGGAGAGAGGGTAAATGGAGGGATAAAAAAAAAAGGGGGGTAGAGGGCAGGGAGAGGGGAATAACATGAGGGGAAGCGAGGGGAAACAAGTCATCACTACACCAAAGTAAGGATCCAATTTTCATGAACGGACGAAGATGGAATGGCGAGAGAGGAGGGGAGGGGAGGGAAGAGAGGTGTTGTGGGGAGAAAAGTGAATGATAAAGGAGATTTGGAAGACATAAAATGGGAATGGAAGAAAGAAGAGAAGGGAAGAAGGGAGATATGGAAGTTATTAAATGGGAATGGAAGAAACGGGAGAATGGAAGAAGAAAAGCTGGAAAAGAGAGGAGTGGAAGGGGAGAGATGGAAACGGGAGGAATGGGGAGGGAGAAGGTAAAGAGAAGGGTTGGAGAGTAGAGGGGAAAGAGGCGGAAGGGGAATATGAAGAATGGAGAGAGGGGGAGTGGGCAGAAGGGAAAAGGACAGAGAGGAGGAAGGAGTGAAGCGAGAGGATGATGATAAATGGAGGAGGGAGCGTGGAGAAGAGGAAGGGGTTAGGAAGATGTGAAGGGAATAAAGAGAGGGGAAAGGAAGTGAAGGGAGGACAGACAAGGGGAAGGGGATGTGAAGGGAGGGGCGAGAGAGGGGGAGGGGATGTGATGGGAAGGGGGTGAGGGGGAGGGGATGTGAGGGAAAACAGTGGAAGAAGTGAGATTGAGAGGGGAAAGATGGGAAGAGGGGAGGCAGAAAAGGGAGGGGGGATTGAGATAATGGGAGACCAGGGGAAGAGGGAAGAAGGCAAGAAGAGGGGAGAAGGCAAGAGGAAGAGAAAAGGCAAGAGAAGGGGAGAAGCAAAAGAAGGGGAGAATGCAAGAGAAAGAGGAGAGAGAGAGAAAGGTATGTGAGGGAAGGGGAAAGAGCGAATGGGGGGAGAAAGAGAGAGAAAAGAGAGAGAGGCAGTGGGAGAGAGAAAGAGGGAGATTTAGAGGAAGAGAGAAGAGGGGATTCAATAATGTAACTGAGGGGAGAAGGGCTGAAAAAAGGGGGTAATTGTGGGGAATGGGGTTGGCGAGAGGAGGGGAAACTGGGAATGGATTTGAGGGCAAGGGGAGTCTGTGACGAGGGGAGAGGGAAGACGAGAGGAAAAACGAGGGGAGAGTGATGGAAAAGGGGAGGGGAGAGTAAGTGAAGAGGGGAGGGAAGAGTGAGGGAAGAGGGGAGGGGAGAGTAAGGGAAGAGGGGAGGGGAGAGGAAAGGAAAGGTGGGGGAAGAAAGGGGAGAGTGAGGGGAGGGGAAAGGAAAGGTGGGGGAAGAGGGGAGGGGAATGGAAAAGAAAGGTGGGGGAGAGGAGAGGGGAGAGTGAGGGAAGAGGGGAGGGGAAGAGTGAGGAGAAAGGGAGGGGGGAGGGAATAAGGAAAGAGGGGAGGGGTGGAAGAGGGTAGAGATGGAAAGAGGGGAGTCGAGGAGGAAAGGGGAGACTTTTTAGATAAGAAAACTAAGGGGAATGGTGGGAAGGAGGATAAGAGAGAGAGAGAGAGAGAGAGAGAGAGAAACAGTGCATACCATACCACAGGAAAAAAGAAATAAAATGAGTGGTGGAGGAAGGAGAAGCAGAGTAATGTCATTTGTGTGATTGAATACGACTCAAATTGTCCCGACTGGAGGCTTGACGATTGGAGGGACGTGCGTGATGATGAGTGGCGACTAGGATTATGGAGGAAGAGGAACGGCGAGTGGGGATTACAGGAGAAAGAGGGACAGCGAGTGGGGATTACTGGAGAAAGAGGAAGAGCGCGTGGGGATTACAGGAGAAAGAGCAACAGCGAGTGGGGATTACAGAAGAGAAAATAAAGAATAAAACTAGGGCGGGAAGAAGAGGAGAACTGGGAATAAAGGAGGATATGATTGGCTAGGACTGAGAATAAAGGAAGATGGGAGCCGATTAGGGATTTGGGGGAGGAGGGATGGCTAGTGTGGATTACAGGGGAGGAGATAATAAAGGATATGAATAGGATGGGGAGAAAAGAAGGGCTGAGAATAAAGGAGACTATGATTTAATAGGACGGGGAGCAGGGGAGCTTAGAATATGAAGGAGATGATTCGATAGGGTTTAGATTGTAATGATTGGGAATTGAATGACTGTAGGGAGGATAAAGTGGACTAGAGAGAGAGAGAGAGAGAGAAACGAACGACCAGAAAACAAGAGATAAAATAGCAAGTCGAGAAAAAGCCGTGAGTGGGAAGGAAATGGTAGGAAATGGAAGAAGAGGGAGAGAGAGGAGAGGAAGGGAGAGGGGGAGAGAGGAGAGGGAGGGAGAGGGGGAGAGGGGACAGGGAGGGCGCAGGGAGTACAAGAATGGGGGTGGGACAGGGAGTGGGGGGAAAGGAATGGGGAGGGAGGAAGAGGGGAGAGAGAGAGGGGGGAGGGACGGGGGGCGTCATGCATGCCGAGGGAGGCGCAGACCCACTGAAAATATTCGAGCAGGAAAACTACTATATATCTTTTTCACATGTCCGCACGACCGGGGAAGAGGAGGGACACAAAAACACTCGCAAACTGGAATTAAAAGCCCGATATGCAATTAAAAAGATGAAGCGGACGCGGCCGAGTCACGTTCCTGTCAGACGGAGGCCACTGACTGACAACGGCACTGACGGGTTGAGATGGAATCCGACAACGGGGCATGTGGATGAATTTGTACCTGTGGTGTGGCGAATACGAAGCGATGCATTGCACTGACGAGCTGAGATGGAGTGAGGTAACGAGGCGACCCCACGATCACGGGACATATACTGACGTGTGGAATGCTGATTCAGAAACGACAAATTGCACTGACGGATTGAGATGGAGTCCAACAACAAGGCATGAGGATGAATCGGTATCTGTGGTTTGGCGATTAAGAGGGACAAAATTGCACTGACGAATTGAGATGGAGTGAAAGAAAGAGGCGACCCCGCAATCACGGGACAAATATGGATGTGTGTGTGTAATATTTTTTAATGCGATGAAGATGGAATCAAAGGCCATGAGCCTGCAAATTGTTCCAAGAAAAAAACAAAACATGATAATAGAGAGCCAATTTCATGATCCGTTCATTTCGAAATGCCTGGACGTTGCGTTTGAATGACTGGAGATCATTGGCAGTAGGAAATACAGACAGAGGGGAAACAGTTCTAGAGTTGACCTTTTGCAGCCATGAAGGACTGGGAGTAACGGTTAACTCTCGCACTAGAGAGCTGGCCAGAAAATGGATGAGAGTTTGTTGACGGGTGTTATGCGCCCGCCGTAATGGTGGAGGGATGCAAGCAGACAGTTCGGAGGAGTCAGAGAACTAGGCGACCTAGTGATCGTGGGACGAATATGGACTTGCGTAATGCTGACTGAGAAACGACAAACTGCACTGACGTTTAAGATGAAGACCGACAACGGGGCATGTGGACAAATTTGCACTTGTGCTGTGTAGCTATTAACTGGTGAGGGACTGCAATGACAGACTGAGGTGAGTAGGACAGAGTGGTATCTGAGCGATTCTGTACCTGTGGGATGGTGATTTTGATTTAACTAATTTAGATCTGACAAATTAGATGGTAATTTCAAATGTGGCAAATTTAGATGTGGGAAATTTAGACGCAGCAAATTTCGGTGTCTAGATATGGCAGAAGAAAAATGAAAAGGGCAGCCAAAGCATCTGCCCATGAATGCGTATCGCCCGCCATCACAAAAAAAAATCGATCAGTATCTTTGCCAAAATGAAATGATTGCAATTTAAATATGGGGCTTTATTAGGAGGGGTGTTGTCCAAGTACAAAGTTTCAACTTAATATCTCAATCGGTTCATCAGGATTGGCAAAAAAATGTGTTTTTGTAGCATGGAGGCATAAATCATAGGATATAACAAAATGTGTTCTGACTAAGGTCCTCTGGCAATCGGAAGAATATCATCGCAGCTTCATCATAATCTAATCAGTTCAAGCCACATATCCAGGGATACTGACCACCAAGTTGGACACAATCTGCCCACTTGATTTTGAGACATTTTGGAAACACACACACACACACACACACACACACACACACACACACACACACACACACACACACACAGTGGTAACGTTCTCGCTTGCCAACCGGTGGACGGAAGTTCGCGCCTCGCTCAGGTTGCGAAAAGTTTCACTGATGAAGTGGGTGGTTACTGTCCCCCTTGAGCAAGGGGATGGGTGTGTGTGTGTGAAGGTCACAGCCTCGCCCTTAGATCGGACTATATGAGCTCTCAGCTCCCTTCCGGGAGGGTAAAAAGCTGACGATCACGACCATCAAGTGATAATGACCGACCCGGTGAATTACACACACACACACGCTGACCATTACATTATCGCCGCGCTGGGCAGGTGATAATAACGTCTCAAGAGTGAAAGGTTAATGATTTTTTTTTTTCCGGCTAAATGCTTATCCTTTCTTCTAACACAACAAGTCACCAACAAAAATCATTAAGGTACAGAAAGCATGTTATTCTAGGCTTTCGTTCGCATTCTTTTACACACACACACACACACACACACACACACACACACACACACACACACACGAGCCAACACAAACACACCTACACATCATACATTCACATCCACAACTGGCACAGTCTCATCTACATAAATCTCTCGTAAGTGGGTGAATAACGGATGAGCGATGTGCAGGTGGGGGGTGCTTGCAACTACCACAACTACCATACCCACTGCAAATACCAAAAACGCAACAACTACCACAACTTCAACTACCACAACTGCAACAACTTCAACTACCACAACTGCAACAACTATCAAACCAACCACAACATTAATTAAAACTTTTACACCTGCCACGACTACCACTACCAAAATTGCCACAACTACCATATCTACCACAACTGCACGCCTACTAAAACTAGTCCCATCATAACTACTTCCACATCTGAAATACCTCTCACAACTACTACAACTACCACATCTGCCATAGCTGCTGCGTCTACAACTACCCCCTCCCCCCGTACCACAACTACCACCCCACCAAAACTACTACCCCTACCACAACTACCATCCTACAATAACAACCACATATGTTACACCTACTAGGGTACAACTACCATCCCTACCACAATTAAAACTATTATCATAACTACCATACCTACCTACCCCATCTAGTCTCGCAAAACACACACACACACACACACACACACACACACACACACACACACACACACACACACAGAAAAATATGAGTGGTGGTCATAAATATTGCAAGCACAACACACACACGCGCAAGGGCCACTGCCACCACAACCACACAAACTACCACCACAACTACACAACCTAATACCACTACCACCACAACCACGCAACCTACCACCACTGCTACCACAACCACAAAACCTAATACTACTACGACCACAACCACAAAACCTAATACCACCACCACCACCACCACCACCACCATAACCACAAACCTACCACAACTGCCACCATAACCACGAACCTGCCACAACTGCCACCAAATCCACAAAACTACCACGACTATTACCAAAAGCACCACAACCACGCAACCTACCACCACCACCACCACCATAACCACACAACCTCCACTGTCAAAGCCATTACTACCACAGCATTCGTACTACCGTCCATCACCACCACCACCACCACCACAAATACCTCCTCCTCCTCCTCTTCCTACTACTACTATTATTTCTACTACTACTACATCACTTTATCTACACATATTCCGTACCATAACATTCTCAAGGCCTGCTCCTCATTCCCAGTCCCTCCTCCATATTCCCAATTGCTTACAAAGTTCTGGGTACATTTATGAAGCAAATCTCATTCACTAACCCCTCCTTTCTATCCTTCGTTCCTTATCCTCTCTCTCTCTCTCTCTCTCTCTCTCTCTCTCTCTCTCTCTCCTTTCTTCCCGGTCACGTTTCTCTTCCTCATTTTTGTTCCGTATTTTCTTTTCCTTACTCTCTTCATTACCTTCAGTTTCCTTGCTCACGTTCCTCCCTGCTTCCTTTCTTTTCTTCGCTTCCTAGTTCTCTTTCCCTCATCCATTTTTCTTTGTTCCTACTCCCTATCTTTCTTTCTTTTCTTTCTCTCGTTCTCTCTCTCTCTCTCTCTCTCTCTCTCTCTCTCTGTCCCTTCTCCTTGCTCTGTCTGTCTTCTTCCGTCAATGTTTTTCCCCTTCTGTCTATCACTCTGAACGATTGGTGAAAAAGATAACTAGATCTGATGTGAGAGGTGTAAGGCTGAGAGGGAGACCACGAATAGGATGGATGGACAGTGTGAAGAGAGCGCTGGATGCGAGAGGGATGTCTGTTGAGCAAGGAAGAGTGGCTGTGCGTGACAGAAATAAATGGAGAGAAATTGTGAATGAATAAGTGATGACGCAGCCCTGAGGGGATATTCTCCCGCATTTGGTCTGATCAGCTAGTCAGGCCAGGTGCGGGTAAGGGGATGGGTCTGTTATGATGTGGCAGGGGTAAACCAGTTCTGCTGTCGGGCCCTGCTGCGGATGTCACTGATTGCATTGCGCAGTTGACCCTTGTGCGGTGTGATGCGGTGAGGATCTGTCCGTTCTCCCCTTTGGGGCTAAGATGCGAATGAATGTGTTTGAATGGATGAGTAAATGGAGAGTGATTCGTCCTGTCTCGGCTACCTCCTTTTCCTTGGGGGAAGCAGCCTAGGTATATAGATAGATAGATAGTCTATCACTCTTACTTCTCTCACAGTTCCATCTCTTTTCTTCCTTTTCTCATGCTGTTCATCCACCTTCCTTCGGGCTCTTCCAGCTTTCTTATTTACATCTCTCTCTCTCTCTCTCTGGGGAGGACTCTGCTCTCTCTCACACTGTTTCTCCCCATCTATCCTGCCAGGTGTTTTACTCTTTCCTTTTTTCTCTCTTCCTACACCATCTTTTTTTTTTTTCTTAATCTTTCACTGCTATATATAATTTCTTTCTTTTTCCTTTGCTTACTTCTCACGTTTTTGTCTAACGGGGTCACTCTGCTCATCCCAAACCTCTTCTCCTGGATTCCTACACTGTTTCTCTTTTCTTCGTCATTCTTTATTCCATTTTTTTCCTTTCCTTTCCTTTCTTTTCCTTTTTTTTTTAATCTTCTCTTAAGGGGTAACTTTACTCTCATGTCACTCTCCCCACGTAAACCCACAACGCCTTTATCTGGTCTCTGTATCATTGCGTGAAGATCTATTGTTTTTCCTCAGTTTCTTTCTTCTTGTTCTGTTTCTTCTTTCGTTTTTTTTTCAACACTTTTTTCAACTTGGCGACATTCCTCTATTTCTTCATCAACTCACTTCAAACTTGGCACACTTATTTCTTAGACAAATAACCTGACACTTTTTTTCCTTAATTTTTATTAAATCCCCTTACTAGGATTTGTCGGGTCAAAGGTCAACTAGTACAAACATATACATTTTGGCATCCTACATTCTTTTACGGTCAATAATCATCATTGCAATTTGTACGCAATTATGTCAATATACTGAAGCTACGTGGAGACCAAATTACATTCTCCTTTAAATGATGCCAATCTTGAATTCTTCCTTCCTCCCTTTGGTTTCTTACTTTATAATTATTGGTCTGATAACACTATTCTTTTCCTGCACCCCTAGCTTATTAATACTGCTTGGCGATAGTGAGAATATACTGTAATTCTTGGGCTTGTCTGATCGCAAGGGGTTCAAAGGCTCCTGCGACGGAAACTTTAAATGGTTTAGTGTTAGCTGGAATAAAAGATTGGAAGACGAGAAAATATGAGGGTCAAGAGAGTTACTGTGTTCTCCGTCTATCCCCACATCTTCCCCTTTACCTTACTTTCCTCTTCCTCTTCCTCCTCATCATCATTATCATCATCATCATCATCATCATCATCCTTGTCCTCACTCTCATCCTCGTATCATCCACAATTTTCCTTTTCCTTTTTTCTTCCTTACTATTTTTGTCTTCCACTTTCTTGTCATTTCATTTTCTTCTGCTCGGGGTTTCTCTGCCATTTCCCTCCCCCCCCTTCTTTCCTCCCTTGTCTCCTCCTCCCCCGAAAGGCTCACATGTATGCCACCTTATCGGCTAAGTTTTGGTGTGTGTGTGTGTGTGTGTGTGTGTGTGTGTGTGTGTGTGTGTGTGTGTGTGTGTGTGTGTGTGTGTGTGTGTGTGTGTGTGTGTGTGTGTGTGTGAGAGAGAGAGAGAGAGAGAGAGAGAGAGAGAGAGAGAGAGAGAGAGAGAGAGAAACAATGATCCGGTGCACCTGAATAAACAAAAGAGCACTGCAGCTGGACATAATTCAAAGCTCATACATACTCTTCTCTCTCTCTCTCTCTCTCTCTCTCTCTCTCTCACACACACACACACACACACACACACACACACACACACACACCAAGAATTAAAAAAAAAAAAAAACTAGCATACCAGTAAGTCCCCCCTTCTCTAAATCTCTAGCGTCCTCGTTTTCTATTCCTACCCACATTTTTCTCCTTCAGCTTCAGAGAAAACTTTAATTTTCTCCTCTCGCAGGTCAATCATACACACTACACCGATATTAAGGCGATATAAGTAAGAGACAAAGGAATATCGGGATTCTGAAGGCAAAATAAATCGCAAGAGAAGAGGTGTTACGCTGTTTCCTACGCCACCTCGAATATGGATTATTTCACCAAGCCCATTTCACCCAATCGACAACGCCCATCTTCACAGGTTGTACTCCTCCCACTACCCACCACCACCACCTTCCCTAGCCCGTCCCGTCCACTCCTTTCCGCCCGTATCACCATTTTCACACACACACACACACACACATACACACACACTTTTCTTTTAAACCCTTCACCCCGATATTATCTTTTATTCTTTTCTGGTATTTTCTTTTATCATATTTTGCTACATACACTGATTAAAAAAAAAAACTGATGAGGACTAAATACAACCAACCCAGTCCTTGGAGTCTAACAGTTGAATAAAATCGTCTGGCAATAGCTCAAATAAATCGCTAAAACACAACATCGGACTGAAGGGGTAACTTGCCAATACTTATATTCGCAGTTATAAGTGTGTAAAGTTTTGTAAGTTTGGGGTGTAAGTGCATTATTCCCATTTCTTCCTCACCTGCAAGTGAAAGAAAGTTCAAATTAATTCACATTCATCAATTCCTTATTCAGTAATTAACCTCACCAATACCACCAATACGGCCTATGGCATAAAATACACAAACATACATACAAACAAACATACAAAGAGACAGATAAATAGACAGACAGACAGACAGACAGACGGCTATCTCTAACCCGTACATCGTGAAGTCTCTCCTAAGCCAATATGAGTCGTCCGGAGTTAGCAATAAATAAATAAATAAATATAATAAGTCGTCACAGTTAAAAATTTAAGGATAAACAAAAAGGGAGAATATTCTACATGATTTTAATTGTAATGGGGGTAATATCATTAATGAATTTGTAAAACTATCGACACGCACAGTACTCTGGCGAACGTGGTCACCATTTCATCATGCAAAACATTTTATTTATAGGCAACCAATCAACGCTACACACAGATGCTACGTTGTGTGTGTGTGTGTGTGTGTGTGTGTGTGTGTGTGTGTGTGTGTGTGTGTGTGTGTGTGTGTGTGTGTGTGTGTGTGTGTGTGTGTGTGTGTGTGTGTGTGTGTGTGTGTGTGTGTGTGTGTGTGTGTGTGTGTGTGCGTGTCAGCCTGCAGTCATACACAGGGTAGTAGCCATCAACACAGCTCCAACGGTAATGAACCTTCACTCGTTGTTACAAAAAAGCAAAACGGGCTGCAATCACTTCAACATGCAACGGCAATCACAATACCCACCCCACACACGCACGCACGCACAGAAGCACGCACACAAGCACAGACGCACGCGCACACCCATGCAGACACGCGTCAACACACACGCACATACAACGCACACAAATACATACACAGAACAGCACCAGCAACAACCATAAATTACAATACTTCGATATACATACACGTACATGCAAAACTCTCTCTCTCTCTCTCTCTCTCTCTCTCTCTCTCTCTCCACACAAAAACAACAACCATTCCTACCCCACTAAATCAATAACTTCACCGCTTTGGGATTCGCTCAACAATTATTACAACATTGGGGAAATCGCCAGTTTTTCACGTCAACGACATTGTGCGCGGCTATTGACGAAAAAATACACACCAGAGGCAATGACGAACACCAGACGTGATTTGGGCATTTTCACCACCGATTACATTCGCTGGATTTACCTCAGTTAACCTCCTAAATCCGGCTGACGTCAATATTAGCTTATTCCTGATGCTATCATACTATATTATTCATGTCAGGAACGGCCTCTCACACTAAGGGAGTTTATTAAGGCTATATGTAACCCCTCCATTACTCGCAGTCTGTCCTAAGCTGAATAACATCGTCCAGGGATGACACCATGAAAATGGAAAACGACAGTCCCTGTAAGAATA
>NC_137021.1:9085000-9170000 GCF_032717465.1 Coenobita brevimanus
TGTGTGTGTGTGTGTGTGTGTGTGTGTGTGTGTGTGTGTGTGTGTGTGTGTGTGTGTGTTACAAGGACAAGTAGTACCTCAAGTGGTCTGACAAACCATAAAGAGGAGAAACCATGAATGGAGAACGTTCCTACTCTAACAGTGAGAGGAATGTACAGTAACGTTGAAAGCTCTCCCCGCCCACCTCTCCCACCCGCAAACCAGGCACGGAAAAAAGGAAGTGCACCTAACCCGGAGGAAAAAGACAGGGCCGGGAAATTTTACAGGAAAGGAGGAAACATTCAATCTACCACTGAGCTGGATCTAACAAAACTTATCTAACCTAGCAGTGTGTGTGTGTGTGTGTGTGTGTGTGTGTGTGTGTGTGTGTGTGTGTGTGTGTGTGTGTGTGTGTGTGTGTGTGTGTGTGTGAGAGAGAGAGAGAGAGAGAGAGAGAGAGAGAGAGAGAGAGAGAGACGCATACCAGTCCCACCACGTCACCACCACAATTACCGCCACAACAACGTCTATTATCTCATTACCCAACCCACCACCACAACAACTGCAATTCTAGCCTAACATCGCCTAACCACAACTATAATATTCCTCACTCCGATAAAACCACCACTACCAATCTTACTATCGCGCATTTATTCTGGGCAAGATCCGTAACCCTTTTCAGCTCTGTTAAAATGGGCGGCTAATTTGACTGGTAACCATGGAGATTTATTCCCATCTTTTCAGCTATGGCTCACTGAACTTCACGTAAACATTAATTACAATTCAAGTTTCATAAAGGACCCAATTCTGTAACGTGAAAATAATCCAAGTATAATAATATGACTGAATTATTCTCATCGCCTGTAAGTTTTCACTATAATTCAAGGATGCTTCTCAAAATATTAACTTTTTCCATAGAACTGGTGGTGCAAATTGAGCGAAATTGCACATATTAACCACACAAACAGCAACAGAATATGTAGTACGTAATATATCTAGACTTCACTCTGGAAATAATAGTGAAATGGAACGTCAAAAAATAGTGAATTATTACAAGGACTTAACAACGTCCGGTGGATATGGCAAAATAACAGATAGTGGAATGAAAGAGTGAGCACAAGAAGAGAAAATAACTGCTGATCAGGAAAGCAATATTAACAAACAGTTCACCAACGTTTCCACCTTCCATCACACTGTTACATCTCACACCCCACCCCTTTAGTACACCTCACACGTCACCCTTCTTGTCCCATTGCTCACCTCTCACACCCACCCCATATTCAACCCTCCTCTCACCCAACCTCATCCCTCACTCCCAGTATATACCCAACATGACTCTCATCTTCACCCCATCCCTACCTAAGCTTACCCCTCTTCTCTCCCTACCTCCCACCCTTCACATCACCCCAATCTTCACCCCTCATCTTATTCCACACCTCACACCATCCTACATCTAGCTTTATCCCCCTTCTCACCCATCAGTCCACCTCTTACCCCATCCCTTACTTTACCCACCCCACCTCTCACCTCAACCCTCACCTTACACCGCACCCCTCACCCCATTCCTCACCCCTGAAACACACCCAGCACAGCCCTCACCCGAAGTCCTCAGTGCCACATCACCATAAACGGCAGCTGAGAGAGGCAGTCAGCGTGAAACAAGACCACACCTGCTACAAGGAAGAGGAGGGGGAGGAGGAGGAGGAGGAGGAGGAGGAGGAGGAGGAGGAACGACTCAAAGGTCATCGTACTGAATGGGTTGAAATCAGAATATCCACCTATTAAGCCGAACTTCCAGTCTAAGCAAGGCTATAAAGTTTCTCCGTCTTCCTTCTGCGTCGATTAACTCATTCACTACGATCACATTTCATAATTCCTATACTTTCTATCTCCAGACGATTATATTCAGCTTAGTTTGGCTTTTCTAACTGATGGAGATAGAGCCTTCCTTAACTCACATGGCCATCTCCTTATCTAAACTGTCTAGAAATGCATGGAGTTAAGTTTAAGATGTCATTGAAGGGAAGTTGTTGGGGACTGAACGCACTAACACAGACACCCATTAACACAGTCAACAAGCACACACACACACACACACACACACACACACACACACACACACACACACACACACAGGACACTGAAAAAAAAATTATCATGAACGCCTATTTATTCACAAATATGAATAGGTACTGAGTTCATAACCATGAAGTACAGTAGGAGTATAAACACTCTCTCTCTCTCTCTCTCTCTCTCTCTCTCTCTCTCCATTTTCTCCCCTACACATCTCCCTAATGGACCTCTGTATTTGTAAGAACAGCTTACCCGTGAAGAAGAAACATGAAGGAGCGGGACTGTTTATTTAGTCCTACAGGAGAGACGCGAGAAGCTGATGTATATTTTGAGGAGGAGGAGGAGGAGGACACAGACTCTTAGCTGAATAAAATTGTCTTGCGTTAGCTGGAATACATGACTAGATACGATGCGATCATGGCAAGAGTTAAAACGAAGTCCCATCAGTTACAAAATCGATGCCACTCTTACTGATAATCAACGAAAACGAGCTGTAATCTAAAATCATCATCATCATCATCACTGTCATTATCATCTCCCTTTTCTCGGTGAACGCTGGGATAAGGAAGGATCAAGAGAATGAAACGGAGAGAAGAACAAAAGAGGATGGGGAATGAAACTACCGAAGCCTGCCCTCTCACCCACTCACCATTCGAGCCCGCGGAATCCTAACTCCACCTCAGAAGCAAGAACATCCTAATAAACGAATGTACAAACGAATCAATAAATAAGTAAATAACATACATAAATAAAAAACAATGACTACAAAAATCAGATCTCATTAACACATCCACAACATCAAACACGACCAACTTCATCTGCATCATCAACTTAAATAGAATCCCGCGCTCCAACCCCATTAAAACTTGAGAGCAAACACCTGTCACAAATTACCTGGGTTTTTCTAAGGTATACATGGGGTACGTTTGAGGTGCAACTTTCCTACCCCCCTCTTCTTTTTCCTCACCTTCCTCTCGACACACGCGCACGGTCATTCATTCATTCATTCATTCATTCATTCTCTCTCTCTCTCTCTCTCTCTAACAATCACCCTTCCCTCCTTTTGAAAACTAGGAATTTTCTCTGTTGGAAATGAAATTGTCTTCCATTATCCTGAATTAAAAAAACAAAGTGGTTGAGTTACATTTTCTTCCTCTAACATTTCAGTCCAATTCAAACTCCTCCTTTCCCCTGTCGTTCCCTTACTTCCACCACGACATTTAAGAATTTATCGTTCTTCCTTTAACTCTCATAGGCTGGTCACTTTCTCTTCCTAAAATGTCTTGCTCACCTGTCGCTCCTCCTTCACCTTACCCCTCTGACCATCTCCTACCTTTCCGAACGCTGGTCCTCTCTCCTCACCACAACTGTAGCCCCTTCACCCCCCTCGCACTTCTCCCACCACACCTGTCACCCCCTCACCCCTCTCACACCACTCCCGCCACACCAGTCATCCTTTCAGACCCACACCTGTCACCCCCCCTCACACCGCTTCACACTTTTCCCACCACACCTGTCACCCCCGCACCCCACACCGGTTTCCCCCCCTTACCCCTACACACTTCTCCCAAACATGTCGTCTTCTTTCCTTCCCGGTTCCTCCCCTTCCCACAGCACCTGTCATTCTTCACCTCTTCCCACAATTACCATCCCTTTAACTTTCCTGTTGATCTCTTTCCATTACATCTGTCACCCGTTCACCCCCACTCCTGTAACCTCCTCACCCCAAACCCCGTCATTCCTTCACCCCGACACCTGTTACCCCTCACCCTCACCCCTGTCACCCCCTCATCCTCACCTCTGTCACCTCTTCACCTTACCCCTCTCACCCCCTCACACCACACCTTCTATTTCCCCTCCTTCCACCACACCTGTCACCTCCTCACCGTCACTCCTCTGTCACCCCCTCACCCTCACCCCTATCACCCCCTCACCCTCACCCCTGTCACCCCCTCACCCGCACCCCTGTCACCCCCTCACCCCTCCCTTTTCACCCCCTCACCCTCACCCCTGTCACCTCCTCACCGTCACTCCTCTGTCACCCCCTCACCCTCACCCTTATCACCCCCTCACCCTCACCCTTGTCACCCCCTCACCCTCATCCCTGTCACTCCCCCAGCGCCTTCACACTTGCAGCGGCCTGATGAAAAGCAAACAGAGTGAGGACCCAGCCTGGGGCACCCGCTGCTCTCTTGGCGGCGGCTACGACACACAGCCTCACCTTGGCTCTCTTTATTATCTCACTCTCTCACTCTGCTCACTCAGTCTTTCTCTTTTCTCTTCCTCATAAAACATACACACACTCACACACACACACACACACACTCTCTCTCTCTCTCTCTCTCTCCTACCCCTAGGTGTTCCTTGTGGGGAGGGGGAGAGAGAGAGAGAGAGAGAGAGAGAGAGTAACCAGACCAAGAAAATCCAAGTTAACAGGACAGAGAATTACAAGAAAAAAAAAAAAACGTGACGGGAGGTAAAGGAGGAAACAAAAGAGGATACAATAAACGAAAAAGAAAATATTATATACGAGAAGGAAAAGTAAGAAAAAAAAAAGGGAAAAAGAAGAACAGAATAAAGCTGAACAACTTAACAACAAGATAAATGAAAAATAATTAAAAAATAGCAGACCCCGCTAAACGATCGACCGCTATACGATACCCCGCCATGGAGATGGTAAAAAAAAATTAACATCCCCGCCTATCGATGGCCAGTTCCCGGTTATCTGATATATATATTTTTTTTAATGGTTTCTTTTTCTTTTCTTTTTTTACCGATTTTTATGACATTTTGGACTTACATTTGGTGTTCAGGTTGGCTTATAAACTGTTTTTAGACTTAGATTAATGTGTTTTTGTCATTGGTGGGGTGAACACTGTCATTTTTGGGTATATACACTTTACGAGGTTTGATTTTTTTCCAGACTTATTTTTGATGGTTTTCAGATACTATTTTTGGATTTAGGTGAGTTATAAACTGCTTTTAGGCTTATTTTAGTTTGTTTTACACCTATTTGGGGTTTAGGTGAACTAGAAACTTGTTTAGTCATTTGGGTTGGTTTTTAAGTTTAGTTGGGATGATACCAAGGCTCTCCAACACATCCCTAGACTTTCTATGTTATAACGTCCCCGATTAACGATATCGCAGCTCAACGATGGGTTTTCCCAAACGCATTCCATCGTTATAACGAGGACGGCCTAATAAAAGGAGAACGTTAAAAAAGGCAAATTACGTACATGAGGAAATAAAAGAATAACTAATAACATGGAAGGTCTGATACTGAATGAAGTGTGGAACATTTGTGTACAACACTTTAATAAATGTACTACTTCATGTTACCCATTTTTAAAAAATCCTACTCACCCTACCTGTAATAGTGGCGTGGCAATGGGCTGATGATGACAACGACGATGATGATGATGATGATGATGATGATGATGATGATGATAACGATTATTATTATTATTATGATTGGGATTATTCATGATTATGACCGCGATCAAGACGACGACGACTATGATGATGATGATAATAGTCAGGTTCTCTCTTCATGATAATAGTAATGATGATGATGAGAAACGACACTGGCTATGAAGACGACAATGAGGTATGACAGACAAAACGAATAAAAAGAAATGTCATGTAACTGCGTGGGGTCAATGGGGAAAGGTAAATGAGCAGGAAGGAAGAGAAGACGAGGCAGGGATAAAAGAGGAAGACAAAGAATAGGTGTAAGAGGAAGATGAGAGTAAGAAGAGTCGAAAAATGAAAGGGAAGGACTGGAGGATAAAAGAAGGGGAAGAAGCGAAGGACGAGAAGTTGGGATGGATTGACAAATGACAGGATCCGAGACTGTGAATGAAAGGAAGGGAGGGAAATGTAGAATAAAAGGGCTGGGAAATATTTAAAAATGAGAGGAAGCGAGAAAAATTGATGGCTGCTAAGAAAGTAACACGAAGGGGTGGGAGCGAGAACTGAAAGGAAGTAACGAAAGGATAAAATGAAGGGAAGCAAATGAAGAAAGACAGGAAGGGACAGATGTAGGGGGGAGAGCGAGAGATGAAAGGAAGTAAGGAAAGGATGAAAGGAAGGGAAGTAAATGAAGGATGAAAGGTAGGGACAGAACTGATGTGTAAAACGAAAGGAAGACAGCAAATGGGGTGAGACGAAAGGGAGAAATGATGGGAATATAAATAAGAGGATAATGGGATGGAAAGAAGATGAGGGAAGAAGAGATGGGAAAGACAAGGGAGAAGAAGAGAGGTAAAAGGAAACTAAACGAGAAGGAAAGAAAAGATATGGAAAAGAAAAACGCAAAAGTAAACAGAAGAAAGTCAGGAGGGAAAGAAGACGACGGGAATGTAAAGACAGTAAAGGGAAGAAACGCAGAAAAAAGTAAAGAAAATAAGAACGAAAAGGACAAACGAGGAGAGGAAATGTGAACAGGAAAGATGAAAAAGAAAGATGAAACTTTACGACTGAGATAAATGAGACGCAAAGAAAGAAGAGCACAAGTCACGAAAATAAACAAGGATGGGAGAACTAAGAAGATAGAGCAAGTAAAGAAGATGAGTTGGTAGGAGGGAAAGTTGGGTGAGGACGAGGAGGCCATGAGAAAGGGGAAATGGTTAGAGAGAAAGGAGGGGGTATGTGGGAAGGGAAGAAAGGGACGAGAGAGAGCGTGTGATTTTTTTTTTTTTTTTTAATAGAATCTGGGCATAGGATCAACAGCCCGTTCCCTAAGGCCAAGCAGTCCTAGGTATTTCACCTCCACGTGTCACCAATTCGGCGCCAACACCCACTGTCCATACTGAACACACTCTAGGGATGTCTCAAACAGGACTGGTGTATTGGTATTAGCGGGGGCGATTTAAATGTTGGCGGGTCTTATGGTACATCAGTAAAAGTTTGCTTTGCAGAAATTAAAACCCTAAAATTGTTCCCTGCTCCAGACACGGATTCAAACCTTGAGAGGGAAAAAGTTAAGATTTGAGGAGAGAGAAAGAAGGGGTAAGGAAGTGTGTCTGAAAAATGGAGGGAAGGAGGAAAGATAGGTGGTGGAGAGAGAGAGAGAGAGAGAGAGAGAGAGAGAGAGAGAGAGAGAGAGAGAGTTGGCGGGGGGAGGGCAGGCAGGTGAGGCATGGGGACAGGGAAGGAAGAGAGGAGGAAGTGAACGTGATTTGTGGGCCAACTTTACATCTGGGAGTGACTGGGAGGGAGGCAGGCGAGGCAGTAAAAGTGTCAAAGGCAGAAAATAAAGTGTCAAAGGCCGGAGAAGCGTGGGGTCAGGCAGGGGAGACGTGGCTTACATGCGCTGGCAGAGGTAGGCAGGGAGGCAGAGTGGGAGGCTGAGTGGGCAAAAGAGTAGCAGGGAGGGAGGGAGGAAGGTAGAGAGGGTGGCAGGCAGGGATGGTGGAAGGTAAGGAGGGTGGCAGGCAGGAAGGATGGAAGGCAGGAGGGTGGAGAGTAGGGAGGATGGAAGGCAGGGAGAGTGGAAGTAAGGAGGGTGGCAGGTACGGAGGGTGGCAAGCAGTGAATGCAGAAGGGCAGAAGACATAAGCGCAGGCAGAAAGGGTGATGGGGAAGGCAGAAAAGCAAGCACGATGGAAGGATGACAAGCAGGTAGAGTGGAAAGCAGGGAGAAAGGGTGGTAGTATTAGAGAGGGCAGGGAGGGTGGGGGAACTAGGGAAGGGAGGGAGGGTGGAGGAAATAAGGAAGGGAAGGAGGGTGCGGGAAATAAGGAAGGGAAGGAGGGTGGGGGGAAATAGAAAGGGAGGGGAGGGAGGGTCTGGAAATGATTAGGAAAAGTGTGGCATCGTGACATAAAACCCTATGACACCAATCCAAATAAAAGATGAGGATATGTACCATGCAAAATTAAACGAGGGCGAGAAATGTGGCACTGGCAGCAGACATGGAAAACTGCAAGGAAAAATACTCTGCAGGGAAGTAGAAATGCATGAAAGTCGGGGAAGCAATCACAGAGAAACTGAAAGAGTGGGAGGCTAAAAAAAAAGAGCATAAGCTAGAAGAAGAAAATCGAGGTGGGAGGAAGAAAATGTGTGCCTGTGAAAAAATAAGCTCCATTTTCTTGAGAGAGAGAGAGAGAGAGAGAGAGAGAGAGAGAGAGAGCAGATCTCATTATTTCACCTAAATCGAGACAGTTTTTAATTTTTTCTTGCCTTAGTTTTTTCTAAGCTGAATAAAACTCTAAAATGACCCCTCAAAACTGCAAACGTAATATTTCACAGTCAAGTGGTCAACCTCTTCAGTATGACGAATTATTTCAATTTAGTTTCATTTCTGGTATCTCCGGATGATTTAATTCAGCTTATTTTTTTTTTTTCCGAAGTGAACGTGTTGGATAAAGACCCTTACTAATAAATTCCCGACCATGTTAAATAATATCATGTGTGTGAGAGGACTGATTAAGTGTGAGAAACTAGTATTACATGATCAAAGCTGGTTGGAATATCGCTTTATCAGTTCAGAACCCTCGATATGTAAAGGGATGTTGCCCGCTTTCTCGTCAGTCTGGGAAACTCCCCAACACCTCTCCCAATGCGATTTATTTTGGCTTATTACCCCTTACTATCCTCTTGTGCCATATAAATCATTCAAATATCACCATACTCAGCATAAAGAACATACAGACTGATATGAACCAGCCCTATCCAAAAATAAATCCCCAAGGCAGATATGCTACGGTTCTTCCTTAACCGACAAGAATACGAACGTAAGTGTATCAGATAAAGACACTGAAGGACTAAATTTAATGACGTAGCTACAAGAGGAGAGATACACCTGTTCTAATTATGCAACGTAATGTGATGGGCACACAGGCAGATCAGGTGTACAGGTGGATCTTGGTGGGTAGGCTAAACGCATGGAGTACTGCAGGTGAGGGAATGGGAGGATGCTAAAGGGTTTGAGTGCTGGAAGAGGCTTTGGGAGTACTGGATGAGGATTTTGGAGTACTGGATGAGGATTTTGGAGTACTGGATGAGGATTTTGGAGTACTGGAAGAGGATTTAGAGTACTGGAAGATGTTTGGAGTACTGGAAGAGGATTTGGAGTACTGGAAGAGGATTTCAGAGTACAAGAAGATTATTTTGTGGGCATAAGAAGAGATCGGCTTAGGAGTAATACCTATCGCCCGCAAGAGACATTAAGCCAGTTAATTTATACCCTCACATTTTTCCCCTACAACACAAAACAATCGAATTTACATCCAGGTCCCCAATTGTATTAGTGGATGAGGAAGAGCCTGAGGGAAAGCCTGAGCAGTACGGGAATTGAAATCTGTTTTTTTCCATTTGCTGGCTGGATGCGTTAACCAGCAGACCATCGACGACTCCACACTGACTGGAGCGAGGGTGGGTGGGTGCGGAGGTAGAGGATAGGATAGGGGAAGGGATGGGGATGTGGGTGGCGGTGAAGATGTGGAGGTGGGTGGATGGGTTGGGGGAGTATAGAATAGGCTAAGCACAACGAATACTGGGGACGAGGGTGGGGGGTTGGAAGAGGTGCAGAAAGTGGATGTGTGGGTGAAAGCGTGGCGAGGAGAGTGACGCTGTGAGAAGGATGGTAATGGCGACAGTGTGGGCGAGTCAGTGGTGATGCTGGTGTAACTTCCCTCGGGATTGGAGCCAGTCGACTTAGCCAACCACTCCGCAAACTGCCAATGATCTCACGCTGGATAAGCCTTCACGACGACCACTATCCTTTCATGGCCCACATACTGTACTTTCACGGCTCAAATAGTTTCATGGTTCACAAACGTTCATGGCCCACATACTTTCATGGCCCACATTCTTTCATGGCCCACAAACTTTCATGGCCCACATACTTTTATGGCCCACATACTTTCAGGGCCCACATACTTTCAGGGCCCACATACTTTCAGGGCCCACATACTTTCATGCCCACATACTTTCACGGCCACAGAGACGGGAAGAGGGGGAGGCGTCACATACCACAAACCATAATTTCAACCCCGACCCTTGAATCTATTGACGTATTCTACTGGTGTACTCTTGCTCTCTCCAGACGATTTTCTTCAGATTCCGGGGGACCTTATGTAGTGACAGGGTCAAGGAAAACTATATCTAACCCTCCTTAATTCTACGTCTCTCCTAAAATAAATCAAATGAAAAAAAAAAAAAAAAAGGGTATCAAGCAACGAAATAAATGTCAGCAGATTGAAGAGATTTCCTGCAGCATCAAGACGCCTTTTAGATTACCTCCTTGCTATAACTAGACGATTTCACTGAGCCTAAGGGAAGTGACAAGGGTAACTAAATCAAACACCGGACGATTTATTACACAACAGGGGAGGCTTCTCGTAATAAAGGTGATGATTATTCATTTCAGTAACATCCTTTTTTTCCGTTTTAACCTGCGTTATTTTCCGACGGTTTTCATTCCACCTGGACTGGACATTTTGCACGTACGAGTTAATTACGGAAGCACTTGGATAATCAATGTTACAACACAACGATTACATTTACCTGACACAAATCCAAGTGGTCAAATCGTTAATCTAAACTTCAATCTCAACTTTCATATAATCTGAACTTTAATATCAACTTTAATCTAACCTGAACATTAATCTAATCTGAACTTAAATCTGAACTTTCCTTTCCTGCATCCCTCTTCACCACCCCTCTCCCCTCACCAGCTTATGCTTTAATGGCAGCTCGCGACCCTCATTACCTGGGGCCTTACTGAACGACGGGTCATCACTCCGTCCTTAATCTCAGCTAAAAAATTTCCTTCAAGACGTTCTGATTTCTCCTGCGATCTCATTTCTTAGGTTTAATTTATGTTCAATTCTGTGTACCTGAGATCAAGGGTGGTACGCTCGTGCAATCAGGAAGCTTTGTAACACCTCTTCCTTACCGATTTAGTCCTGATTCTGCTCCGTTACTTTATTCTGGTGTGTTACTCATACAATCTACGCTGATATTAAAAAGAAATATGGAGTAAAAAAAAAATGTAAATGAGTAGTGTGGAAAAACAAAAAACAAAAAAAATGAACAAAAGGGGGGAGAACTAAAGGGTTCCGTGGAAAATAAATCGCTAAGGACGAGATGCTAGGAAGCCTCCAAGGGACCCCCCAAAAGGGAAAGCAAACCCACAATTTTTAAGTCATTTAAGGGATACTTGTGAGGATTTATTTTAAGTTTCTCGCATGCCATATACCACACTAATTAGATAAGACTACAGAGATGCGAAACACGTTCTTCCATTGTCAGATATTCCAAAAAATATCGTTCTTTCATTGTAATTATATTTCAAAAATTATCGTTCATTCATGGTCGGATATTCCAAATATAATCAGTGAACGAAATTTTGATTCTCAATGTCTGCGACTGCACAAAAAAGGAACTACGTAAACCAAATGATACAGTGCATCTCTCTCTCTCTCTCTCTCTCTCTCTCTCTCCACGCAAAATACAGGAACCCCTCAAACACTAATAAAAACCAAAATAACTTTCTCTCCCCCCCACAAACCCCCTCCCCCAAAACTTTAAAAACTCAAAAAATGAAACCCCGTGTAGAAACCCCAAATGAAACCTCCACCATCACCCACTCTAACAGCCCTCATAAAAATCCACCCACCACCAAGAATTACCCTTCCATTTTGAGCCAGAGGAAGAAATGGCGGGATTAGCTCGGATTTAAGGTGATTTACAGGAGGATTGATCGGTGATATAATATGGGAGGTCGTTCTGATCCTTGACCTTATTCGTGCTCTCTCTCTCTCTCTCACACACACACACACACACACACACACACACACACACACACACACACACACACGATTTACATAAGAGGATCGCTGAAATACACGCCAGTTCATTCAGATCTTTGCTCTCTCTCTCTCTCTCTCTCTCTCTCTCTCTCTCTCTCTCTCCTATACATCTATTTATCTACCTCTGACGATTTACATGAATCTCTAAAATACATGAGAGCTTGTTCCCCCCCCCCACCTCTCTCTCTCTCTCTCTCTCTCTATTTTACAACCCAATTCAGCCTACCCGAAGCCTCCATTCAGAGCCAGAGGGAGTATAATGTGTGCGGGATGACGGCTATTAATGGGTTTCCTATGTTACTTCAATTCAAGGACCGACGTATGGGGTGGGGAGGTATGGGAGCGGGGTGGGAAGGGGAGGGAAGATGGAAGAGGAGTGGGGAGGTATGGGAAAGGGGGCTGGAAGGGGAGGGAAGAGGAGTGGGGAGGTATGGGAGGGGGTGGGAAGGGGAAGAAAGATGGAAGAGGAGTGGGGAGATACGTGAAAGGGGGTTTGAAGGGGAGGGAAGAAAGAAGAGTAGAGGGGATGTATAGGAGAAAGGGTAGGAAGGGGAGAAGGAAGGAATGGGAGGATGGAAAGGAGAGGAAGAGGAGAGGGGAGGTATGGGAGGGGGGTGGCAAGGGGAGGGAAGAGGAGTGAGGAGGGATGGAAAAAGGGGGTTGGAAAGGTAGGGAGGGGGAATGGGGGTTTGGAAAGGGGGGAGAAAGAGAGAAGAGGAATGGGGGATGAAATTGGGAAGGGAAGGGGGAGGGAAGAAAGAGTTATGGCTACGGAAAAGTGAGGAGAAGGGAGGGAAAGAGGAAAAAATAGAGAGAGGAAGAGGGGTAGAGGAGAAACGAGAGGGGAAAAAGGAAGGGACAGTGGGTTAGATGAGAAGAAGGGGAAGGGGAGGAAAATGGGGTGGTGACAAGGAGAAAAAGTGGAAGGGAGGAAGGAGGGAAAGAGAAGGTGGGGAGGAAAAAATGAAAGGAGGAAAGAGGGAAAGGAATGGTAGGAAGGAAAAAAATGAGAGGAGGTAAGAGGGTGGAGGGGAGAAGGAAGGAAAAGGCAGGAAAGAGTGAGGGTGAAGATAAGGAGAGAAAAAAGGGAAAGGTGGTTAGAGGGTAGGGGAGGGGGAGGAAAGGAAAGGTGGTATAGAAAATTGAACTAACTGGGTGAGGGGAAGGGGCAGACGGATGTGTTAACGGGGAAAGGAAGAAAGAAGGAAGGGGAGAAGATGGGAGAGGGAAGGGAAAGGTAAGATGAGGGGAAAAGAGGAGGAGAAAGTGATATGGAAAAGTAGAAAATGCAAGGTGAGTGAATGAGGGAGGAGAGAAAATGATGGAGAATGAAAGGGGGGGGGGGAGGCTATGAAGAAGGGGAAAGACTGAGGGGAGAAGAAAGTGAGGGGGAGAAGTGGGAAGAGAGAATAGAGGGAGGGGGAGGAATGGAGAGGAAAGACTGAGGGAATGGACAAGATGAAACGATAAGGGAGGAATGGGGAGGGGGAAGGAGGAGGGGGAGGGGAGGAAAGGAGAAGAATAGACCCACAGAGCAAGAGGGAATGGTGTGCTGAGTTAAGGGGTATGGAAAGGGGGGGAGGGGTATACTGTTGAATAGGAATGGGGAGCAAAGGAGCGCTATGGAAGGGGAGGAGAAGAAAGAGAGGAGAGGGTGGAGTATGGCAGGGGTGAAGAGGGATGATGGGGAGGAAGGGGAGGTGAAGCAGAATAATAAAGGACAGGTTGGAAGGGAAAGGCGAGGTGGTGGAGGAGAGAAGTGAGTGGAGGAGGGGAGAGGAAAGAGGGAAAACAAGTGAAGTGAGGAAGGCAAGAGGATACAGTAGGTGGAGGAGGGGTGAGGTAAGGTGGAGGAAGGGGAGAATCAGGTGAGGAACGGGAGGTAAACTGAATGAAGGAAGAGGTTGAGTCAGGGAGGAGGAAAGAGATGGGGTGAGGGAGGGAAAACGTTGGGTGGAGAAGGAGGGGAAAGGTGGGGTGAGAGAGGTGAGAAGTGGGCGACAGGTAATGGGAACGATATGGGAAGAAGGGGAATGGAAGAAGAAAAGCGAATGAAGAGGAAAAGAATAGAAGACTAGGGAAAGAGTAGGGAAAGGTAGGGGTGTGAATGAGGGGGCAGGAAAGAGGGAGGAAAGCTGAGAGGAGAAATAGGGATGGGGATTGAAATGGAGAGGGGTGAGAAAGAAAAAGGTGACTAAAGGATGATTATAAGTAATGTGGAGGGAAGAAAATACGTAATGTGAGAAGAGATATTGATGGATAATTATAATAAAGGAGAATTATTCAAGGGGAAGATTGTGATGAGAGAGAGAGAGAGAGAGAGAGAGAGAGAGAGAGAGAGCACTGGCGCCTGCACGTTCTCTATGATATCCCAGAGGGGTAACTTCCGTATTATTTTTCTCCCGTTGTGTATGTCATAAGTTCTACGATATAATTAATAACACCATCAATAACACACGATTCAAAGTATACGCACTCAAAGTAATGTTATTTTCTTCAGATAAAAAGGATTTCAGATAATACACTAATATATATCATTAACCAAACCTCACACAACCCCATTTTAACCTACCATTGCAAAACCTTTCAGTCCTCGATTCAAACCTATTCAAGGCTAACCTCACCTAACCCAGCTTAACCTAATCTTGATATGTAACCTCACTCAGCTAAACCTTAACCCAATCCAACCCAACCCAGCCCAGACAAACACCATCACTTCGGCGGAGGAGTCACAGGCAATTTCGGGGCGGGTCTGAGTCTCCGAATACCCCCGCCCATAAAACTGGACAGGGAGTGCAGATTCAACATAGGATTTTGTTTTTACTTTACGAGCCTTCTCTTCCGCGCCTCTAGCCTTTTCCTATTCTTTCTTTTCCTGTTTTCCCTCCTATTCTTTCTTCTCCCGTTTTCCTTCCTATACTTTCTTGTCCCTTTTCCTTCCTACTCTTCCTATTCACTGCTCCTTCCTTCTTACGCTTCTTCCTTCCTTTCCTTTTGCCTCTAATTCTTTGTTCTCCTCCTTATTCCTCATCCTTCCTATTCTTCTTGTCCCCTTTAATTCCTGTTCATTCTGCTCCCTTTTCCTTCCTCTTCATTCTTGTCCTTTTTCCTTCCTATTCGTACTTTTTCCTGTTCCTTCCTTCTCACTTTCCTCTTCCTTCCTTTTCTTTTTCATCTTTACCCCCTTACCTTCCTATCATCATTTTTCTTCATCTTTTTCTTCTGCCTCGTCTCTATACCTTGTACCTGCCCTCACACTATCCATTTTTTCACCAGTCACTCTTCCCTACTTTCATTTTCTTTCGGTCTTCCTATCCTCTTCCTCTTCCACTTTACTTTTTTTCTTCATTACTCCTATATTTTTCAAGATCCCCCTCTTTTCTTACACGTTTTCCTTTCATCCTTGTCTTTTTTTTTTTTTTTTTTCTTTTTTCATCCATTTTCTTACTTCTTTATCCCTTTATCTTTCCCTCGCCACAGTCCCTTTCTATCCTGCTTTCTTTTACTTCCTCTCTTTCTTCATCTTAATCTCTATACCTTCCTGTCCTTTGACCTTTCGTCTTTTTTTTTAATCCAATTCTCTTTTTTCTCACATCTTTGTCTCTCTACTTTATCTTTTTTCACATTTCCTTTTTTTTTTTATATATCTCTCTAACTTTCTCCTTTTTTTTTTTTTTTCAGTTTACCTCTTTCTCTCTTCATCCTTGTCTCTATACTTCACCTTTCTCCCTCTCTCTCTCTCTCTCTCTTTGTTGGCTGTAGATTCTTATACTTCTACAGTTAGTGTCTCACTGTAGGTATGAAGGTCGAATCACCTTGTGGAGATCATGAGGTCTGTGTGATATGTGTAACTCTGGGTAACTCCCCTCCCCCCCTCTCTCTCTCTCTCTCTCTCTCTCTCTCTCTCTCTCTCTCGCGGCACGACTTATGCCCCCCTTAAGGGAAGACTCCACTAAGCCAAACTGACAATCTCATTTTGCTTATCACGTGATCAAGAACGAGAGCGAGAGAGAGGAGGGCATGGAGACAGAGAGGCGAAAAATGTTATATTCAAAAGCACAGTCTCCTTGGATGAACTGAGTCTCTTGAATCTATTTATGTATCTATTGGTTTAACTATCTATCTAGCTATCTATAAGCCTGTCTACCTATCTATCTATCTATCTATCTCAATCTATCTCTACTTATTTCCATGTGTCTAAAAATTTACCTACCTACCCATCAACCAATAAATCTATCTATTTGTCACGAATCAATTCGCGACATTTCCTTTTTGTGAGAAGCCACGAACTATTAGTGGAAAACTCACTGTGTATCGCTCAGTTAACCGTTTCTCTCTCCATTTCGGAGTAACTTTTCAAAACATTCGTCACTTTCAAAAGTGACCGATTTAATGCACGTCACTAAGTGCGCTACTGAGCGATACAATTGTTTTTTATCGTTCGCCTCTGCTTGCATAAACCGTTAGCCACGCCTTCTTCCGGTGGCTCGTGCTTCCTGCCCATACAGTGCATTTGAATTCAGTCTTGTGTTTGCTGTGACGGAGAAAAGGTCCTGTGCTCCAAGAAGTGTGAGAGGTCGCTAGCACCCAGGCTCCACTGAGACAGTATCAAGTCCTCCCACTCCTCGGGTGATACATAGTATTCATCGACTGGTATTTCTTCTGTGTATTTCCTAGTTTTAAGAGCTTAGTTAAGGTGTTTTCCCTAGGCGTAAGTATTTAGCTTTTGTGAGAGTGAGTGAGTGCGTCTCATTGATTTGATTTGAAATGTAATGTTGAATTTATTTTTGTGATTAATAAATTTAACAGTTCTATTTCTTGAGCTTAATGTAGAGTAAAAATCTTGTTTCATTTCTCCATAATTAAGCTTATTTTCCATACAGCTCCTAGCTTGCATAAACGTTTGCTTTCATAACTGGTACTTAGACCAGTCTTGTATTAACTTAAAATCCGTTGTGCCAGGAGTTAATGCATCAGCAAGAACCTGATGTTATTATTATTAGTATTAGTTATTTATTGTCAGGGGTGATGTAACTTTCTCCAGAGGCTAACAGTACAGTAAGTCAGCAATTGTGAGTAATTAGTCTCTGCTGTGTACTGTTGAGGAAGTTTATAAATTCTCGTTCTCAGAGAATCGTGCTAAGCCAACGTAAAGTAATCGTTGCTTGATGTAGCAAGACAACCGTTGTCTCTGCTCTTCAATATTATTGAATATAAATATCAATTTAAATAATATTTAACCATTTATATCAAAATTACCGTGATATTATAAAAACCCCGTGACAATTGGCGACCTCATTCCAGGATATTAACTCCTAGCTCTAAAGCTATTCACGAGATAGTGCTCACTCATTCATATTTAGGTATTTATCATTAAAGTTTATAGGCACAAGCTTACTGGTGTTTACCGTTAATTTAGCAAGTGAGTTTTTGCTTTATAAATCAATAGAGTACTTAACTCTAGTTTATTTTTGGTAACGCCAGACGATTTTATTCGCTCCTGGGAAGTCGGCGTACCCATTGTGTTTATTATTGAGTCTTCCCAGTCATTTACATTTTTGATTTATTTTTGCCAGTTAACTAGATAAGACTGGTCACCACTAGCTTGTGTCTGTACTCTTTACTTGTGTCATTAGTATTCGTCGCTAAGCAGTCAGTACTCAATTTCGGTTTGCTTAATAAATTAGCGCCATGGCTACTACTGTATTTTTACAGGAAGCCAAAGAAATGGGTCTTTCGGACCCAACCGAAATTAAAGAGTATATACTCTCACGGCATAATCAGGAGCAGCAGCGCGAGAATGATGCCCGTGAAGAGCGTAAGATTCAGCGCGAATACGAGCGAGAACAGCGTGAGGAACGCGAAAAGGAGCGCGAGTACGAGCGAGAACAGCGCGAATACGAGCGTGAACAACGAGACAAAGAACGAGAACATGAACTTGAAGTGCTGAAGCTCAAGCGAGATTCCTTGGCTTCAGACACGTCTGCTGCAGTTGGTCCAAGCTCCACGAGCTTTCTCCCTGCACATGTCCTGGCGACCCCACGCATCAAGCTTCCTTCATACAAGGAAAGCGAGCGAATCGAGCCGTACATAGCTCGTTTTGAGGACATGGCAGACATGTATCAACTGGATGAGGCAGCTAAGCGGATCCAATTTCTTAGTTTATTTGAGGGCCCTGCCCTCGATATTCTCCACAGAATTCGTGGAGACAATCTCACATATGAGATGATGAAAGCTGCACTCATTAAGGCGTATGGTCTCACAGTAGACGACGCCAAAGTTCAGTTCATGCGAGCTCGTCTCCAAGACAAGGAGACAGCTGTTCAGTTCCTTGATCGTCTCACAGCTTACTTAAATGAGTGGATGGAGAAAGATGAAACTCCTTCCACGCGTGAGGGGATAATTGACCTTATGCTGCGTACACAGCTAGAGAGGTCGTGGCCTGCTGAGCTCATAGCACAGCTTAAGATCTGCCAGGTGAAAGATGCCAGCCAAATGGCAGAGAAGGCTGATGCATTCTTTACTGCATACGGGTATCAAGCTCGTAAGCAAAACACCTGGAGCAGAAAAGATACTGCCAAGTCTGGGAAGCCGTCTCAGACTGAATCCCAGCACCAAGGCCGTTCTCAGAGTAATGGTCAAGGTCCAAAACCGCAGTGGAAGGACCAGGGGCAAAACACTCAGAAACCTGAGTGGAAGAGGTACAACAAGTACCCTAACCAGCAGCAGTATCAGCCACGCAACCGACCGATGGGACAAAGTTTTTCACCACCAACTCAAAAGAGGCAGGAAGCGAATGCAGCCTTCATTCCTCAGCAGCAGCCTGGTGGTCACGTCCCTACCAGTGTGGGTATTTCCCCACAGTTCACTAGTCCCACAGTGACAGTGAACTCCCCTCCACAGATGGCCAATGTTCCATCTTCCCAATATAACCCTCAAGGCACAATGTTTGCCACATCAATTCAGCAGCCTCATGAGTGGCTAGCTGCTTCCTCCACAGGTGACAGTACCTTCCTTGTACAGCTAGGGTTTGTGGGAGACATTCCTGTGAAGGTCCTGAGAGACAATGGTTCCTCAGGTTGCTCTGTTAAACAGAGTTTAGTTCGGCCTGAGCAGTATACAGGTCGACAGATCCATGCAAAGCTTATTGATGGATCAGTGAGATTGTTCCCTGAGGCATGTATCCAGGTGGCATCTCCATTTTATACTGGTATGACACTTGCAGTTGTCATGCCAGAGCCTCTATTTGACTTAATAGTAGGCAATATTAATGGAGTCAAGGATAGTTGCTCCGATGGCGCTACTCAGACTTCGGCTGCTGCGGTGACACGAGCCATGACTGAGGCTCCAGACTGTGTCACCCCAGTGATCATTGAATCGCCGCAAGATCTGATGTGCAGTCAACTTGTTGTACAAGAACAACATTCTGACCCGACACTTGCTGCCGTGCGGAATAAACAAAAGGGTCGAGTGATAAAGTATTCACGGGGAGGTCGAGCCAAGTTCCTTCGCAAACAAGGACGGCTCTACCGTGAGTCACGAACACCCGAGGGCGAGGTTCGACTGCAGTTTGTCGTTCCCGCCAAGTACCGCCCAGCAGTGTTACAATGGGGTCATTGTCCAGCCTCAGGAGGTCACCTGGGCAAAAGGAAGACCCAGGGCCGTATCCGAGCTGACTTTTTCTGGCCAGGGATGGGACGGGACATAGATAGTTTTGTCCGTTATTGCAGTGTGTGCCAAAGTATCACCACTAATCAGGGACATGCCCTTCCTGTGCCATTTATAACCACACCTGTAATCTCTGAGTCAGTTGAGAGACAGGGTAGTGGTGAAGTGGGTGCAGACCTGATGTCTCGCCCATTGGCCCCACAGGACACAGTATGTCCAGGGCCTGTACATGCATATTATGTACCTTAAGTTAAGGGGGAAGTTGAGAGGCGACTTGAGGCTATGGAAGACCCAAGTTTGCATAAGGATTCTCAGCTTCCCGGTACTAATAGAAGTACTGTAGGTTAAGGGGGAAGTTCGAGAGAGAACTCCGCAGTGGCGACTTGAGGCTATGGAAGACCCAAGTTTGCACAAGGATTCTCAGCTTCCCGGTACTAATATAAGTATTGTACTGTAGGTTAAGGGGGAAGTGAGAATTCCGCAGAGGTGACTTGAGGCTATGGAAGACCCAAGTTTGCACAAGGATTCTCAGCTTTCCAATACTAATATAAGTATCGTAGGTTAAGGGGGAAGTGAGAACTCCGCAGAGGCGACTTGAGGCTATGGAAGACCCAAGTTTGCACAAGGATTCTCAGCTTCCTGGTACTAATATAAGTATTGTACTGTAGGTTAAGGGGGAAGTGAGAATTACGCAGAGGCGACTTGAGGCTATGGAAGACCCAAGTTTGCATAAGGATTCTCAGCTCTCCGATACTAATATAAGTACTGTAGGTTAAGGCACAGGTTGAGGACCCGTGTGCAGTTCGAGGCTATGGAAGACCCGAGTTTGCACAGGGATTCTCAACTTGCCTACCATAATCGTGTGCTAAAATTGATGGCGACCTCGAGTGTACTTTTCATAGCATGTACTGACTGCTAGCCAGAGAGAGTAATTGTAACATAATAAGAATTTTGTCCCATTGACACTTTTGATGCTCCACCTCAATTGGTTTTGCAGGTTCAGCAATGGGTGTAGCAGTTTTGCTGTGCGGGCCAGCCGATCGTCTGCCGCACGCTGCCACCTCTTCTCCTCTGCCTTCGTCATCGCCATATATTATTTACTGTGTCATTTTACACGTAGGTACAGTTACACTGCAACTGTCACACCTACACTGTGTATTACATACATCACACTACACAACAATTAGTTGTCAGTGTAAATGTAGCGACTTTTCGCTCAGTTTGACCTGAGTACAGGATTTTCACCGTCGTCACGGAGTTTTTCCCTCAAGCTTGCTTCTATTAACGTAAATACGAGGTTTTTTCGCTCACTGACGACTGCGACTTTCTCCTGTAGCAGGATAGCACACACACCACAGTGTGAATCTTGTGTGACTGAGTTAGGATTTATATGTATATATATTGAAATCTTTCTTCTGAAGGAAGAAAGATTTAATTTTCATGGGGCGTAATGTCACGAATCAATTCGCGACATTTCCTTTTTGTAAGAAGCCACGAACTATTAGTGGAAAACTCACTGTGTATCGCTCAGTTAACCGTTTCTCTCTCCATTTCGGAGTAACTTTTCAAAACATTCGTCACTTTCAAAAGTGACCGATTTAATGCACGTCACTAAGTGCGCTACTGAGCGATACAATTGTTTTTTATCGTTCGCCTCTGCTTGCATAAACCGTTAGCCACGCCTTCTTCCGGTGGCTCGTGCTTCCTGCCCATACAGTGCATTTGAATTCAGTCTTGTGTTTGCTGTGACGGAGAAAAGGTCCTGTGCTCCAAGAAGTGTGAGAGGTCGCTAGCACCCAGGCTCCACTGAGACAGTATCAAGTCCTCCCACTCCTCGGGTGATACATAGTATTCATCGACTGGTATTTCTTTTGTGTATTTCCTAGTTTTAAGAGCTTAGTTAAGGTGTTTTCCCTAGGCGTAAGTATTTAGCTTTTGTGAGAGTGAGTGAGTGCGTCTCATTGATTTGATTTGAAATGTAATGTTGAATTTATTTTTGTGATTAATAAATTTAACAGTTCTATTTCTTGAGCTTAATGTAGAGTAAAAATCTTGTTTCATTTCTCCATAATTAAGCTTATTTTCCATACAGCTCCTAGCTTGCATAAACGTTTGCTTTCATAACTGGTACTTAGACCAGTCTTGTATTAACTTAAAATCCGTTGTGCCAGGAGTTAATGCATCAGCAAGAACCTGATGTTATTATTATTAGTATTAGTTATTTATTGTCAGGGGTGATGTAACTTTCTCCAGAGGCTAACAGTACAGTAAGTCAGCAATTGTGAGTAATTAGTCTCTGCTGTGTACTGTTGAGGAAGTTTATAAATTCTCGTTCTCAGAGAATCGTGCTAAGCCAACGTAAAGTAATCGTTGCTTGATGTAGCAAGACAACCGTTGTCTCTGCTCTTCAATATTATTGAATATAAATATCAATTTAAATAATATTTAACCATTTATATCAAAATTTCCGTGATAATATAAAAACCCCGTGACACTATTTATCGACCCAATTATCTATCTTACTATCCATAGCTATCTATCTATCTATCAGAAATCACCCCCCAAAATAAAACAGCGTGATAAAGAAAATTCAAGTATTATATTACAGCAAAAGTCAGACGATTTTTTCAGCTTAGAATGAGCTATAGGAGCCTTGGTGCTATCACTGATACCTTTAACCCCCTCATGGTCGGGAAAACTTCATCGTATTCTATCCCAGCCAATATCAGACGATTTTATTCAGCCGGGTGGGTCACAGAAACCAGGGAGATGATACAGGTAGAGAACTGGAAACCATACGTAACCATACACCTGTCTTTAATTACGGGAATCAAATACACATATGTCTACTTATCATACACGCCAAGTTACCTGTTAATCTACCTACTGAGTCATCGATCTTCAACACTACCTTTACCTGATCTTCATTATCCCCTTCCATCAGGTGAAGTGACTTATTAAATTTCTTCGTGTTCTCTCCAGACGATTTTATTCAGCCTTATGGATTTTGTAAGATGGACTGAATTAGATACAGCTTTAAACCCTTCAATATCACATTTTCCCCTAGAAGAATAATATAATCTGGAGGAAGCGAAGATAAACTAACATACACATTCCTTGTCGCGAAGAAGTTACCTCTACACTAAGGTGATATTTTTTACCTTTTCATACTCTTCTTATCTCCTGAGGATGTGATATTAATTCAGTAAAGAGTCTTGGAGCAACAGGGGTTATTCATTTACTTTACTGTATAGTCTTTAATAACACTTCCATTATTAAGGTGCATAATATTGGTGGTAGTAATGATAAGGTGTCATCGAACTGAAGGGGCGTCATACACAAAATGATCAAGCCTTTACCGGATATAAAAACATGAACCCTTTACAGTGATTTATTATTATTATTATTATTATTATTATTATATTTCCCAGTCGACTTTAATCACGTTCCAAACAGGATAGTTAAATATACCTTGCTGTAACCCGTTCACAACATTTCAGCCAAATAGCAATAATAATAATAATAATAATAATAATAATAATAATAATAATAAATAATAATAATAATAATAATAATAATAATAATGTTCCGGAGAAGGCTTTAAATAGCTGGATATTTAATACAACTAAAAGACAAAAGTAACTTGGTAATTATGGCCAGGTGAACAAAAGGTAAACTCGTGAACACTCCTCATCTGTGTAACTTTCACTAGTGTGTGTGTGTGTGTGTGTGTGTGTGTGTGTGTGTGTGTGTGTGTGTGTGAGAGAGAGAGAGAGAGAGAGAGAGAGAGAGAGAGAGAGAGAGAGAGGTGGTGAATCATGGAACCGGAGTGAACTGGGTGGAGTCCTAATTATCCACTGAATTTTATTGTGACGACACACACACACACACACACACACACACACACGCTCTCTCTCTCTCTCTCTATCTCTCTCTCTCTCGCTCTCTGTTTTCTCTTTTTTATCACCCCATCACCTTTACCCTTCCATTCCTCCTCCTCTTTTACATCGTCTCCCCGCTTTCACCCACTAAATACGGTTCTAACTATTTCTCCCCTCCCCGCCCCTCCCCTCCGTTCCCCTCCCTTTCCCTTCCCTTCCCCTCCCATCCGCTTCCCTTCTCTATCCACTTCCCCCTCCTCTCTTCTCCTCTACCTCTCCTTCCCCTTTCCCCTCACCCAACCCCTCCCTCTCTCCTCCTCCTTTACCCTCCCGTTTCTTCTTCCCTTCACCCTTCCCCCCTCTACTCCTTCCTTCCCCTCCCCCCTTCCACGCACACGCACAAGGAATCCAATCCCTTTTATGTGTACATGATGCGAACCGTGTGTGTGTGTGTGTGTGTGTGTGTGTGTGTGTGTGTGTGTGTGTGTGTGTGTGTGTGTGTGTGTGTGTGTGTGTGTGTGTGTGTGTGTGTGTGTGTGTGTGTGTGTGTGTGTGAGACTTGTAAGGACTTGAGATCACGAGCGAGAGAGAGAGAGAGAGAGAGAGAGAGAGAGAGAGAGAGAGAGAGAGAGAGAGAGAGAGATCTATTAATATTCCAGACTTCCATTTCCTTTAAAGGACAGGTGTAGCGACAGGGCAGGTGCTGGTGTGACAGGTGTGGATGGAACAGGTGTGGGTGTGACAGGTGTGGGTGTGACAGGTGTGGGTGTGTGGTGTGGGTGTGACAGGTGTGGATGTGTGGTGTGGGTGTGAAGTGTGGATCTGACAGGTGTGGGTGTGAGGTGTAGGTCTGACAGGTATGGGTGTGACTGGTGTGGGTGAGGCAGGTGTGGGTATGATTGGTGTGGGTATGACAGGTGTGGGTAGGACAGGTATGGGTATGATAGGTGTGGGTGGGACAGGTATGGGTATGACAGGTGTGGGTGGGACAGGTATGGGTATGACAGGTATGAATGGGACAGGTATGGATATGACAGGTGTGGGTGGGACACGTATGGGTATGACAGGTGTGAAGTGGACAGGTTTAGGGGAGACAGGTGTGGGTTGGATAAGAGTAGGTGAGAGATGTGGGTGGGACAGGTGTGGGTTGGATAGGTGTGGGTGGGAAAGGTGTGGGTGGGACATGTGGATGGAACAGGTGGGGGTGGGACAGGGATGGGTGGGACAGATGTGGATGGAACAAGTGTGGGTTGGATAGGTGTGGGTGGGACAGGTGTGCGATGGATAGATGAGGCTGGAACAGATGTGGTTGGGACAGGTGTGCGATGGATAGATGTGGCTGGAACAGATGTGGTTGGGACAGGTGTGGGTGAAACAAGTGGGCGTCGGGAATAGGTGGAAAAGCGTCGTATCACACCCTATATGGAAGCGAATAGTAGGGCGTGGGGAGAGGAGGAGAGTGGAGAATATAAAGACAGGAGAGAAAGATGGGGAGGGGAGGGAATGATGACGGGAAGGAGTGGTGAACAGGCGAGGGGAGAAAGGGAAGAGAGAAGGAAGAGGGGGTAAGGATGAAGAGGAAAATGGACGGCGATAGCAGACGGTAAAGAGGAATGTGAAACCAAGCAAGGAGACGGAAGGTACGAGAGATCTGCTATCATATTCAGGTGAGGATTGGGGGCTTCCTATCACCTTTTCCTTAACGATTCATTTTCCATTTAACACCCGCATGCTCTCTCGTATCCAACTGCCATCTCCATAATATCCCTCCACCCCTCCCCCCAAAAAAAATCTTAAGTACCACACAAGAATTACCCAACATGAATAAATAAAAATAAATTGATAGGGAAGAAGTGTTAAGACAACCTCTAAAGCTGACAAGAATTCAGGTTTTGATGGCAGCAGGATGGGATGAAAATTGACAAAAGTTGACAATAATAACAACTACGTTATCCAATTATAATACATGACAGCGAAGAGGAGAGTAGGAATAGTAAAGATGCATAAAGAAAATGCGGAAGATAACGGGGATGAATAATAATAATAATAATAATAATAATAATAATAATAAACGAGAGAACGGGGGATATGCAGGAGGTGGTGGTAAATGAGAATGCAAAAAGGAGGAAATCTGAGACCGACAAGATGAAGAAAAGGATACAATGAATGGAAAAGAAAATCTGATTCACTGAGAGGAGAATAGGAAATGGATATTAAGTTAACAGCAAAGGAAACAGAGGGAAACATTATTTTGAGTAAACAAAGAGAGCATGAAAAAGAATTACAGTAAAATAAATGACAAGACAAAAAACAGAATTAACAGGAAAAAAAAAAAAAAGAATATGTAGAGAAAACAAGGAAACGCAAGAAAATTTTTTACAGCAATTAAGGGGACAAAAATATAAATAAATAGGGTATTAAAAATTATAAAAATATGAAAGAATAAAAGGAAGATTAAACGACAATTTAAAAAGTATAAGACAGAAAGTAAGGGGAAGAAAAAAAAAATAAGACAGACTAGTATTTAAAGAGAGGAACAGAATAGAGGATGGATGGTCATAAGTGGAAAATTATAGGAAGAAAAGGAAAAGGAGGAATACTAGAGAAAAAGAGCAAGATAAAAGCACGAACACTAGAGTTGTACCGTCCATGAGAGGGTTAAGATTATAAAAGGAGGAATATGAGGAAAAGAGCAAGATAAAAGCACGATTACCTAGAGCTGTACCGTCCATGAGAGGGTTAACAGTGGCAGTATTACCCCTCAGGCTCCTGTGATTGCTGGATTACATCGTCTGGACCATGAGAAGGCTGACTATCTTACCTCTTCCTTCTCTCCCTCATTTCCTCCCTCCTTCCAGCCTTTCCTCCCTCCCTCCTTCCTTCCCTCACTTACTCTCTATTCATTTATGCGTCCCCTTCTCCCTTTCCACTTGACCGCGCTTAAGTGGGGGAAAACTATCTCTCTTTCTCTCTATTTTCTTTATTATTGTATTTCCTTATCACTAATTTTTCTTTATTTACGCGTCCTCTTCTTCTTTTACCCTGGCGGCGTCCAAGTGGGGGAAAATGATCTCTTTTATGTATTTAACTTTTCGCTATGCTCTTTTCCTCTTTATTTTCTCTTCTTTCTTTATTTTAATTATGCGTCCCCTTTTTCTCCTTCACGCCTAAGTGGGGCAAAACGACCTCTCCCTCTCTCTCTCTCTCTCATTATGGAACCTTTTTCGTCCTCACTTCCTTAAAAACTCTTAGTTATATAATTAAGAAGGCAGGCAAAATCAAAACGATCTCTCTCTCTCTCTCTCTTCCTGTCTCTACTACAGTACTCTTCCTCCCTTACTGTCTATTCCACCGCATTGTCTCCCTCTTTCTCATTTCTTTCTACTCCATTATCTCACACCGTCTAAATTCCTCCTCGTACAGATTTTTTTTTTTCTCTCTCTCTCTCCCTCTCTCAACCAGCCCCTCCCCCTATTTCTTCTCGTCTCTGTCTTCTCCCACCATATCTCCAGTCATGTTTTTTTTCCTCCCTCCTCCCTCTCTTTTTTCTCTCTACCCACTAAATCGTCTCTTCTCCTCTCATCTCTGTTTCCCTCTCTTCTCAATCTTCTCATACAGCTCCTAATACCCGCATCTTCTTCCTCCACTGCTCTTTTCCTTCTCTACTTTCCTCTCCTTTCGTCCATCTACCTCCTCTCTTTCCCCTCTCCCAGGAACACCTCTATACCTCACAGTCACATTCTTCATTACTCCTGCCTCTCTTCCCCTCACTTCTCCCCTCACATTTCTCTCTCCTTCTCTCTTCTCCCCTCACATTTCTCTCTCCTTCTCTCTTCTCCCCTCACATTTCCCTCTCCTGTTCTCTTTTCCATGACATTCCTTTCTTACGCTCATACTCTCTTTCCCCACCTGTTTTCTTTCCTCCCTCCTCTTTCCTCTGCCCCACCTTCAGTTTTCTTATCTCCCCTCCTTCTCTTTCCTCTCCCTTCCCCTCTCTTCCTCTAACCCCTCTCCCTCCCTCCCTCCCTCCCTCCCTGCTCCTGCGTGAGAGCGGGGGCAGTGGAGGGTGTCACATATATCCATCACTCCCTCTCCCCTTCCTCCGCTCCTCCTCTCTCTCTCTCTCTCTCTCACACACACACACACACACACACACACACACACACACACACACACATGTATACATATACACATACATATTTATATCTATATTTCTCTACCTATCTATCTATCTATATCTACATCTATCTATCTATCTATCTATCTACCTATCAATTTATATACATTACCCCAGTTCCTTTTAACTATTGCGATTTATTATTCTATCGCATTTTCTCCGGTACTCTTATATGAGAGAGAGAGAGAGAGAGAGAGAGAGAGAGAGAGAGAGAGAGAGAGAGAGAGAGAGAGAGAGATGTAAGAGAAAGTACAAGAGAAAGTATGAGAAAAAAGCAACCATGAAAAAAGTGAAAAAAATAGAAGGAAAGCGAAACGCAGGGAGGAGAGGAGAGAAGGGCAAGAGAGGGGAGGGAGAGAAAGTAGTGGCGGGAAGATGGCGGTGGAGGGAGGTATGCCAGGCACGCTCCCTCCCTCCTTCCCTCCCTCCTCTTTATTTATAGTTCTCCGTGCTTGGGTGGGAGAAGAAGAGGAAGGACGAGGAAGAGGAGATGAGGAAGAAGGACGCAGAAGAGAAGAAGTGGAAGGAGTGACATACGCTTCGTGTGAACAACGAGAGAAGATTATAAAGAAGAAGGAAGAGGAAGGAGAGAGAGAAATGTAAGCGAAGAGGAGAAGGAAGCTCGAGGAAGGAAGAGAAGGAAGAGAAAGAAAAAGTAAGAGGCGAAAGGGAGGAAGATCAAAGAAGGAAAGAGGAAGAGGAGGAGAGGAAAAGTACGAGACGAAGAGGAAGAAGATCGAGGAAAGAAGAGGAAAGGAAAATGGAAGGAAAAGATGACAAGGAGAGGATCAGTAGGAACGCGTTAAGAGGAAGAAGTGTAGGGGAAAACAGCTTTAATGAGAGAGAGAGAGAGAGAGAGAGAGAGAGAGAGAGAGAGAGAGAGAGAGAGAGAGAGAGAGAGAGAGAGAGAGCAGCTATCACAACCGCTCATCAACCACTCCCAACAACATCCCTAAAAATATATAATACAGATAAATAAACGATAGATAAATAAATACAGTAGACAGGCAGACAGACCGATACAGAGAGAGAGACAGACAGACAGACAGATAGATAGATAGATAGATTGACAAATAAATAAATAACTCACCCCTTCCAAAATTTTCAACCCTTTTAGTACATTAATTCAACCGATTTTTTTTCCCGCCCATTGTGTGTGATATAATGGATGTTTTCGTGGAAGCTTTCGATGCAATATATTAAAATAAAGTACAATATATTTTTATTTTGGGCACTGCATTACTCTCGTCGCTTGTGTGATGAAAAATGTTGATGGGGAAGGGAGGAAGAGGAGGAGAAGAAGAAGGGCAGAGAGGAAGAAGGAGGAGAAGGAGTAGAGAGGAAGAGAGGGGAAAGAGACTAGAGAGGAAGACAGAGAAGAAGAGTAGAGAGGAAGAGGGAGGAGAAGGAGAGCAGAGAGGAAGGGTGATGAAAGTAGAGGGGATGCACAAGGAAGAAGTGGGGAAAAAGAGGAGGAGGAGGGGAGGAAGAAAGTGAATAGTGAGAGGAGAAAAGAAAAGAATGAAGGGTAACAAATAACGAGAGGGGGAGGGGGAAAAAAGAAACGCGGGAGAGGAAAAGAACAGGAAGAGGAGAAAAGAGGGGAAGGAGGGCAAAGAGGAAGAAGACCCTAGGCAGACATGAAACTAAGATAAGAAGGAGGAAAGGGAAGGGAAAAAAAAGAAGAACGAACATGAGAAATAAAGAGGAAGAAGACGTGAATGGAACGTGAGGCGACGATGAGAAAAAGAGGGTAGATGGGGGAATAAAAATGGAGAAAAGGATGAAAGAGAGAGACAGAGAGATGAATAATGGAGGGATGATTTGGAAGAGGACGTGAGATGATAAAAAACATAAATAAAGTGGAAAAAGACGAAAGAAGTAAGGCTGAAATGAGAAGATAGGAAGTGGAGGGAAGAGAACAGGAGGGGGATGAAAAACAGAAAGGGAAAGACATAGGGGGGTATGACAAACCGAGAAAAGGCAGAATGAAAGAGGGGTTTAAAAATCATATGAAAGAAGACGAGATAGGGAACAAAGAGGGAAAGAAAAAGAAAAGCAAGAAACAGGAAGAAGAGAAAGTGGAGGGGAAAGGGGTGACATATATGGTCAGTAGGGAAATAAGGTAGAAAGAGTTTTAAAAATTTATAATCAAGTTGCGTAATCGGGTCAGATTCTATGGCCTCGATTTCGTGACGCCTCTTTCTTGGCGATTTATTACGGACATTAAACCTCAGTATCTTCTTCTACGTTAATGCTGTATCAATATTAAAACGATTTAGGTAACAAGTATGAAAATGTCTGGGATTAAAATGAAAAATAATTCGCGACGGAACAGGTGCGACAAGGCCTCCCATGGCAGTCAGAACACAGTACATATCTAGGACGTGACACAATTTTGAATATATCAAAGCCAAGATCCGTATTATTAAAATTTCAGCCGCAAAGAGGAAGGCAAAGTCCTTACATTTTTTTTTTTTAGGGCATTAATGAACTCTTATCATCATATGCTTTCACCAGTATCCCTCACTACAATACGCAGTCAATAATCTTACAGGGGGACCAGTACATGGCCTATCTTCAATATTCTTCCGATAGGCTACTGTCGTCAATATTTGTCTTCCCACTCAATAATGAAGATTTTACTCAGTCACTACAATGAAGCACCTTTCATTCTTACCACTACCAGTCAATGTTATTAAATTTGGGGATGACGTACTGCAAAGGTTAATAAGGCTACACCAAACCCCTCCCGTTTGAAAAATGTATCCTGAGGGGTATATACAAAATTGTTTTGAGATGGCGGTTTGCTTTTGTTAAAAGATTTTCCTCTGCTGTGCAGAGGATCGGGCCTATACTGGCCCGGTCAGTGGGGGTTTGGCTGTTTAAGTGGAGTTGTTTGGGGCTTGACTTGTTGTGGGGATGGCTTTTGCCAGGGTTGTCCCCTGGTAGGCGGCTCTGCCATCCACCAGGGTCCCCTAGCGGGCTGCCCAACTGTCCGCCAGGGCAGCCCAGCTGCCCAGCAGAGGGCTCGCTGTGAGCGGCGAGCAATGGAGATGGCGAGATTCAAGTGAAGATTATGTCATCACTCAAAACGGTGCTAATCGCGTCACTCCAAACACTTATTTCCTACCTTATTCTTACTGTATTCTTATGATTTTATTCACCTATGGGGTGACTTTCCGAACTGAATGGGTTGGGTACAGCCTTCATAAACCCCTTCACTATTCAAAGTTTCTCTAAGCAGAACAAGATCGTCCGAGGGCATTAAGAAAAAAAAAATATATGACAACGGACTTAAACTGTTTAGCACACAAGCCTAGGCGACTCATTAGTATCCTGGCCGTCTCGCGATCCTGTGTCCCTGATCCTGGGCTCAAGTGTCAGTCGTGGCAAGCATTCAAAGTGGATGCAGGCGTCGTATTAAAAAACGACCCCAACCAGTTCTAAAGATAAACATGTCTCTACCACTTTCCACGTTTAACAAGTCTCCATAACAATTAACTATTACCACTCATTGCTTTGTTTTTCAGTTTATTTCCATATTCACTCTGGACTTGTGAAATACTGGGCAGGTATATGTGTGAAGACAGAGGCATATACAAGCATTCTTATTAACAAATTAAGCCTAAGAGAGTTTAATATAGCCCAAGGTAATACTGTACAGCCAAGAGGAACAAGTTTGCTACCTAACACTTAATGTGGCAATGAAGGGTGTTACGTGAAATATTTTTTTAGTGTTAGCAATATGAAGCACAGAAAGAAGAACCATGAGAAGGCAGGACAGTGTGACATCTGTGAAGGAATTATAATATGGATGATGTTACATGCAAAATTTGAAGTGATAGCAATAAAAAAGCACACAATGAAAGACTCAGAGACGGAAGGATAGTCTGACATCTGGGTGGGAATGAGATATATGGAAGGCTGCACATAATATTGGCAGTGTCGACGAACTTCTGCGTCTGCCCGTACGTCCTTACACACCCCCGTAGCTTGCATATGTTCGTACCCTGTCACGTCATACCAGTGACATACATACACCCTAACACGCGCCAAGACAGAAATTACACCACTCTACCTTGGACCCCCTACTCCATCCTTTGAACTCTCTAATCCCTGCTTTGAACCTCCTATCCCCGGCTTTGAACCCCCTACCCCCCTGCTTTGAACCCTCTGACCTCTGCTTTGAACCTCCTACCCCCTCCATTGAACCCCCTGCCCCCTCCTTTGAACCCCCAACCCCCAGCTTTGAATCCCCTAACGCCTACTTTGAACCTCCCGACCCCTGCTTTGAACCCCCTAACCCCTGCTTTGAACCCCCTACCCCTGCTTTGAACCCCCTAACCTCTGCTTTGAACCCACTAACCCCTTCAACTCTATGGCGTATTTTAAATCATATTATTCCAGACGATTTTAATCAGCTCAAAAGACAGATAATCAAACTGGAGGGGTTGGATATATATTTTTCCGAGGGTTACATCTCAGTATTCCCTTGTACTGGATAGTTATTGATGTTATGTCGATATTATAATGGCATAATACATACATGAGTGTTAAATCGTCATACGCAAACTAAATAGCAAAGGAAGCGGTGTTAGGAAATCTCTGCATCCATTCTGAATCCCAAAGCATGAAAAAAATCCCAAAGCATTATAAAAGATACTAAGTGTGGTAGTGGTGGCAGGATGTGTGGTAATGGTGGTAGTGGTGGCAGGATGTGTGGTAATGGTGGTAGTGGTGGCAGCATGTGTGGTAATGGTGGTAGTGGTGGCAGCATGTGTGGTAATGGTGGTAGTGGTGGCAGCATGTGTGGTAATGGTGGTAGTGGTGGCAGCATGTGTGGTAATGGTGGTAGTGGTGGCAGCATGTGTGGTAATGGCGGTAGTGGTGGCAGCATGTGTGGTAATGGTGGTAGTGGTGGCAGCATGTGTGGTAATGGTGGTAGTGGTGGCAGCATGTGTGGTAATGGTGGTAGTGGTGGCAGCATGTGTGGTAATGGCGGTAGTGGTGGCAGCATGTGTGGTAATGGTGGATGTGGTGGCAGCATGTGTGGTAATGATGGTAGTGGTGGCAGGATGTGTGGTAATGGTGGTAGTGGTGGCAGCACGTGTGGTAATGGTGGTAGTGGTGGCAGCATGTGTGGTAATGGTGGTAGTGGTGGCAGGATGTGTGGTAATGGTGCCAGTAAGTAAGGCAGTGGTGGCATTACGTGTGACGTTGGTGGCGGTGGCAGCATGTGTGGCAGTGGTGGTATTAAATGTGACAGTGGTAGTGGCAGCAGTAAGTGTGGTAGTGGTGGTAGTACGTGTGGTAGTGGCGGCAGCATGTGTAGTAATGGTGACACTAAGTGTGGGTGAGGTAGTGGTGGTGGTATGTGTGTGGTGTGTGGTAGTGGTGGTGGCAGTGTGATGGTGGTAGTGGTGGCATCAAGGGAGACAGTGGTAGTAGAGACAGTAAGTGTGGCAGGGATGATGGCAGTGAGTGTGGCAGTGGTGGCATTGTAAGTGTGGCAGTGGTGGCATTGTAAGTGTAGCAGTGGTGGCACTGTAAGTGTAGCAGTGGTGGCACTGTAAGTGTAGCAGTGATGGCACTGTAAGTATGGCAGTGGTGTCCCTGTACTGTAAGTGTAGCAGTGGTGTCACTGTAAGTGTGGCAGTGGTGGCATTGTAAGTGTGGCAGTGGTGGCATTGTGAGGCAGTGGTGGCACTGTAAGTGTGGCAGTGGTGGCACTGTAAGTGTGGCAGTGGTGGCACTGTAAGTGTGGCAGTGGTGGCATTGTGAGGCAGTGGTGGCACTGTAAGTGTGGCAGTGGTAGCATTGTAAGTGTGGCAGTGGTGACACTGTAAGTGTGGCAGTGGCGACACGGTAAGTGTGGCAGTGGTGACACGGTAAGTGTGGCAGTGGTGACACGGTAAGTGTGGCAGTGGTAGCACTGTAAGTGTGGCAGTGGTGGCACTGTAAGTGTGGCAGTAGTGACACTGTAAGTGTGGCAGTGGCGACACGGTAAGTGTGGCAGTGGTTGCACTGTAAGTGTGGCAGTGGTGGCACTGTAAGTGTGGCAGTAGTGACACTAAGTGTGGCAGTGGCGACACTAAGTGTGGCAGTGGCGACACTAAGTGTGGCAGTGGCGACACTAAGTGTGGCAGTGGTAGCACTGTAAATGTGGCAGTGGTGGCACTGTAATGGTGGCAGTGGTGGCACTGAGTGTGATAGTGGTAGCAGATGCAGCAACTATGGTAGTTGTGTTGACAGCAATTGTGGTAGTGGCGACAATACGTGTGGGAGTGGTAGTGGTGGTAGTACGTGTGTGTAGTAGTACTGACAGCAAGTGTGACAGTGGTAGTAAATGTCTGGCAGCAGTTGTAGCAGTGGTGGCAGTAAGTGTGGCAGTGGTGGACCAAGTGGTGTTAACAAGTGGGTCAGCTTTATCCCAGAGGAGTTTTCATATTTTCAGGGCTATTGTTGAGCTTTTCTTTTTTTCTTGCCTTTTAATCCTTGCCATTGTAACGCTGTAAGATCACTGGAGGGGGTCTATTGTCTGCTCTCTCTCTCTCTCTCTCTCTCTCTTTCTGTGGTGTGTGTGTGTGTGTGTGTGTGTGTGTGTGTGAATATAGGCAGCCTACTGATGACCACAATTATAAAGGGTAATAGGTAAGTGCACGACGATACTAATCATGACATCACCGCTGGCTGCACCCTTCTGAGGCAAAATATCAGTATAACACACAATCTCCCTTCACTGCCTCATACAAAAGATATCACAGTCTGACGGCAACAGGAGCAAAATAAGAAAACATAATGAAGTGATTCCATATTTCGTCCAATCAAGAAATGACAACAAAAACAATCAAATTACTTAAAGCACAGAAGACATTTCAAACAAGGGTATTAGTTTCGCTGGTTAAGACTTTTCTACCACTTCTTTTCTTATAAAATTAATTCTGCATACAGCTGGTTAATACTCACATCTGTATTACTGAAGGAAACCATAATACAGTGAAAATATACGCAACAATAAATCGAGAAGTAATACGGATACTAAATCGCTTAATAAAAGGTATGAGAAATCCTCCTTTGCGGTCGAGGGTAAAGTTCTAAGGCTGTACGTCTAAAATTAATGCCACAATAAAGAACGCAAGGACTTGATGTTAAAGATGTATGTTTAAAATAAGGGCCAAAATAAAAAAAAATTCAAGTACTTGATTTTAAAGATGTACGTTTAAAATGAAGGCCAAAAAAAAATTAAAGTACTCGATTTTAAAGATGTACGTTAAAGAGAAAGGTCAAAATAAAGGATGCCAGTACTTAATTTTAAAGATCTCTCCCCCCTCCCCCCAAAAAAGAGAGAGAGAGAAAAAAATCCAAGTACTTAGTCTATTGTTCCTGGGAGCGCTTCCTGGCGGCCGTAGCGATGAAACGATGTTTTATTTGCATTGTTCCAGCGTTCTCTTCTAAACATTTCGTCTTCCTTGGTTTTTACGAAATGAAAGAAACAAGAAAAGAAAAATCCCCGCCTTTTCATTACCTTGTGCTGTTTTTACTCCATTCAGTGTATTATGGTCTTCTAAATATTTCGTTCCTTTTTCCTTTGGTTTGTATAGAGGAAAAAAATCTAATCTTTCACTATCTTTCAAAACACTTCATCTTTTTCCCTTCGTTTTTTGAGAGAGAGAGAGAGAGAGAGAGAGAGAGAGAGAGAGAGAGAGAGAGAGAGAGAGAGAGAGAGAGAGAGAGAATCCCCCCTTCCACTATCCTCAGCTGTTTTTACGTCATTCAGTACCCTGGCAGAGTTTTTATTTTATTTTATTTTATTCTTGCGCTCACCACAAACATTAAGCCTCAGAGATCCCTCATAGTGAATAAATTAATGTCATTTTAAGAACAATTTTAATATTTAACGAATGATATTAATGTTGTTTTACGAATGATGTTAATGGTATTTTACGAGTGACATTAACGTTATTTTCGAGTGAAATCAATGTTATTTTATGAATGATATTAACGTTATTTTACGAGTGACATTAACGTTATTTACAAGTGATATCAATGTTGTTTTATGAATGATATTAACGTTATTTTACGAGTGACATTAACGTTATTAACGAGTGATATTAATGTTACTTTGTGAATTATATTAGTCATTTTACGAGTGATATTACTGTTATTTTACGAACGATTTTAACGTTATTTTACGAGTGATATTAACCTTATTCTACGAGTGATATTAATGTTATTTTACGAATGACATCAACACTACACTGCGAATGAAAAAAAAAAAGTGATACACAACAATATGAAAGCAGAGGCAAGGATGAAGAGTGGAACGGAAAGACGGAGAGAAGAAGACAGAGGAAGAATTTTTATACATGGACAAAAGGACAACAGTTGGAACAATATACCACCGAGAACAGAAGAAAAAAAAAAAAGTGAGTGTGATGAAGAAAGAAAAGAAAGGGAGAGGAGGAAGAGGGAAACAAACTGAGAAAGGAAAACAGAAAGGAGAAAAGTTATACAAGGACAAAAGATATGAAAAACTGGAGAAATAATGAAACAAATGTGTGTGTGTGTGTGTGTGTGTGTGTGTGTGTGTGTGTGTGTGTGTGTGTGTGTGAGAGAGAGAGAGAGAGAGAGAGAGAGAGAGAGAGAGAAGTAGGAGTGATGGACGATAAAGAGGGGAGGAGAGACGGGTGTGATGGAGAGGCTGGAGGAGGGAGGAAGTGCCGGAGAGAAAAAGTGAGGGAGGGAGAGGGAGGGGGAGGGAACTCGAGCTGTCTCCATCCCTCATAACCCATTACCATAACCAATACCACCATCACTGCAAACATCACTACCATAATATCATAACTACACTCTGTTCACTTTAACTTGGCCTACAATTGACACCTATTAATCTTAAATACTGAGCTGCAACAAGAGATTAGCACTATATTATGATGTTAGTCACGAAGAGGTGCTATGGGTAGAATGTTGAACCGCAGTATTCTTAATCTGCCACTGGTCTGTAACACGTGATCAACACTAGACTATGGCGCTAGTCATGAAGAAGTGTTATGCAAAGGATGCAGAGCCGATTTTTTTTCTGAGTCTGCCTCTGAGCTATGGTAAATAAAATTCCGTAGGGCAAAACATTTCCGCCAAGTAAAGGTGAACGATAGCTTAACGAAAACCTGAACAACCAACCCAAGCTTCATTAACTCAAATTCATCCTTAAGTTAAAATACTATAAACTAAAGAGTGCCCAGTCCCTTCAGCCCCATGACGCATTCTTATATTTTCTTCACCTTTCTCCCTTCTACCTTCAGGCAAAATTATCCAGGAAAGAGAGAGACTTAATACTGTGAGGGGGCTTGTAGACAAAGATGCTAACCCCTCCAGTTCGAAGTATATACGAGACAGAATACAATTATCTGGTGGTTGCAGGAACAGAATAAAACAAAAATAAAGAGAAAGGGTTGGAAGGATGTTAAGTATCACGTGGTAGGTAAAAAGAAAGAAAATGAAACAGCTTCGTCGATAAGCACACGTAGAAGATAAAATTGTCTATCATCAAAAGGCGAAAATAAACAAAAAATCACCTGACTGAGAGGATATGGAAGACGCTACAGTAACAGCGCTAGAAATAAATAAAAACTTCGATAAAAACACAATCGACTAGAGAAGATATATTCACCATCATCAGGACGCGACAAAGGCCACCAGCAAGTCACGTTATCTGAACAACGAGTAACAGATGGACAGTCATATAAGGTGCTCTAGAGATGGAGTGAGAGGGAATGTTAGTTATCGTGTGTGGAGGACTAAAAAAATAATAATTAAAACCTTCGCCAATAAGGAAACAGTGTAACGTAAAGACATATATTTACAACCATTAAAAATATATAAATAAACAGACGGAAAGAGACACAGAGATGCTAATGCTTGGTGGAGAATAGAGAAGAGATGGGCGACTATTTAGGGCAACCCGTAAATGGACTGAGAGAGAGTTTTAGGCATCATGGAGGGATAAATGAGAAAAAAAAACAAAAAAACAATAAAAAAAGTTTCCATGATAAGAAAACAGTCGAAAACAGAAGATAGTTTTACCATTACCAAAAAGCGGATAGGGACCTGAATACATGAGAGAGAGAGAGAGAGAGAGAGTCATAGGTACCACGTGGAGGGATAACAAGAGACCTTCGTGGATAAGGAAAACAGTCGAACGTAAAAGATAAATTACCCAGCATCAAAAAGCGGAAATGGACATGGGCAGGTGAATGTTACCTGTACACGGCTAACAGATGGACAACTATATATGGCAAGCGAATGGCGAGCCGGAGATGGAGTGAGAGGAGGGAGGAGGAAGACAGGGGTTGTATTTATCAGGAGTCTTAGCCATATTCATAAATAAACAAGTCTTTCGTGCAGCTAGATATTACTTGAAACTGCTTTGTTATTCGTACGTTATTACATTTTTATATTAATTCTCGTTTATTTGTCATGGTTATGTTCTCAGCATGACTGAAAATAAAGTACAAAAAAAGCATATATATCACTTAACTTTAATCAGAAACACTATTTTGCCTAACTTTTCACACTGACATTAATTTATTTTTTACTGTAAAGTTTTTGCCATCTGGGTGACTGAAGACAAAACTATCAACACGGAATCTTATACAGGGAAGTGTCTTTGGGTATAGAAAGTTTATAAATATGGCTCCCGATCAAGGTGTAATCCGCCACCTGCTGGGCGTAAGAGACATGTTGGGACTCAGGGAACGGAATGTCTAGTCTGTGGCGATTGTCAGATGTACTCACGAAAGAAAAAAAGGTCCAAGTCAAGAAATTTCCGCTCTCTCTCTCTCTCTCTCTCTCTCTCTCTCTCTCTCTCTCTCTCTCATTTCCCACAGATGACCCACAAATCTATATCCTTTGCTTTAATCTGTACTGCTGGTAATACTGATGATGATGATGATGATGATGATGATGATGATGATGATGAAAAAAAATGATGATGATGACAATAGTGATGATGATGATACAGTTGGAGATTAAAATGATGAAAATACCGATGCCGATGTCGATGATGCTGTGGTTCCCTCTCGTGGATTTACTGAGGGCGGGGTCATCGGCCAGTGACACCCTTCCTCACCCCAAGACAACTCGCCCGGCCACTTTCCTCTCCTTATTAATCAGTTCATATGCCACGATCAACACCACACAGGATACACGTCTACCTTCAGCACCTTCACTACGATACGACGTCTAGCTTAAGATGAATAAAGTACAGTAAGATTAAATAAAGATGAGTACAGTCAGCCTCCAAAGTATCGCACCGCTGGGGTTTGATGATTGTGAAAATGGGCGAAATCTGCAGACACACATGAATCTATTAACCGGGTGACCTAGTATGTGAAATTTTATGCAGTTTTCAGCCATAATAAATACTGTGAACAATACCTGCACTTATACTCTGAGGGGTGTCCCAAATATCACAATAATTCGTTCACGTTTGACTATGAGCCGTGCGGTAAGCGGGCTCATACTTTTTTGGTTGACTGTACATTAAAATATATATAATAATAAATGAAAAATTGTTACTAATAATGAACAGTAAATAAAATATTCCCAATTGGAAGGTCAGCCCCTTCACTACAAGGACTCTTCCTTAACTTCTTCTCTTTAGCTGATTACTTCTGAATATGGCACGCTGAAGTTCCTTTATTATTATTATTATTATTATTACCATTATTATTATTATTATTGTTATTATTATTATTATTATCGGAATTGTGAAATGTCAGGTGAATTCCTATGGCAAGGATACCCACAAGACATCACAGAACACAAACACAACAGTCCTTTCCAACAAATGCAGTGCCTTCACAAAAAAAGCAATCGAACAGAGAATTACATCCCTGTCTATCTGCCTCAAACATTAGTGTATATTTTAATAGCAGAAAGTAAAATGAACAAGGTAAATATATAGTGTCTAAAACCAATGACTATAGATTTTTGTGACTCGACTATTATGTGTTTTTGTGACTCCCAACGTGACGGAAAAGTGCTTGGAAACCTGAGAATGTACTATATAAATTATGCCTTTTTCTCTGAATTTTATGGGGAGAGCGCATGCCCCAATACCACCTAGTGTATGGACTTTTACTGGTACACTGTGGACTCTCTTTTTCAGAACCTTACGACTCTCTCTCTCTCTCTCTCTCTCTCTCTCTCTCTCTCTCTTTTCCCAGACCTACCAAAAACTCCGGAGGGTCACTACAGCTAATCCCTACAATTAAAAAGTTCCACATAGCTCTGAAAAAATCGTCAGGAGATCGCTTAAAACAATAATAAAGATATAAATAAACAAAGGAAAGTCTCTACCTCAGTGATTAACCTTCTTCTCTCTCTGCTGAGCAAAATCGTCTGGAGATAATGGGTAAAAATCTGGCTGAATATCACAATGAGGTGGTAAAGACCAATTAACGTGTAATTTACTTAGACGAAAAAAACTCCGACCTAGGCTAGATAAGAAAAAAAAAGTTCAATAAAACACTGATGCAAACCCTTTTATTTCAATGAGAGAGAGAGAGAGAGAGAGAGAGACGCTACAGGTGAGCCCAGAGTAATTAGTGAGGCACCTGAGACAGGGCCAATTACTGGGTCACGTGGCTTCTCTCTCCCTCTCTCTCTTTCCTTTCCACAACCTCACTTCCTCTCTTCAATCAAACTCTTTCCTCCTCTTCAGCAACCTTTCACTCAGGCTATTTTTCCTCTCTTCATCCCTCAGAATATTGTCCCCTTCTTTCCTCAATTCTTTCCTCTTTTTTTTTTCCCGTACTCTCATACGTTTTACTTCCTTCCCCTCAAGCATTTCTGATAGTGTATCCATTTTCCTTAATTTTTTCCTTTCTCTCCTTCAGTTCTTTCTTTCAACATCATCATCATCATCATCTCTCCTCTCTTCTTCCACTCTCCCTCAATTCCCTCTCTCTCTCTCTTCTTGTCTTCTCTCCCTCCCTCTCGCCTCAAACTCTTCCTTTCCTTCTCCTAAGAGGATTATGGAAAATGAAGGAGCGACTGAGAGTGGAGGAAAACAGAGAAGGACAAGACTGAAGAAAACAGAATATTGGAGAAAGAGAAGAGAAAGACAACAATATGTGAAACTAAAAACGAAAAAAGCGGGGGGGGGGGTTCTTGAGGTAAAAAAAAAAATCGTCATCGCTCAAAAAAAAAAAAAGATTAAAAAAAAGTGTTGTCTTCTCTTTCTTCATTACGTTTTCAAAAATCTTCACTCTTACTCAGTAACGAAAACAAGGGGTGAGGAGGGGAAAAATGAGAGAGAGAGAGAGAGAGAGAGAGAGAGAGAGAGAGAGAGAGAGAGAGAGAGAGAGAGAGAGAGAGAGAGAGAGAGAGAAGGGAGACGAAAAAGATGAAAAGGAAGGTAGGAGGAGGAGAGGGAGAGAGGGAGGGAGGGAAGGAAGGTAGGGAAAGGCAAGGGAGGAGGGGAAAAACAAGAATGGGAAAGTAGAAAAGACGGCTGAACAAGAAGCGCCACCCGACAACGAAGGAGAGGAAGGAAAACACGGGAATGAAAAAGGGGGAAGGAAGTGGAAGGAAGAAGGAAGGGAAAGGAGGAAGGAGAATGAAGAAGGAAGGGAAAGGAAGGAAGGAAAGAAGTAATTAAAAAGAGGTATATGGAAAAAAAAATTAGTGACAAAAAATCAGAGGGACAAAGAAAAAAAAAAAAAAAAGAGTAGAAAGTCTTATGAAAAAAAAGGGGGGTTGGGGAGAGGCAAAACGAAAATGGAGACGATTTTGGAAGGGATGTGGGCAGCACCTTCGCCCTGGAAGAGATGCTTCATAGCAAATTTTCCTGAGCGATTTATTTTTCCTACTACATCTTAATATTCTCTCGTAAGTTATGCACCTTAAATACACCATGGCATCAGCGACAGATAAGAGGGTATTAAGATGTCAAACGCAAAGTAAATTGTATGAGAGAGAGAGAGAGAGAGAGAGAGAGAGAGAGAGAGAGAGAGAGACGCTACAGGTGAGCCCAAAGTAATTAGTGAGGCACCTGAGACGGCCAATTACTGGGTCAGGTGGTTCTCTCTCTCTCTCTCTCCCCCAAAACCTCCTACGCCACCTAGAATACGTCTCTTTGGCTCACGAATACAATCAACCATTCCTCGGAGCCCCTTCTATTCCCCCTGCCTCCGTCCCCCCACCTAAGACCTCCACGAACCTCTTTTATTTTTCTTTTAGTCTGCCCTCCACCCCACCCTTCTGTCGGGGTCTATTGCACAACACAGAGTTCGCCGGACTGTCACCTACACCCTCTCTTTTTATTTTCCTTTCCTGCTCTTTTTCCTCATCCACATACATCTTCTTTCTTCCACTTACTCCTCCTCTTTTCTCCGCCTCCACATCCCTTGTAAGCTCTCTTTCATGTTTTCATTTCTTCTATCCTTGTCTTTAGTTGATACAATAGTTTTTTTTTAGTTATAACCTTTACCAAAAAGCCACGAAAGGACTTACAGGTCTGTCGCTGTTTGCTTTCTTTTTACTTTATACTCTGTTTCCCCTTCCATGTCTCCCTCCTCTAATCACTTCTTCTTCATCGACACTTTCCACTTTCACTTCTACTCTTCTCCTTTACTCTCGTCCCATCATCTACTCCTTCCTCCTCTTCTCCCCTATGTCGCCATAAACTTCCTTTCTTTTCAGCTCTCCTTGCTTTCATCCTTGTGGGAGAAGGAAGCATGAAGGATTGTCTGAGAGCGAAGAATGTGAGGAGGAAGGTGGGGGGGGGGGTGCTGGATGACTAAGAGAGAACGGAAGGACACGGATGGATGATAAAAAAAAGAAAAATAAATAAAAATGTGGACGATAGGGGAAAGGAAGGAGGAGGGGGATTAGAGGGAGGGAGGGAGTTGGAGGGATGGAATGTGGAGACGAAAGGAGGGAATATGGAGATGGAAAGGATGTAAGGTCGAGAGAGAGAGAGAGAGAGAGAGAGAGAGAGAGAGAGAGAGAGATAATGCCTCACTGTTTTTGCAATACAAGTGTTGAAAGAGCTCAAGAAAGGAAAGAATGGACAGGATATGAGACACACGAGGAGGAGGAGGAGGAGGAGGAGAAAAAAGGATGTAACAGAACTTATTGAAAAGTGAACGAAAAAATAAATCCTGAAAAACAATGACACAGACCAAACATGGCAAAAAAAAAAAAAAATGTAAATACGTAAAGAAAACGAAAATGCCCCAAATAAAATCAATTGGGGTACAGTAAATTTTCATCTAGAAGAACTTGAACTAAAAAAAAAAAAAAAAGCGGAAATTAATGACAGAACAAAACTGAAGTGGTATATGAGAGATGGCGAGGGGAGGGGAGGGGAGGGGAGGAGAGGGGAGGGGGGTTAGTCGGAGGGATTGCCGTAAACAGATCTTCCCCAAGTGTCGCAACAATGCCGGCACAATGATATAGCCTGCGTCTCTTTAGTGTGTGTGTGTGTGTGTGTGTGTGTGTGTGTGTGTGTGTGTGTGTGTGTGTGTGTGTGTGTGTGTGTGTGTGTGTGTGAGAGAGAGAGAGAGAGAGAGAGAGAGAGAGAGAGAGAGAGAGAGAGAGAGAGAGAGAGAGAGAGAGAGAGAGAGAGAGATGCCGCGACCAAAGGGGGAATAATTTACCTCCTTTTACAGCGTAAGTCCTGGGTCCACAAGCCGAGGAGGAGGAGGAGGAGGAGGAGGATTACACAGGATTACACAGGAAAGCAAACAGCAACAGACCTTATGGTCCTTTCGAGGCTGCTTGTTAGAGAAAACTATGACTACAAGATCTAACTCTACATGTTGAAGGATAAGGATAGGAAAGCAAGAAGGCTCCCCCCACCACCAAACCCTCCAGGAAAAAGTGAGAAAAACCACCATGCAGCATGGAAAAACTGACATGGAAATTTTATAGGAAACATTGGAAAGGAAAAGTCACATTCTATAATACTTTATCTATAAGCTACCCGATAGAGTAACCTGAAAGAGAAAGTAAACAAATAAAATAATAGTTACGGCATGACATTATAAACCAGTTACATTGAGTTAATGGGAAGTCTGTGGACATAACGTGGAAGCTACGCACTGCACAGTGTGGATGTTTAGGGGTGGTGCAGCAGCCTTGCCTGGCGCTTTTAAGGTAGGCAGCAGTCAATCAGGCCCTAGCTCCGTTTGCTCCACTGAGACAAGGAACTCTCCCATGTGGGACAAGTACACAAGTTTCATCCTGAAGCAGTGACCCCTGGTACATTAAAAAATCCCGATGGTGGTCACTTGACTAACAGGGACCCTCAGTGATCCACAGCCCATCACAGGTCGAAAGTAAGAGTAGTGACCGTTAACTCAGGGTTATCTGTGCAGCTCCTAATCTGTGCTTATATTGCTTTCTTTGCGCTGGGGAGACTGAAAAGTATATAGGACGGGTGTCTCAGATAAAGGGGACTGCACAGTGCACAGTGTGGATGTGCAATGCACAGAGTGGATGTTTAGGGGTGGTGCGGCAACCTTCCCTGGCGCTTTTTAGGTAGGCAGCAGTCAATCAGGCAACAGCTCCGTTCACTCCACTGAGACAAGGAACTCTCCCATATGGGACAAGTACACAAGTTTCATCCTGAAGCAGTGACCCCTGGTACATTAAAAAAATCCCGATGGTGGTCACTTGACTAACAGGGACCCTCAGTGATCCACAGCCCATCACAGGTCGAAAGTAAGAGTAGTGACCGTTAACTCAGGGTTATCTGTGCAGATCCTAATCTGTGCTTATATTGCTTTGTTTGCACCGAATAAATTGGAAATGTATAATATCGTGACGCAACACTATGTACGGGTACATTGTTTACGGGGTGTCTTGTAGACTAAGGGGGCATGAACTTACATGTACCGTAGCTATAAAAGCAAGTTATTCGGACAGAAAAAGAGTCAGCTGAGGATTTTCATGCAAATACTTGTCTAATTTGTTTTTGAATGTCTCAATTGAGATACTGTTCACGGTATCTGAGGGTAATCTGTTCCAGATATTTACAACTCTGTTAAAGAAGAAGTATTTTGCTTCGTGGGATTGGAATCGTTTTCCCATGATTTTGCAGCCATTACTTCTGGTTTGACTCGACCGGTCTATATCAAAATATTTATTCATGTCTAAGTTGTCATATCCCTTCATGATTTTGAAAACTTCAATAAGGTCCCCTCTTAACCTGCGCTTCGTTAGGCTAAATAATTTAAGTTCTTCAAGGCGTTCCTCATATGGTTTGTTTCTAAGTCGTGGTACCATTTTTGTGATTCTTCGCTGAATTTTCTCTAATTTTTCAATGTCCTTTCTGTAGTACGGAGACCAGAATTGCACACAATACTCAAGATGGGGGCGCACTAGCGAGTTGTACAAGGCAAGTATGACTTTTTCCGATTTAAACTCGAAAGTTCTTCCAATAAAACCCACTAGCTTGTTTGCAATTTTTACCGCATCGGTACACTGCTTGCTTGGTTTTAGGTCATTTGATATTATCACACCAAGATCCTTTTCACTGTCTGTACTTGATAACTGAATATTGTTCATTTTGTAATTTGCATGGACATTGTTACTTCCAATATGAAGTACTTTACATTTTTCTGTGTTGAATTTCATTTGCCATTTTTCTGCCCAGCTTGCTAAAGTATTAAGGTCATTTTGTAACTGCTGCCACTGTAATTTTGAAGTGACTTTACTGGTTATTTTAGTATCATCTGCAAATTTGGATACTTTACAATTTAGACCCTCATCAATGTCATTTATATAGATAATAAAAAGTATCGGTCCAAGTACTGAGCCTTGGGGAACGCCGCTGATCACATTACGCCATTTGGATTCCTTTCCGTTTATCACAACTCGCTGTTTTCGGTCTGACAGCCAGTCTTGTAACCATTTTAGCGTCTTTCCTTTTATTCCATGTGCTTCTATTTTTCTCATGAGACGCTTGTGAGGGACAGTGTCAAATGCTTTCTGAAAGTCGAGGTAAATTATATCTACTGCTCTTGAGTCATCGTATGATTTGTAAACATCATGGAAGAAGTCCAGTAAGTTAGTTAAGCATGAACGACGATGTCTGAATCCATGTTGCGAGTCTTTAATTATATTATTTTCTTCTAGATAATTAACTATTTTATCTCTTATGATTTTTTCCATTAACTTGCACACTACTGATGTTAAGCTGATTGGTCTGTAATTTCCTGGGTGCGACTCATTTCCTTTTTTGAAAATTGGTGTTACATTTGCTAGTTTCCATTCGCGTGGAACTTTCCCAGTACTTAATGATTTATTGAATAAGACAGAGAGTGGCAGCAGTAACTCATGTTTTGCTTCTTTGAGAATTCTCGGTGATATTTTATCGGGGCCAGGGGTTTTGTTTATGTCCGTACTATTTATGGCTGAAAGGATATCATTATTATGGATAGCATAGTTACTAAGGACTGTGCTATTTGCTTGGTTTGTGGGTAACAGTAGGAGGAGGAGGAGGAGGAGGAGGAGGAGGAGGAGGAGGGGAGCGGCATAAGAATAAAAAGCCACAAAGAGTGGAAATAAGGGTTGAAAATACAAGAAAAGTAAAAGAAAGGAGGAATGTAAAAGGGAAGAGTTAGGAAGAACAAAGGAGTGACAGAATGATGCGCTACATACATACATACATATATACAAAAAGAGAGAGAGAGAGAGTTACGTAAGCCTCTCGTAGCTAACCGGACCACTTGACTCTCACGGTCTTTGTGACAAACCCTGGTTCTCTTGAAAGAGAGGAAAAAGTCAGCCTTCAATTTTGTAGTGAAGAACAACTGGGGCTTAGAGAGGCTCTTATACGTGTACCCGCTACCTACACACACACACACACACACACACACACACACACACACATACACACACACACACACACACACTCTCTCTCTCTCTCTCTCTCAATTTCATGCAAAGTAATCTATCTGTATTTACCTATTTATCAATCTTTTTTATGTAAAGACGAAAGAACGAAAAGTTATAACTTGCAAGTTTTTACTTTCAGAAAAACGTAAAAAAAAAAAAAAAAAAAAAAAAGAGCCAAATTCAACACCCGTTCACTTCGACATGCCTGGACAACCGAGTAAAAAAAAAACAAAAAAAAAAAAAAAAAATTACCACATCACCCAATCTCAGACTTACACTTTAAAATAACTCACACAACACACTGTATCATCGTCAAGTTTTGCCCCAGAAATATCATAGTTACACCATTATTTAACTAAAACACATTACCTTCACCACATTCTTGTCCAGATCACCATCATCATCATCAGCAGAAGCAGCATTATTATTACCATCATCATTATTGTTATCATCATCAACTGCTTACCATCATTATCATCATCATCATCAATCGCTTTTCCTCCTACAAATGACCTAGGATCCAGAAACGAGAGAGAGAGAGAGAGAGAGAGAGAGAGAGAGAGAGAGAGAGAGAGAGAGAGAGACTATCAATGGGTCCCACACACACGTCGCAATAACACAGAATAAATACGAAAGCAGCTCAGCCTTTACCATACAACTTAAACAAAACACACACAATCGCCTTCAAATTGTTCCTCTACAGACACACAGTAACTTACAAGCCCACACAAATCGCCATCCAACTACCGACACACACACACACACACACACACACAAACACACATTACAATAACCTAACACAATACACAATCGCCAACCAACCTCTGTCGCACACACCTATTGCAATAACCTCACAGAAAGCATAGTCAGTCCTCACTAGAACACCATTTCACAAAATTTACAAAAACACAACAAACTCACTTACCCTGCCATCTTAGTTATCCCTTAAACACTCCACAATAACATTAAAAAAAAAATCACTTTGCTCTCACCAGAATACCGTTTCACATCACAGTACACTTATAACTACACTTTTCCTTGCACACTTCGCCATAAATCTACACCAAATACACTCTGCTCTCCCTGTAACGCACCTCACAATGCACTTCCTCGCTTCATGCTCCTCGCTCACACAACAATCCGTCCTTCATGTCTCACTGTATTGCCAAACGCCTCTTGAACTCCGTATCTGCTAAGTTCCCAGAGAAAGGCCGGTTGAGGACGCTAAATAACTATAATATGTTGGGTTCACATCAACTCAAACTAATACAACAAAAAATAATCGCCACTGCCATCATCATCATCATCATCAACACCATCATCATCACCACTACTACTACTTCTGTGTGTGTGTGTGTGTGTGTGTGTGTGTGTGTGTGTGTGTGTGTGTGTGTGTGTGTGTGTGTGTGTGTGTGTGTGTGTGTGGTTAGAGAAGTGGCTGGATAAGACTAAGACCGCACGGGGATTGCAAGATCAACGAGGGAGCTGCTGACGCTTGAAAACCCAAGCCTCCTTGTACTGAGACTGCACGAGGAGGAGGAAGAGGAGGAGGAGGAAGAGGAGGAGGAAGAGGAGGAGGAGGAAGAGGAGGAGGACGAGAAGGAGGACGAGGAGGAGGAGGAAGAAAGATAAGTGATAAATGGAAGAGTCGAAAAAAGCAATTAACAGGAGGAAGAACAGTAAGAGCAAGAGAAGTGAAAGGAGCGAGGAGGAGGAGAAGCAACAAGAGAAGGAGGAGAATTAGTCAGCCGTAACTCAGAGTCAAGTGGCACTCAAGGGTGGCACTTGGAGGAGGAGCTGAGAGGAGAGGGAGGAGACATGGAGAGGTAAGGCGCACGGAGAGAGAGAGAGAGAGAGAGAGAGAGAGAGAGAGAGAGAGAGAGAGAGAGAGAGAGAGAGAGAGAGAGAGATGACGTAAGGAAAGAATAAGAAAACACAGGACCAAAAGAAAAAGAAAAAAAAAGAAAGAAAACGGATGCAGCAGAGGGCAGACTGAAACAAAACCCCCACAAACCTGCACTCCCCCTCATCCTCGACCACTCCACAAAGCTCCCTGTTCGACCTCAATATGTAGTACTGTATGTTCACCTGTGTGTTAGGGCCTGTCGGTGGGTTGTTAGGGACACACACACACACACACACACACACACACACACACACACACACATAGTGAGTATGAAACAGAAATGCAAGCGAAAATTAATGAAAAAATATATGAAACACAAAATTAAACAAAACAACAACAGCAAATACGAAAAAACAAGATATTATCATAAACAAGGTAAATATAAATCCAGAAATATATAAAACTGCTACACATACAAAAGAGAAAATTTGCCTACCGTGCCTCTGCCATATATACTTTTGGCAACTGGTAGTCACCTTTTCGTACCTGCAAAGGAAAAAAAAAAAACTTGTTAAAAAATCATTCGCACCTGAAACACGAAAACAAAAATATTAACATGAGAAAAAAAAAATCACAAAAAACGAAAACAAAAATATAATTCACATCTCAACACGAAAATAAAAAAATTTCACACCTCAAAAACAAAAACACAAAAAATATAATTCCCATCTGAAAACCATGAGAAAAAAGAAACATAATTCACATCTTAAAAACGAAAACACAAAAATATAATACGAATCTCAACACCAAAATAAAAAACATAATTCGCATCTCAAAACCAAGATTTAAAAAAAAAAATCAATTCACCTGTAAAAAAATCGCATCTCAAAACCACGATACAAAAACACAATTCACATCCGAAAAACGAAAAAAAAAACTCAAAAGCGAAAAATACATATGACTGACATCTCAAAAACGAAAAAAATACATAAAATCACAGCAAAACACATACAAAATAAAGCCTATTAACTCTCAACCTCTTACCTCGTTAATAAAATCTTTAGAAAGAGAATATTAAGAGCTGATAATATTATGGGCTGAGATTATTAAGAGTTGAGAATATTAAGAGCTGAGAGTATTAATATTAAGAGTTGAGAATATCAAGAACTGAGATTAAGAGCTGAGAATATTAAGAGCTAAGAATATTAAGAATTGAGAATATTAAGAGTTGTACCGACCATGAGGGGGTTAATGGTGACAATATTAACACTCCTAGGTTCCTGTGACTCAATATCGTGATTAAAATCGGTATAAGATCGTCTTGTGTTAGTCGGAATAGATTACACACACACACACACACACACACACACACACACACACACACACACACACACACACACACACACAGCAAACAGACTTCTCATTTTCTTCCCTTCCAATGGGCCACTACTCTTACTTTCTTCAGCATCTTGGAGATTCAAATTACCTCAAAGCCCATGACCTTCACCCCGAAAGGCATCTTAGACCACTTCACCACCAGGAAATACTCTTCTTTATTATGATTATTTATTTTATTACCTCCATTTACTGAATTACACTTTATTGAGCTAAGAAGATTTTTTTTTTTTTTTTTTTGAACAGAAGACACCTGTAATCTTGTGTATAATTTTTTTTTAGTTTGTGTTTCCTTCCTCTGTTCTGTAAAAAAAAAAAAATCTACCATAGTGATAGGGTTAATGAGTATCTGAAAATTTATTACAATTATGTCTTTCTGTTTCCCTCTCGATAAAACAGTACTTTATTTATTTTTTTTTTAAGCTCATATTAGAAGTCTCGTGGAGATGAGGTTAATATCTTTCCTCACGGCGGGTCACTCACCTTAATTTCCTTCCCAGTTTCGGGTCAGTGTGTTCCCCTAACCCCTCCCTTCATCCCCCCCCTCTCTCCCCCTCCCTCCTTCTCTTCACCCCCCGACCTCCCCCCTCTCCCCTTCCCCACATTCCATCTTCCCTCAGACATCTCTCTCGTCAACATTCCTCTCCTTGGCATTCCTCTTCCTTAGTACTTCATTCTCTCTCTCTCTTTATAGCTCTTTTCTTTCCGCCTTCCCTCTCTCCTCTACTTCCGTCCCTCCTAACTTTCCTTCCATCGTACCTACTTCCTTCCCTTTCCCTTCCTCCTTTAACCAACTTCCTTCCTCCCTTTTATCTACTTCCTTCTCTCCCTCCAGGCCTATTTCCTTAATCTCCCTCCCTCCTCCCTTTTTACCCATTTCCTTCCTCCTCCTCCATCAATTTTCCCTCCCTACCTCCATATCCACTTCCTCCCTTTCATGTCTCCCTCCCTCCCTCCTTCAGTTCACTTCCTACATCTTTATCAGCTTCTCTCCTTTCCTTTATTCTCTCTCTCTCTCTCTCTCTCTCTCTCTCTCCGTGTCACCCCTCACTGACCTCAACATGGTGTAACCTAATCTAATCCTAGTTGTGTTCCTCTCCTTCGTCACTCCTCTATCTCCTCTTTCTTCTTTCTCTCCCTTCCTTCATCCTTTCTCTCCTTTACGTTAATCTTTGCCTCCTTTTCTTCCCTCTATCTATTGTCTCCGTCCTTCCTTCTTCCTCTCATTCTCTTCCTTCTTTGCCTCTTGTTCTCCCTTCTTTTTCTTCTCTTCGTTCTTTGAGTCCCTGTCTTCCTTCTTCCTCTCCTCCTCTTCTTCCTTCTTTGCCTCCTCTTCCATCTTTCTGATCTCTTCTTTCTTTACCTTTTTTTTCTTCCTCTCTTCTTCATGCTTTACCCTCTTCCTCTTCCTCTTCTCTCCTCCTCTTGCTTTTCTCTCTTCCTCTTCCTCGTTCACTATTTTTTTTTTTTCTCTTCCATCAAACCTTTCTCTTTCACCCTCCCCTTCCACTGTATTCTTCTCATACTTCTATCCACCTTTTCTTTCGCCTCCCCCTTTCTTCTTTCACTGTGTTTTGCTGTCTCTTCTCTCAAACTCTTTTCTTTCCTCCTCCTCTTTCATTTTTCACAGCATTTTTCTCTTCCATCTTTATCCCTCTTTCTTTTCTGATCCTCTTTGCTTCCCAACTTAATTTTTCTCACTTTCTTTTATCCCTCCCTTTTTCACTACAACCTTGCTTTATTCTTCTCCTCCTTCCTCTTTAGTTTCTTGTTTCTGTCTCTCTCATCTTTTTCCTCCACTTCTTTTTCTAACTTCAGTCTTATCTTCATTATAGATTCTTTCTGCCTTCACCATATCTTAGAGTGCACCTCACACTCTGCTCTCTTCTCTTTTTCACTTCTCTCTTTATTCCCCTTTGTCTTTGCTACTTCTCTTTCACCCCTCTTTCTTACTCTTTTTTTTACGTCATTCCCTACTCTTTTCTCCTCTCTATTTGCTTCTTCTCCCCTCTTCCTTGCTTGCCTTCCCCTATCCTGTTATTCTCTCAGCCCTCTTTCTTACTCTCTTTCTACTTCATACACGTCATACGCTACTCTTTTCTCCTCTCTAGTTTCTCTTATTCCTCTCTTTCTAGTATCCCTTCCCCTCTCTTTCCCTTCATACTCTCATTCTACTTCCTCCCTCCTGTCTATAGATTACTAGCATTTATTTTTACATTTTACTTTTTCCTTCCTCTGTCGTTGCTGCATTATTTACCATCCTCTCCTTTCCTTCCTTCTCCCTCTCTTTTTACTCTCTCATTTCTCTCTCGCGTACCCCTCTTTCTTATCACACCTCTCTTATTCCCGTTTATTATCTCTTCTTCCCTCTTCCTCCTCTTTACTTTCTTTTCCCTCCTTCTTTATTCTTTCTGTTCCTTCTCCTTCGCCCCCCTTCTACTTCCCCCTCCCTCGTCGCTCGCTCTAATCTTCCATGTTAATCCCTCTTAGCCTCTTCCTGCCATGGGTCTTCAGTCAATCCTCTTCTTCCTTCCTCCTCCTCTTCCTTCCTTCCCTTCTTCCTCTTTCTCCCTCATCCTCCTTTCCTCTTTACTCTTACTTTCTCCTCCTCTTCCTTCATCCCTCACCCTTCCATAAAATCCTCTTCCTCCCTCTTCTTCTTTGAACTTCTTTTCTTTCCATCCTCCTCTACCATCTTCCTTCGTGCACTTCTTCCTTCTTCATTGTCTTCCTTCATTCTCCTCTTACTTCCTCCATCTTCCATCCATGAGCTCCTTATCCTCCTTCTCCCTGTCCTCTTTCTTCCTTCTGAATTCTCTTCTTATATTTTCTTCTTCCTCCTCCTTCTCCCTCTCTTCTTTCTGCCTTCTGTAATTTCTCTTCTTCCATATTCCTTCTCCTCCTCCTCCTCCTCCTACACAGCCTTTCCTCCACCTTCTCAATCTTCTCTTCCTCCTTCATAGCCTCTCCTCCACCTTCTCAATCTTCTTCTTCTTCTTCTTCTTCCTCCTCCTCCTCCCCCTTCATAACCTCTCCTCCACCTTCTAAATCTTCTTCTTCCTCCTCCTCCTTCATAACCTCTCCTCCACCTCCTCAATCTTCCTCCTCCTACTCCTCTTTCATAACCTCTCCTCCACCTTCTCAATCTTCCTCCTCCTCCTCCTCCTTCATAACCTCTCCTCCACCTTCTCAATCTTCCTCCTCCTCCTCCTCCTCCTCCTACAGAGCCTTTCCTCCACCTTCTCAATCTTCTTCTTCCTCCTTCATAGCCTCTCCTCCACCTTCTCGATCTTCTTCTTCCTCTTCTTCTTCTTCCTCCTCCTCCTCCTCCTTCATAACCTCTCCTCCACCTTCTCAATCTTCCTCCTCCTCCTCCTCCTTCATAACCTCTCCTCCACCTTCTCAATCTTCTTCCTCCTCCTACTCCTTTATCTCCCTCCTCTCCTAAACTAATGAGATAGACAGCAGGAGAATTCGGGGCCCAGGAAGTGTTGGTTCGGATGGGAGATACAGATTTCGCCCCTAATTACAACTCGGCTCTCTCTCTCTCTCTCTGTATGTATCTCTATTTACCTATCTATCTTCTGACCCAAGTTAATATTCACCTACCTAACTACTGATCAATCTACTCTCTATCTACCTATCTATCGCACCCCATCTATTTATTCCTTAATCTATCCAGCATTCATCTATCTGAATACCGCGTCCCATCTATTCATCAGTCTATCCACTATCTATCGACCTATCTATCGTTCCATCTATCCATCGATCATTACACCTATCCCTGGATCACCTTCATCTCTACCAGTGAAAATAAACGCGCATCTATCTATCCATTAATCTATCCTACATCTATCCACCTCTTGATCCACCCATTAATCTATCCTACATCTATCCACCTCTTGATCCACCCATTAATCTATCCTACATCTATCCACTCACTGATCTATCCACCCACTGATCCACCTATTAATCTATCCACCCATCTATCCACCCACTAATCTATCCATCCATTAATCTACCCCATCTATCCTCCCCCAAGACTTCACCCCAACCAACCATTAACTACCCCATCCACCCCTCTATCCACCCATTAAACTATCCACCTTCCAAACCATTCATTTTCCCATCCATCCACTGATCTATTCATCTATCCACCCAGCTGGCCATCCATCTATCCACCCATATTTATACCCATCTATCCACCCACTTATCCTTTCATCTATCCACCCATCTATCCACCCAGTTGCCCTTTTATCTACCCACCCATTTATCCTTTCATCTATCCACCCATTTATCCACCCAGTTGCCCTTTTATCTATCCACCCATTAATCTAGCCATTTATCTATCCACCCATTAATCTATCCGCCTCCACAACTCCACCTCCCCAACCATCCATTTCAGCAGACGTCCCAACTGACTGGTAATTACTCGGCATCACCCCCTGTCTCCCTCAATTGTACCCTTTCTCTCTCACTTTTTTTGCTCTCTCTCTCTCTCTCTCACCTTCTCATCTCTCTCTCTCTCTCTCTCTCTCTCTCTCTCTCTCTCACCTTCTCATTAGCTTCTCTTTCCCATCCATCCTCACCTTTTCGTCTCTCTCTCTCTCTCTCTCTCTCTCTCTCTCTCTCCCTGATCCCCTCCTGATCCCAGTCTCACATATTTTCGCTCTTTCACTTAGTCTCTGTGTACCAAGAGATTCTGCCTTTCTCTTAGGCTTACGTTCATCCTATTAATTCTTACGACCTTTCTTAAATATTTTCGTATTTTCCATTTAGATTTATTTCATGAGTATGCATTTTTTTTCCAGACAATAGCCTGCTAAATATACTGTACGTGTGTGTGTGTGTGTGTGTGTGTGTGTGTGTGTGTGTGTGTGTGTGTGTGTGTGTGTGTGTGTGTGTGTGTGTGTGTGTGTGTGTGTGTGTGTGTGTGTGTGTGTGTGTGTGTGTGTGTGTGTGTGTGTGTGTGTGTGTGTGTGTGTGTGTGTGTGTGTGTGTGTGTCTGTCTGTCTGTCTGTCTCTCTCTCTCTCTCTCTCTCTCTCTCTCTCTCTCCTTCCACCCAGGTAATTCCCTATTCCCCCTCTTCCCTCTCTCCCTCTACACCACTTTTCCCCTCTCTACCCCTCTTCATATTCCCTTCTTCTTTCCCCTCATATAACTCCCCCTTTCATATTTTTCTTCCTTAAATAAAAAAATACAATCAACAACAGCCTCACTAGCTTTAGACAATGGCGAGGATGCTAATATGAAACCAAGTCGGCTAAAATTTTATGGTTTCCACGGCATCTGGAATTACAGTAGGAAATTGCAGTTACGATCCCTTCACCTTCCTTCCTTCATTCAGAGGTTTAGAACAAGGTGGCGTAATTAGTGATATTAGTAGTATTCCAGACACACTGCTAAAAACAGAATAAACTTGACACCAATAAAACCCCCGGGTCGTGTAAAACATATCCAAGGTTTTTAAAAGAAAGGTGAAATGTAACATCAAATTCATTAGTTCAACTTTTCAAATACAACCAAGGAATGACACTGTGGCTCACAACTAAAAAAAAAAGTATAATACTAATACAGTATTAAAAGGATGCCAGGTAAATCGCAATCCTTTAATAGCATCACATCAGTATTCTGCAAGTTACTATAATTCATTACCACTGACAAAATCGTTAGGCACTTAAAAACATAAATATCTAACTAAACATGCACAGCATGGACTCCAAATCAATCGACCACTTCATTTCAGTCAAACTTTTCTTTTATGACTAGCTTAAAATGTCTGGTGAAACAAATCCGTCGATATCATCAACCTCAATTAAAAAAAAAAAAAAAAAAAAGGCATGCAATAAGTTTCACTCCCAAAAAAAAAAAAAAAAAAATCCTTGAGAAATATAAATCCATGGTTTCAGTGTCAGTGTGCTCAAGCGGGTTGGTAATTAATTGGCTTACAAGATGTAAACAGACTCATGATTTTCAGCAAAGAATAAGACAATGAATATTACAAGTAGAAATCCACAAGGTTCATTTTCACAGTTGAAGTAATGCTGTCAGCGCTGTTCATCTTATTATACACAAAAAAAGGCTATGGTGAAAAGAAAGAAAAAAAAAACTACAAAAATGCTACTCAGAATTAGAAACAAACCACTTAAGGATCGTTCAGAAGAGCAGGAGCTAAGTTTCTTTAAGCTGACAAAACACAACACAAAGCAGAACTTATAATCCAAGTTTACATATTTGTCAAAGTACCGGTACATGCTAGATTAATGTGCCACCTACCTGACATAAACTTCACAAATGAATGGTCCGAATTACATTAGATATAAGGGTCACAGAATTTTTTACAAAAACTTCCCCCTGAGACAAAATATTTCTCTTCAAAAGCTTACATAAATGGAACAAAGTATCAAGCAATGTGGTAAACTGCGATACAATGTTCATCTCATCCTCATATGGAATGATATTTGCTGATAAAGATTTCCCAACTAAACGTATGCACTGCTGATTAATACATTTCTAAATTGTTTCTTTTTTAAATGCACATTACGGAAGAGACAACCCCAGTGCAACATCGCAGAGAATCGTTTGTTAACCTAATATTACTCCCCCTTACAGGTCAGTCCAGGATGTACACCTTCCATTAGTCTCCCCTTTCTACTCCGTCTGTATTAGTATCTTGCCGTCTCCGCCTTTTTCCCATCTTCACACTCCTTCCATCTCTCCTTCCCTCCTTTGCATCTCTTTCACTCTCTTCCTCCCCTTTTTATCTATTTATCCTCATTCTTCCTACCTTCCATCACTCACCTACCCTTCCTTCTACCCTCCCCCCCCCACCCTCGCTCCGATATGGCTTGGTGTTCCCTGGCCAAGCGGTGTGAGTGACAGTCGATCCAGGTTTCTCCACCTCACTGGAAGCGACAGTGAGGTGTTAATTACTTCATCTCTGAGTGTAGGTGAAGAGAAGGGAAGAGGAGAGAAGAGAAGAGAGAAGAAGAGACGAGAGGAGAAGAGACGAGGTGTAGAGAAGTAGTGAAGCGAAGAGAAGGAACGAGGAAAAACAGGAAAAACGTTCTTGGGAGAAGAGAAGGGATGTGAAGAGATGGAACGAGATGGAACATAAAAATAAAACATGAGAGAACAAGAGATAAAAAGGTAAATAAAAGCAACATAAAGAAAAAGAATGTCTTGAGCCTGTGTTCTCTTGTCATATCTAATCAATTTCCTTTTAACTTCGTCTCCTCTCGTCTTCGTCCCCCTAAATTATTACCGTTACGTTCCATTTCCCACCGACATGTACCCTTCCGCCTTTTCATTTCCAGCATGTCAGTATTTTCGCCCCTTTTCACGCCTTACCTTGCACTTCCCTTTCATTAACTGCTAACCCTTTCAATGACACGACGTACTTTCTCTTATATTAGCTGCGTTTATGCGATTTCATAAAGCTTGGGAGAGACTAGTCGAAGTGAGTGATTGCATACAGTCTTCATTAGCCTTTCTACCACAATCAGATTCTTCCACGACTCAATAAATCGTCTAGTCGCAGCGAGTAAAATAAAAATACTCGACCTGAAATTGTTAGCCTTTATAATATCTCAGTTTTCCCTCTTACTCCCCATTTTCGCATTCTCACTTAGCACTTCTGACTCTCCTTTGCTCATTGCCTTCATTTCCTCTACTACCTTCCATTCTCCTTTACTTACTGCTTCTGTTAATTTTCTTCTCAGTTCTCATATGACCAAGTTTCATTCAGTTCTTTTCATTTTTCCCTTTATCTATCTATCTATCTATCTACTGTATCTACTACTGAATCATTTATTGGCCATTTGGAGCGTATTTGCCGTGGGACAGGCTTCTCAGTCCTGATATTTAAGGACAGAATGACTATACAGTTTTTACTCTAACCTGGCCTAAAAACTGCCACCTCTCAACCTTGAATGCCCAGCTGTTACAATAGATAAACACTAGACTATGGTGTCAGTCACGAACAGGTGCTATGGCATGGATACAGAGCCGCAGTACTGCCCTTTTCTGCCACTGAGCTACGTGAAATAAGCAGCAAGGGGACGAAAATCAGGATCAAGTTAGAGTAAAAAGAGTCCATTATCCCTGGGTGACAATATGTGGAAAAATAATGCCCAACCAACCCTCAGATATGAACCCCTATGAGCTACAGAACTTGGAGCACCTTAACCCGTCTGACCACAAGGCGTCCGTTCGGTAATAAGGTCCCCATTTTACTCTGTCCCTTCCGACTGCTTGTTTCCATTCTTATTCTGCTCCCACTTCTCTTATTCCCTACTTTCACCCCTTTGCCATTCACCGTTTCTCTTCACAATTCTCAGTCTCCTCTCCATGTTCCATTTTTCTCCTCTTGTATCTTTCACACTCTTACATTTGTCCTTTGCGTCTCTCTCTCTCTCTCTCTCTCTCTCTTTTTACTCCTTTCTCACCCTCTTCCTTTATACCTTTTCCCTTCCCGCTCCTGAATCCACTCTTCTTTTTTCCTCTTTTCTCGCCTGCTATCTGTAATTTCACTTCATTTTCTGCTTGTATTTTTATTCATCTCTCTTTTATCCCTCTTATTCATTTTTAACTTTTTCACATTATGCTTCTGATTCTCTCTCTCTCTCTCTCTCTCTCTCTCTCTCTCTCTCTCTCTCTCTCTCGTCATCTTCCCTTCACAGTTCTGATTCTCTCTCTCCTCGTTCTCCCCTTTTTCTCGTCCATTACCTTCCACTTTCCTCCACTTACTGCTTGCGTTTTTATTGCTCTCTCTCTCTCATTTCCCCTTTTATCTGTGATCATCCTTCCCCTCGCTCCTTCATATAGCCTTCTGCTCTTTCTCCTCCTTTTATTCCTTCCTTACTGTCTCTCCTTTTCCTCCTTCTCTTTTTCCTTCATACCTTTTTTCTCTGTAGTCCTTTTTCCTTCTTTTTTTGTACTTATCTGATTCATTCATACACTGACTCCTTCTTCCTCCCGTTATCCTCCTTCTTTCTTCCTTCTTTCCCTTATCTCCCTTCGTTTTTCCTTCTTTCGTGCTTTCCATCATCATCATCTTTGCCTTGACCACTTCCTTCTTTCTCCCTGCTTCTGCCCTTCCCAGCTTTCCTTCCATTCTTCTTCTCTTCTCCCTTACCTCCCATTATCTTTCTTATCTTCACTTCCATATCTCGTCTCCTCCTTTTCTTCCTTCTTCTTCTAATTTCCTTCCTTCTTTCCTCCCTCTCGTCTCTTTCTCCTCTCGTCTGCTGCTTTCCTTCCTTCTTTCTCTTGGCCTTCTTTCTTCCCCTCTCCTACTTTTCTTCCTTCCCCTTGTCTCTTCCTTCCCTGTCTTATGCTGTCCTTCTTTCCACTCGCCCCCCTCTTTCCTCCTCCTCCTCCTCCTTTCCTTCTTTCCTCCATCTCCTTTTTCTTCCTTCTGCTTTTCTTCCTTCCTCCTTCTTCATTCTTCTGCTTTCCTTCCTTCCACCTCCTTCCCTCTTCTGCTTTTCTTCCATCCTTCTTCTGCTTTCCTTCCTCATTCCCTCTTCTGCTTTCCTTCCTTCCTCCTCCTTCCGCTTTCCTTACTTCCTCCTCCTTCTGCTTTCCTTCCTTCCTTCCTCCTTCTTTCCTCTTCTTATTTGGTTCCTCCTCCTCACTGCCTCATACTGAGCGCTGTATTCATTCTCTGCTAATTTACTTCCACCCCTATCCAACTTTGTTTTTTTTTTTCACTCATTTCCCCTCTCTACTTCTCCCTTCGCGTGCCTCTTTCGCTTCTTGTTTCCATCTTACTTTCTTTTTTTTCTCATCATCATCATCATTATTATTATTATTATTATCATTATTATTACCATCATCATCATCATCATCTTATTATTATTATTATTATTATTATTATTAGTTACTTCCTTCTCATTCCACTTCATCATCAATTTACTATATATTTCATTCTTAAGCGTCTTGGGTTCTTCACATTATTTCCTTTTCCTTTTTTCTTTCCTGCTCTTTTACGATTTATTTTTGTCCTCAACCTTCCTCCCTTGGTTCAACTCTATCTATCTTTCCTCTTTTCTTTCCTACTCCATTTCGATTCCTTTTTTCTGCTCCACCGTCCTCCCTTTTCCTCCTCGAGTAATTTCTTTCTATCCCTCTTATTTCCTTCATTCCTTCTCGATTCCTTAATTTCTTATCCTCTTCCTTACCTCCTTCTTCCTTATTAAATTTCCCTCTTCCTACCTTCCTTCTCGATTCATTTCTTTTCCTCTTCCTACTTTCCTTCACGCTCATTTGATTAATTTCCATCTTCCTTCCTTCCTTCTCCATTGCCTTATTCCCTTCATTCTTCCTTCCCTCCTTCAACGACTTTATATTTACAGTAATTCCTTCCTACCTTCCTACTATGTTGTCTTCAGCCTTCCTCTAAGCTTCTTTGTTTCCGGCCTCTTTCTCCCTCCTTTCTTACCATCCTTCCATGTCCCTTCCTTCCTTCCTTTATCCATTCCTTAATTTCTTGTCTCCTTCTTCTTACCTCTCCTCTTCCTCCTTTCTTTCTCGTGTCCTCTTCTGTTCCTTTCCTTCTTTTACTCACTCCTTCCTTCTACCTTCTTCCCCTCCTTTACTCCCTCCATCCTTCCTTCCTTCCTTTATCCATACCTTAATTACTCCCTTCCTTCTTCGCCTTTCTTCCCTTCTTCCTCCTTTCCTTCTCTCGTTCTCTCCTCCTTTTTTCCATCTTCATCATCCTTCTTTCCCCTTCCTTGTTTCCTTCCTTCCCTCAAAGACTCCCCAGATTAAGTTCCTGCTCCATTTGTAAAGATTCCTCAGTCATCAACTACTCTCTCTCTCTCATCTTCCATTCCTCCCTTGTCTCTCTTGTTCCAACTTTTATCCTCCTCCCAGTTTCCACTCTTTGCTCATCCTCGTCTTTTCACTCAATTTAATCTCCTTTTCCACTTTCTCACTTTTTTTTGCTCACTCTCTCGGGCCAATTTTTCTCCTTCCAGTCTTAAATGATTTCCCTCCAGACGCTAACAATCTTGCAAGTGCATTTTAACTATATTATTTCGTCTCCTGGCTCAGACGGAGAGAGAGAGAGAGAGAGAGAAAGAGAGTGATTCTGATTTTCCTGAATGTGTTCCTTTATTTACTTTTCTTTGTTTCCCTAATTTGTTTTTGTTGTCGGAGGGATAAGTGGGTAAGGAAAGAAACTTTTATTTTTTTTTTCTTGATTTTGTTTCTTTATCTACCTTTCCTTCCTTTAGTCTGCGTTTTCCTATTTTCTTTATTTCTATTCCTAACCCACTATATTTTCTAGTAAGTTTTATTTTTTCCTTGATTTAGTTCTTTTATTCAATTTCCTTTTTCAAATTTAATCCTTTAAATTGTCCTTATTAATTTTATTCCTAATTCTCTATATTTTTTTATTTTGTGATTCTCATTTTTTTTTTTTTACGATTCTTTGTCCATTTCTTGTCTCATATTTACCCATTTATTTCTTCCTAGCTCATCTGCTTTCTTGATTTTTTTGATTATGTGTTCCTCAATCAACCTATTCCCTTGATTTGGCTCTAGGCGCCTGGTGGACTAGTGGTTACGGCGCCCCAAAGTGACAGCATTCCACAGGTTCGATCCCCCAAGAGGTGACTGGAGGCTATTTAATCCTGTAATGCTACTAAGGGATTACTATTTATTTTTTTTTTCCTCCACATGATTAGCCTATATTCAGATTTATATGGAATTTCCTGTGAAAATTTTAAGCCATATTCATTAGGCCTTTTGTCTCACTGATATTTTTCTTCTCGATTGTCCATTATACTTTTTTGCTTTCCCACTCACTTCTCTCTCTCTCTCTCTCTCTCTCTCTCTCTCTCATGCCCTTCTTGCTACCCACTTTCCTCTCTGTCTTCTTCGTCTCCTCTTTCCTCTCTCTCGCTCTCTTTTTACTCTCTCCTTTCAACTCTCACGTTTGACTTCGTCTTCCTTTTCCTCTCTCTCCGTCTCGCTTATTCTCTCCTCCATCTCCTCGTTCCTCTCTTATACTCTTTTCCGTCTCCACTTTCCTACCCCCCTTCTCTCTCTCTCTCTCTCTCTCTCTCTCTCTCTCTCTCTCTCTCTCTCTCTTCTACAACTCCTCTTATCCATTTCCCTTCAGCCCTCTCCTTTCCTCTCCCTTTTTCTTATCTCTCCAGGTATCAATTTCTATATCTCGTTCCCTCCTTTTCTTTCACACTGACGCACACTTTCAATTACGTATCCTTGTCCAATCCAGCCATCTAAATATGTATGAGGGAGGGGTGGGCGGAAGAAGGAGAGGAAGACCAAGAAAAAGGTGGAGAGATACGATAACAGGAGCGTTGTGGGAAACACGGTCGTTACTGAGCAGGAAGATGTGTGTGTGGAGAGAGAGAGAGAGAGAGAGAGAGAGGATAACCAACCTACATGTGCATTCCTTCTCACGCTGTTATGAGCTGTACTGAACTGCCACTGCGACGCACGCATGTACATGGTCACGCCTCCACGTCATGTCCACGAAAAACTAAACAGATGTACACTCAACAGTAAAAGTTCATTCGTGTCTCCTTCCTCTCCTTCACCGCTGGCATGAGCGGTGGTGGACTGAGGTGTATATTACCATCCACCTGTGAGTGATTATATGCGGCTGTGTCCACTGCGTCACATTAGACTTCTAAGGCTCTGGCCATGAAAGAGGCAGGAGAGGTGAATGGACTTTTGTGGCCGCCTGTACATACACTGCACCAGCAAAATACGTAGGCTTAATAAACATGTACAGCCACGTTCAATAATTTCCTCTATATGCATTGGGATTTGATTTAACCCTTTCACAACGAGGGATCTCCATGTTAAACAAAATAATATGGCGGTAGCAAGAATAAAATTACTAATACTTCAACGTCCTGTAAGCGTTGACCCCTTCCGACGACGTATCCCCAGACGATTTTGTTCAGCTTATGAGAGATTTTTCCAACTTGTGGTGCATACAACTTCAATACAACCCTCCATAATCCCTTCAGAAATTAGAGAACTTTTGTAAATCTGTAATAAATCGCACGGAGATAACAAGAATAAAACATTAAATACGGCCTTGGAATTAGGAAGCTGATGGACATTTTTCTGATCCTTCCTTAGAGATGTCCCTAGAAAAAAAATAGTCAGGTGGTAGCAAGAACACAGTGAATTTAGACATCATACTGAAGGGAGTCAACGATGCATAAATTCAGTCCGCCTAAGTATCATTCCTGGTTATATTATTGGACGCCTGGTGGTTTAGTGGTCTGAGCGCCCTTTGACACCCTCCACAGGTCTGATCCCAAAGAGGTGACTGGGAATTTTTCGATCACGGAGGTCAAAGGTCATCAGGAAATAGGCTGATAAATCTACCCTGAAATGTAACCTGCTCTGCTGGGGTATGGTAGATAAGTGCCCCTGTGTTTGGAAGGGGGATATTAAAGACCACACACACACACACACACACACACACACACACACACACACACACACACACACACACACACACACACACACACACTCATAACTTGTATTTCAGGGGCGGGTGATTAATTGGAAAAAACACGGGGACGCAAACACGGTCAAAAACAAACACCAATAAACAAACAGGCCGGAATAAACAACAGAAGCGCATTCATTTATCACACACACACACACACACACACACACACACACACACACACACACACACACACACACACACACACGAACACAGGATATAGGTTTTATACACATTCACACATACATTTTCATAACACACACACACACACACACACACACACACACACACACACACACACACACACACACACACACACACCGAAAAAAATATTTGTATTTCTCACAGGCATAGTTACTCTCACACCAATTTATTCCTTATTTTTAAACGCATTCATATTTCTCTAACTGGTACTTTCATTCTTATCATCATCATCATCATTATTATTATTATTATTATTATTATTATTAAATAGTCAGGTGGTAGCAAGAACACAGTGAATTTAGACATCATACTGAAGGGAGTCAACGATGCATAAATTCAGTCCGCCTAAGTATCATTCCTGGTTATATTATTGGACGCCTGGTGGTTTAGTGGTCTGAGCGCCCTTTGACACCCTCCACAGGTCTGATCCCAAAGAGGTGACTGGGAATTTTTCGATCACGGAGGTCAAAGGTCATCAGGAAATAGGCTGATAATCTACCCTGAAATGTAACCTGCTCTACTGGGGTATGGTAGATAAGTGCCCCTGTGTTTGGAAGGGGGATATTAAAGACCACACACACACACACACACACACACACACACACACACACACACACACTCATAACTTGTATTTCAGGGGCGGGTGATTAATTGGAAAAAACACGGGGACGCAAACATGGTCAAAAACAAACACCAATAAACAAACAGGCCGGAATAAACAACAGAAGCGCATTCATTTATCACACACACACACACACACACACACACGAACACAGGATATAGGTTTTATACACATTCACACATACATTTCCATAAAACAAACACACACACACACACACACACACACACACACACACACACACAGAAAAAAATATTTGTATTTCTCACAGGCATAGTTACTCTCACACCAATTTATTCCTTATTTTTAAACGCATTCATATTTCTCTAACTGGAACTTTCATTCTTATCATCATCATCATCATTATTATTATTATTATTATTATTATTATTATTATTATTATTATTATCATCATGATCATCATCATCATTAATCTCATCCCCTCTGTATGGTCCTCGATTTACTTAGTTTCTGTTCACTCTTTATATTCGGTAATCACGACTTATACTCGTATATCTATTTATATATCTATCTATATAATTTCCTAAATATCCTCCTGAGTGAATGCATGTTTTTCCATTCTGTATGCAACTCTGTCTTCTGCTTTTCTATTTCAATACTTTTGTTTGGAACTTACGATAAAATTCACGATCATTATATGCCTCGTCTCCCATTCCAGTGTACTACATTTCTCCTATCTTCCTCTTTCATCTCTCTCTCTCTCTCTCTCTCTCTCTCTCATCCAAGCAATCGCCGCCGCCACCCTCCTCTCTGTCATTAAAGCAGGATTACATTAAGTGGACAAAAACTCCCTCAATTCAGAAAGGGGCGTCTCTCCCTTTTAGAACGGGGTGTTATTGTTCTCCTGTTGAGTAGTGAACAATAGAACGGACGGCATAATTCTCCTTTGTGCTCGTAACGTTGTGGAAGAACAGAGAGGAGTTGACAGTTTCTCTCTCTCTCTCTCGCTTTTTCCCCACTACAAGCCCTATTTCGCTTCACTACCAACCCTATTCCCTTCCGTTCATCATACACTACCTTCCTTATAAATCCCTAGTTCTCTCTTAAAACCAACTGTTCAGTACACACTCCACATAAAAAATTACTACCACTGCTCTCCCTTGAAAGTATCTATTCATGTCACTACCAATCATTTTCACTTCTAAAATCCAGTTGCTTACTCACACACACACACACACACACACACACACACACACTACCCTAAAGAGAAATCCCAGTACTCTTTAGAACACTCCCTTCTCAAAAATCCTCTGTTCTTTTTCCCTATCCCATTATTATTCATTTCCTTCATTATAATCAGTAGCTCCCTTCTTTCCAAATTTCTCATTACACACACCAGCGTATAAAGAAACCCCGCTGCTCTTTTAAACCACCCTATCTAAAAAAATAAATAAAATACAAAGGCAGCCACTACTCCATTTCACGTATCCCATTTCCTTCATTACAATCACATGCCTCGTCCTTTTCCCAATCCAATTCCTTATTACAGACAGCTACCCTTTAAATCCCATTACTCTCTCTCTCTCTCTCTCTCTCAGTATGCAAATAAGTTCTAATGGCGCCCCCCTAAGCCTCGTTCCCCGGGTCTCAGGCTTTGATCGGGTCTGTTGTGTCTAAAAGCTCCCTGGCCTACCTACGGCCGAGGGTTGGAGGGCCCTTGTGTTATTGCAGACTTAAGAATGCGATCAGAGAGAATGGGGAGCGGAGGGAGGGAGGCATGAGGGAGACAGAGGGAAAGGGAGACCAAAGGGAGGGTGGCATGAGGGAGCGGAGGGAGGGAGGCATGAGGGAGAGAGGAGATTTGGGAGAGAGAGTGGGTGAATAGGAGAGAGAAAGAGGGTGAAAAGGGAAGCGGGGGAGAAATGGATAAATAAGGGGAGAGGTGTATGGATGAAAGAATGGGGGAGAGATGGATGGGGAGAGAAAGGGGGGAGGTGGAAGAGAGACAGAGAGAGTGGAGAGAAGTGGATGAGAAAGAGAGAATGGGGAGAAGTGGGTGGGAGAGAGAAAGTGGGGAGAGGTGGATAGGAGAGAGAGAGAGAAAGGGGATAGGCGAGTGGAAGAAAGATATGGGCAAGACAGGGGGAAGGATAGGATGGGACAGGGAGGGAGGGAGGGAAGGCTGGGAGAGGGAGGGAGGGAGGGAGGGAAAGATGGAGGGCTGAGGGAGATGAGGTATGCGACAAATCGTGGAGGAAGCCAATGAATGAAGGGGAAATAGAGAGAGAGAGAGAGAGAGAGAGAGAGAGAGAAACAGGGGAGACTGAGACGACAGACTTCAGATACACATGAGAAAGAGAAATGAACATCAAGTGAAGTGGGAGAGGACTGATGATCGTAACATCCATAAATCGATACAGGCTGAGGCAGGGGAGACTTAAAGTACCTACAGTTCTTTGTAAATAGTCTTCGTTGATCATCCTTAAGACCTACCTACTTGTAAAAGGAAAAAGAAAAAGAAAAAAAGAAAAAAAAAAGGCAGCCCGAGCACGCTTCATGTAGTGGTAGCAAAACTTATAAAAACCTGGTCCTCGGATTGAAGTAATTATAATCTACCAAATTACATCTTTCCCATGCGTAATAAAATCATGCACAGGTGGCAAGAATAGAAATACGTCACCGGATTGAAGGGGTTACGCAAAAGGGTCGTATTCAATGTAATATAGGAGGACGTAACACCCCTTCCTTAGCAACTGATTCTGAATAATACGCAATAAGAGTCTCGTGTATGTTTATCGTTCTTATCACACACACACACACACACACACACACACACAGTAAGATACAAGGAGATACTGAGGAGTAATATGCAGAATAAATCGCTACAGATGAGGCGTTACAAAATCCCCACATCTACTACGAATATAATCCATACCACCAAGAACACAACTCACTGAAAACGTACGCAGAACAAAGGCCGTACAATTTGGAGATAAATAACGAGGCTGTGAACAATAACCTTCGAAACCCTGTAATACGATCTTCTGCGCCCAACACACTTTTCAGAAATCTGCACGTGTTTCATAACTGTTCGACTATGAAGTGCAGAGAGAGTTTTGTCCGCAACTGTTCGCAGAAACAAAGGACGTACAGAAGCATCTCGCAAAAATGTCCAAACAGATGAGGAAAGTTTGGCATCAGGCCTTGTTTGATGGCAGATGATGAGGCAAGTTGTGCTGACGCGGAGGATCAGAGAACTGTTGCGGTAAAAGAAAGAAATATTTTTACACCCTCGAGACTCAATGGGGGGAATGTTGGGGATTATGAAGAAATATTAAAGCTTTGGGGCTCTTCTGACTCACGCTCAACTGAATAAAATCGACTGAAGGTAAGAGGAATAGAAGACTCACGTTGTCGCGATTCTATTACTAGTTAGTTTTGCGAGACTTCATTTGGTTTGGATACTGCATACTGCTCTCTCTCTCTCTCTCACACACACACACACACACACACACACACACACACACACACACACACACACACAGGGGAGAGGGGTGACCAGAGTGTGGGTGGATGGGGTCATGGGGGAGGGGAGGGGTGCTCCTGTTATATTGCAAGGGAGAGAGAGAGTTTACAAATATTTACAAGAGGCGAATCCACAGAGCCGAGGGTGGAGGCAATTGTTAGTGTGTGGCCCTAGTGATTACCTGGCCTTACCTCCACCCACCTGTACTGCCCTTGCTGACCTTACCTGCACTCCCCTCACCAGTACTGTCCTTACCTGCCCTATCTTCACCCACGTGTACTGCCCTAACCTGGCCTACTTTCACCCAAATGTACAGTACGGCCCGTATCTATCCTACCTTCACCCACCTATACTGCCCTTTACTTTTTTACCTTCATCCACACGTACTGCCCGTACCTCCCCTACCTTCACCAACATGTGCTGCCCTTCCCTGTCCTACCTTCACTTATATGTACTGCCGTGCCTACTCTCATCTAACTTGCCATTACCTGTCCTGCTTTCACCCACCTCCTCTGTATTTACCTGTCCCACCTTCCTAACCTTTACTCACCTTTCCTACCTTTCCCGCCGTTACCAGCCCTACCTTATTCATCCTCTTGACCTGCGCTTACCTGCCTTACTTTAGATTGTCTTGTGCTTACTTACCTACCCTGCCCTGCTCTGCCCTGCCCTGCACTGTCCTGTCCATCGACTGCCCTGCCCTGCCGTGTCCTGTCCTGTTTACCTTCCTTACACTATTTCCATCTTTTATTCCTTCTCCCTCCCTCCCTTCCTGTTTCCCTACTTACCCCTCTCATCACCAGTCCACACAAAAAATTATGACTCACCTGCAACAATCAACCTTCCCCACTAATTAATATCCCTTTCTTCCCTGTCCATTACCCATTTCAGCCCGAGGACGAAATACCTGGGTCATTCTTGTTCCTACCTGATGATTTTATAAAGCTTAGGAGAGATTTTTGTAAGAGGAGGGGATGGATAAAGGCACGTATTCTCATCGGGTAAGGAAGCACCCTAACACCTCTTCCATTACGATTTATTTTTGGATACGACTGGTTAATGTCCTTTTGTACGATACTGGAAGGATTTATGGAACACAGACGAGGACAATAAGGTGTAATAAAAATAAATCGCTCAAGATCAGGTGTTAGGGTCCCTCCTTAACCGACGATAAACGGACCATAGTCTTCGAAAACCTCTTCATAATTTCAGGTTCTTTTTAACCTGAATATAATCGACTCTCGGTAGCAAGAATGAAATGAAAACTACAACATCGAATTAATGTGGCCAGGTAATTCACTACCAAAACTTTAATTAACTTTTCTTATATCTTATGCTACCCCTTGATAAGTGATAAAGCGTCTCCAATAAAGTCTTAGCCCCAGATTATTTTATTTAGTTTGAGGGAGATCTTGTACTGAGGCCATTATTTTTCTTAATCTCCCAAGACTATATACACAATACACAATTTTTTCAGTTTTCCTCCCCAGTTTACCATGATTCTCTCTCTCTCTCTCTCTCTCTCTCTCTCTCCTCTGTGTGTGTGTGTGTGTGTGTGTGTGTGTGTGTGTGTGTGTCTCTCTCACCCGTCAGTATCCCTGTGCTTCACCTGCGTTCTCTCATCATAATTCCTGGCACTGATTGCAGCACCAACCCTCCCTCCTAATTACCGTCATCTCCTTCCTCACCCTGCCATGATTAAATGTAAATAAAGAACATTCTCTTCTCATTAGCCTCTCTCTCTCTCTCTCTCTCTCTCTCTCTATTGTTTCTTTCTTCCTCGTCTCTTTCACATTTGTCAGCACTCCACACCTTTCCTCATACTCTTATATTCCCTCACCTCTCCTCCTACACTACTTCACACATACTTCTCCAATATTCTCTCCTCCTTACTTCCTTATCATACCTTTGTTATCCCATCCCCTGCTCCCCTCAGCAACTTATCTCAAGTGTTCAACCAGCACTTCCTTTGATCCTTGCCCTTCCCTGCATCCCTCCACCTTCCCCATCACCACTACCACCACCACCACCACCACCACCACCACCTATTGAGATGTCATAAAGATAAAACTGATGGAGAATGCTACAACAAACCCTCTCTCCTCATGATTCTTTTCACTCGTCGATAAATATGTAAAAATCAATCTTATCTTCTTTCTAATATCCATCCTTACTTTACCATGACGATATTTTTTCCATCTCTTCCACATTTGTTCCTTCTCAGCTTCCTCATTCTCCTTGCCAGCGATAACCAGCTCTTCTCTTTAATCTCCCACTTCCGTATGAACATTCCCCATTAAACAACTTCCCTCCTTTCTCTCAAGTCTCTCTCTCCCTCTGTCTCGTCTCACAAGTAACTATAAATCACCCTCCTCTTTTCTTAAATCCTCCACTTCACTATAAACCTCTTCTACTAAATAATCTTCCTCCCCACTCTCATATGACTCATCTTCCTCCATCTCTTCCACACACCTGCCTACATCTTGCACGTCTCCTGTTCTTCCTCGTCATATTCCCCGTCACGATACTCCTCACACCTGCTCCCTTGCTCAATTTATTTCAATGTCCCACCAGCACTTCCTTTGATCCTTCATCTCCCCTGCACCCCTACCTACACCCACCACTCCCTTCCACCCCTCTACTACTTCAAACATCTCTGCTGCCCTCACCCTTCTACCCACCACTACTCCCTCCCACTCTCCATCAACGAATCTCTCATCTCCCCCCTCCCCTTCTTCAACCAATCACCCCTTTCTCCTACCTCCCATCTATACTTCCCCTCAGCCTACCACTGCCCCCTTTCCTCACCCGATACTCCCCCTCCACTCCCCACCTCCACCCATCCCTCCATCCACCTCACCTTTTTCTTCTACTCTTGCTGCTATCACCACCACCCGTTGCGTAAAGCAATATCTGATGAAGAAACTAATTTACTTCCTCTTGGGATTGTGTAGCACTCTTTTAATAATGATACCTGACCTCAAGTTACTTAATATCACTTCATCCTTAAAACGTTCGCCTAAATTTAGAGAAAAATTTTTAAAAGTTGCCTGGCACCTTTAGCTTCATCATTCAGATAATCAGTTCTTCTTTCACTCTTGCGATCTCCAGACGAGTAGATTTAATTTAAGAGATTTTTTCGAACTACTGGGACTGGATGTAGCGTTCACTGACCCCTCATTACAAAAGATCTCCCCTAAAATGAACTCAATTGTCTGAAGGTAGCAAAAACAAAGCGACAGAAGACAATTCCTGATACACAGCGTTCTCTCCCCTAAAGTCCTTATGCCCTTAATCGCAAGCCACTTTTAACTTTCACTTAAATATTCAATTAATCCGTCTGGAGGCAGCAAGAGTAAAACAACAAAATACGTCGCCTGATTCACGAGGTTAAATCGTTTCCCTGAAATCACCATGTCCTTATTAAAATCACTCCACCCTTAATGTTAAAAAATAAATAAAATGAATAATAAATAGTCTTGAGGTAGCAAGAACAGAACAAGAGAATACGACGCCTTATTTAAAAGGTTAAGACGCTCTGTTAAAATCCTCATGCCCTTACTTTATCACTTATCTCACTCCGCCCTTAACGTTCAGTAGAGTTCAGTTCCAGTGTAAAATCCTAAGTTACCTGATTAAACCTGACTTAATCTGACTTCGCCCCCAAAACGTTCATCTAATTTCTTGGTGTTCGGTAAAGCTGGGTAGGTCATGGGTCACTGTCTGTCTGGCTTTGGGGGATTCGCAACACTTCCTGAAATGTCACCTAGAGCGTTTTAATACCGATTCAGTTTGCCTCAGTACCATACAAGAGGAAACTGAGCTGTAATGTGTAAAATAAATCGCCAAGAGGGTGACGTTACGAATTATCCACAGCCAATTAGATTACCTTCCTTAGTCAAACATTACACTGCTCTTATCTTTCAATCACGTTACACTCCAGACGTCATCCATGTTGATCCAAAATTCACCAACGTATCCGCCTACAATATCCACTACCCCTATATTCAAACCACCCCGCCATTTGTCACATCACATTCAACAGCTACACCCACACGTACACACACCATACTCACCTCAACATGCTTCACGACCACCTTCATTCACGATCCACCCATCCATTTCACGCCACATTCTCTCCCACTATCCACATATCCAAACTACCCACCCACTTTCACACCACATTCTCCCCCACTATCCACATATGCGAAATACCCACCCACTTTCACACCACATTCATCACCACTAACCTAAACAAACGTACAGCCTACCCAACACAACGCCTACTTCACGACTAGGCCTACTCTCTTTTTATTCGCACCATCCACCAACATTAATACCATCATTTACACCACTACATTCACACCACTCATACGGCACACCATACTCATCGCTGACCTCTTCACTCTGATGATGTTTTTTTTTTTCCCCCCTTGCATTCTATAGACGATTTTGTTCAGTTCTGAGAGAGAGAGAGAGAGAGAGAGAAAGAGAGAGAGAGAGAGAGAGAGAGAGAGAGAGAGAGAGAGAGAGAGAGAGAGAGAGTGGCGTTAGATACGGTACCAAAGACAACTACTTAGAGGAACAATACCGTTTAGAAGTAGCAAGAATATGATAGAAAATACGTCATCGGACTGAAGGTTAATATTCACACCACCAAACAACCTTAAAACACACACACAAACACACACACACACAAGTAATCTTAACACCAAATTCTTAGCCCCTGTCATTCACAGTACTCTCCATCACAGCATATTCTTCACTACCTTTACACTCACAACAAACACCATACCACATCACATTCTTCACCTCTAACTCAACATATAACCATTCATCTTCATTCACCACTCTATTCACCACTAACCCTGCATCACTCTTCTTCATTCATCACTTTCTTCACCACTAACCCTACACATACATCACTCGCCTTCATTCACCAATCACTGGAAACTATTATGATAAGTGTGAATAAGAGTGATAAGATTGAACAAGGATTATGGTAGTCTGGGAGCTGCTAAGATGAAGACGAGGAAAGAAGTAAAGAACCAGTAGGTAGACAGACACAGTGGGGGAAGGGAAGGAAAGTGGAAGGATGGAGGAGGCAGGCAGGCAGGACGACGACGTTGTAAAAGAGGGGAGGAGAAAGCCAAAGAAGTAAAGATGAAAATATGATGATAAAGAAGGAGATGGGGATGAAGGAACAGAAGAAGAATAAGGACGTAACAAAAAGGAAATGTAGACAAGAGGAAAGAAGAGAAAGAGAAGGATTGGAGAAAGAAGGAAGAGATGGAAAAAGAGGAGGAGGAGGAAAGAGTGTAGGAATAGTGGGAAAGGGAAGTTGATGCCACCAGCTCAAGTAGGGTAAAAATAGCCCCACTGAACCTATAGTGACTCTCGCCCTCTCCCTCTCCCTCCTCTACGTCCCTCCTCTTCTTACCTCCGTCCCTATTTTCCTGTGCTCCTTCGATATGGTCTACTACTTTCTTTTACTTTACTGTACCTCTCTCTCTCTCTCTCTCTCTCTCTCTCTCTCTCTCTCTCTCTCTCTCTCTCTCGTGTGTGTGTGTGTGTGTGTGTGTGTGTGTGTGTGTGTGTGTGTGTGTGTGTGTGTGTGTGTGTGTGTGAGAGAGAGAGAGAGAGAGAGAGAGAGAGAGAGAGAGAGAGAGATGAATATTAACAAGCAAAAGAAAGAACGATAGGAATACCATTGACAACATATAAATAACAATGTGATTCAAATAACAGACTAAATCATCCCAGTGAGTGCAATCACCTAGACACACTATATGCTTAACGCTCTACCAATCTCACTCCTTATAAGATCTCAAAAGGAACTAATCTCACTCCTTATAAGATCTCAACAGGAACTAATCTCACTCCTTATAAGATCTCAACAGCACCTAATCTCCCTCCTTATAAGATCACAACAGGAACTAATCTCACTTTTTATAATATCTCAACAGGAACTAATCTCACTCCTTATAAGATCTCAACAGCACCTAATCTCACTCCTTATAAGATCACAACAGGAACGAATCTCACTCCTTATAATATCTCAACAGGAACTAATCTCACTCTTTATAAGATCTCAACAGCACCTAATCTCACTCCTTATAAGATCACAACAGGAACTAATCTCACTCCTTATAATATCTCAACATGAACTAATCTCACTCCTTACAAGATCTCAACAGCACCTAATCTCACTCCTTATAAGATCACAACAGAACCCAATCTCACTCCTTATAAGATCAAAACAGGAACCAATCTCATCTACTCCATCTGGTTCAGGAATACTGGAGGGGGGGGGAGAGCTGATAAGGCATAAAGGAGCCTGATAGGGGTAGATTTAGGCAGGCGAGAGTAGACTTTGAATTAGGCACGACTCTCTCTCTCTCTCTCTCTCTCTCCGTTCCTGATACACATTCACACCTTGCATCCCATACATCTTCCTTTCCACAGTCTCTCTCTCTTTCTCTCTCTCCCTCTCCATTCCTGATACACAGTCACACCTTGCATCCCACTCATCTTCCATTCCACAGCCTTTCTCTCTCTCTCTCTCTCTCTCTAAGATGGATGTCTTCCCCTCTACGGTGACTTTGGGGACTTCCGGTGGCTTGTATCCCCCCTTCCTCTTGACCCTCCCCTCATTATCTTTCCCCTCTTCCTCCATCTCTTCCTTCCTCTCATCACCTCCTCTTTCATTTCCTCCCTTTCTTCCTCCACCTCTTCTCTTACCTCCCCCACTCCTCCTCCCTCCAATCTCACTTCCTCCTCCTCATCTTCCTTTTTCTCCTTACCTTCCTCCCCTCACTTCTTCTCCTACTTCTTTCCTCTCCTTGCCCTCACTCCTCTCCTCCCCCATCTTGTCTCTCTCTTCCTTACCTTCGCCTCCCTTCCCTCGCACTTCTTCCTCCTCCTCCTCTTCTCCTCCCAACCTTCCTTTCTCCACTCCTTCTCTTTTTTTTTCTTCCTCTCTTATTCCACAATCTTCATTAACTCCTTCTGTAATAATTCACTTTCGTCTGTCTTCTGTTCCTTTCTCTTCCTCCTCTTTTTCCTCTTTTTAATCACCTTTTCTCCTCTTTTCTTCTCTTACTTACCCTTTCCTCTCCTCTCAACTCCTCTCCTGTCCCCCACTCTTCATTTCTCTCTTTTCCTTCCTCTCCTCTCCTCTCTTTCTCCGCTCACCCAAGTTCCAATCTTCCTTCCTCTCTTCTTCTCTCTTCCTTCCCCCTCTTTCAACTTTACATTCCATTCACCTTGTTTACTCAATTTTCTTCCCTCCATATTCTTTCTCTGGCTTGTATATATGTTTCTCTCTCTCTCTCTCTCTAAAATATATCCTTTTCCTCTATTTTAAGAATTCTCTTTCACCATTTCTCTCCCTCAATCATTCAACTCTCTCTCTCTCTCTCTCTCTCTCTCTCTCTCAAAAATATATCTTTTCCTCCATTGTAAGCATTCTCTTTCTCCATTTCTCTCCCTCAATCATTCAACTCTCTCTCTCTCTCTCTCTCTCTCTCTCCCTCCCTCCCTCTCACCTCACCATCCTCCTAGGCCTTTCTCAGCTTTCACCTACTTCCTCTCCCTCGAACCCTCACCCACGCCTCCCCTCCCCTCTCCCCTTCCTTTCCCTTCCCCTCGCCAACCCATCAATCCAGTTCCCTCCCGCTTCCCCTCACCGCTTTCCCCTCACTCTTCCCCTTCTCCCCTTACCTCTGTCCACTGCTACACACCCCTCTTCTGTCATTTCTCCTTTATTTCCCCTCTCCTGTTCTCTCAATTCTTCTTTACTGTCTTTATTTTTCGATCCCCTACGTTTGGTCTTTTATTTTTCTTCTCTTTTTTTATCTTTTTTATTTACTTTCTCTCGCCCTTTCTCTTATTCCGTTTCTTCTTTCCTTTATTTGCATTTATCCTCTTATTTAAAATCTCTCTCTTGCTCTTTTCCTACTTTCTTTCCCTCTCGTTCTTCTTCTTCTTTCACTTGTTCTCTTCCTGTTCTTCTTGTTTATATTTCTCTCTCGCACTTTCTGTTCTTATTTTGTTTTTGTGACCTCCTTTCTTGTTTTTTTTCTTACTTTCTTTTTCCTGGGCTTTTCCTTAATTACTTCCATCTTTCCTTCTTTTCCTGCTCCCTCTTGTGTCCAATACCTTTTCTACTTTTATTCTGCTTCATTTTCCCTTCCTCTAGCTTTTCTTCATTCATCCCTGTTTTCCTTTTTATTTTTTCCCTTCTCTCGTCCCTTTACTTTCTCCTTTTTACCTTATTTTATTTTCCTTTTTCCTTTATCTCACTGTTTTTCCTCCCTCTTCCTTTTACTCCTTTTGTCATTCCCCATTTTCATTCTTTCCTTGCATTTTCTTGTCTTCTGCATCCCTCCTTCATTACCCGTCTTGCACTGCTTCTACCCTCCTTTTCCCCTCACCTAACCTTCATTTCCCCTCATGTTCTTTCCGGTCATTAATTTCCTCTCTTACCCTCTCTTTGCTTTCTCTTAATTCCTCTTTCCCTTTTTCTTGCTTTCCCTGCTTTGAATTTCCCTTGTAGCATTCTCTCTCTCTCTCTCTCGTCATCTCACCCATACCTCCATTCTCCCGTCTCCCTACCCTATCCATCACCCCTGCATACCTTCCCCTCACCCCAATTTTTTTTCCCTTCACCCTTCCCGCCACACCCCTCACTCGTACACATTTCCCCTCTCTTTCCCTCCAATCCTTCATTCCTCCTGCTTTTCCCCTCTCCCTCCCACAACTCACTGACTTCTACCCTCATTCCTCTCTCCCTGTCTCACTCCTCACTCCTACCTCTCCCTACCTAACCCCTCAACTCCCATCTCCCGACCTTACTCTTCCCCTCACTCCCCTCACCTATTCATACATTCACTCCCTTTGCCCTGGGTCTCCATCATACATTATTCCTCGACGTTCCTTTCCCCTCGTCGTTCCCCTCGTCCTCGCCAAAGTCCTGTGTTCTCCCCATATCAGTCCCCTATATCTCAACCTCCCCTCTCTATTTCACTCCCTTAACCCTCTCTCCCCATATCAGTACCCTATTTCTCAACCCCCCTCTCTGTTTCATTCTTTTTCCCCTCTCCACTCTTTCATTCCTTTTCTGTTCCCCTCTTTCTTTCACGTCTGTTCCCCTCTTTTTCATTCCCTTTCAGGTTAAGATAGTATAGTGTGTCATTTCTTTCCATCCTTTCCGACAGGATTTCATGGCTTTTTCTTTTTTCTTTATTTTTTCTTTGTCCTTTTTTTCATGGTAGTCCTATTCACTTTTTTTCTGTCGGGTCCAGCTGGAGGGTATGGTGATTGGGGATGATTTTATTTATTTATTTATTTATTTATTCACTTTTGCGTTGCCGTCTTCATCTTTGACTCAGCATAGTTACAGGAGTCTTTTTGCTTTACTATCTTCATCTTTGACTCAGCATTTTATAGGAGTCTTTTTGCTTTACTATCTTCATCTTTGACTCAGCGTAGTTACATTAGTCACAACTTATAACAGCGTCGAAAGGACAAGAGATCTGTTGCTGTTTGTTTTCATACGTACATCTTTTCTGTTCCTCTCCTCACATTCTTCACTTCTCTCTTCTCTTCCCCTTTTTCACTCTTTTACCTTACTTTACTGTTTCTAATGCAGTCTTTATTTATTTTATTTTCTCCTCCCCTTTATTCCTGCCCTTTACTTACCGCTCTTCCCCTCTCTCACTCCATTTCTGTTCCCATCTTACCCTCACTTCAACGTGTTTCTGTTTCTAATCCTTTCATTTCAATCCTGTTCCTTTCGTCTGTCTGTCTGTCTCTCTCTCTCTCTCTTTCTCTCTCTCTCTCTCTCTCTCCTTCCTTTCCCTCACCGCCGTCGTTTTCCATTCTTGTGTTTCCTACTCTCAACACTCTCTATTCTTCTCTCTTCCTTGCTATAATCCTTCATCATCTCCTTCTCTCTATGGTTCTCTATACAAACTTCTCTCTCCCTTTTCCTCCTCCCTTCTCACAAGACACTATATTCCCCAAAGTCCCATTCCCTTCCCTATCCCCTCTACCCTTCCTCAATTCTCTCTCTCTCTCTCTCTCTCCTTTCTCCAACTATTTCCTCTTTTTCCTCCTCCCCCTTCTCCTCCCCCACTCCCCCTTCGTCAACAATGTATGGCCAATATTCCCTGGGTACTGAGGTTGTCCTGCCCACTGCTTTCTCTCTCTCTCTCTCTCTCTCTCTCTCTCTCTCTCTCTCTCTCTCTCTTTTCATCACCTCTTCATTTACTTTCTTTTTTGCCGCATCTTCAGTTTTAGTAAGAACAGAAAGCAAAACAGAATGGCACGGTGTGGGGAGAAGGATGAAGAGTAGGAAGAAAGGAAGCCAGGAAGAGTGGGAATGGTTAAGAAGAAAAGACAAGAGAAAGGAGATGAGGTGTAGGGGAGAAGGCATGATGTAGAAAGGAAGGTGGGAGAAAGGATGCGTACAAGAGAGAACAGGATAGTAATAATGGGCAAGAGGAAGAAGAGGAAGAGTGAAGGAAGCAGGAGGAAAGAAGAGGGAGGAGAAAAAAACACGCAGAAAAAGATGGGAGAATGAGGAATGAAGATGGGAAGGAAGAGACGAGGAAAGGAAAGGATGGAAAGAGGAAGAATGGAAAGACAAAGGAAGTGGGTAAAGCTAGGCAAGAAAGCTGTAAAGGAAAGAGAAGACAAGGCGGCGGCGGCGGCGGCGGCGGCGGCTGCTGCTGCTGCTGATGATGATGATGATGATGATGATGAGGAGGAGGAGGAAGAGGGAAACTAGTGGGAAGACGGGTGTAGAAAGGTAAAGAAAAGTAGAAAAAGGATAGAGAACAAAGGAAGGGAAAATAAGACGAAGAGAGAGAGAGAGAGAGAGAGAGAGAGAGAGAGGTGGAAGCTGTGAGGGCTACTGTGGTGTTGCCCTGGTGAGAGTACCAATATCAGGTTACTCTCTCTCTCCCTCTCTCTCTTCATTCCTATCATCTTTCTCAACTTTTATTTCATTCCTCTTTCTCCTAATTTCTTTCCCCACCTGACAATTTCTGTTTTTGTTTTTCCTTCGTCCTTACCATCCCTGATTTACCGGTACATATATATTCAATTTACTTTACCCTATTAACCCACTGAATTTAGTTATATCCTTTTTTTTTTTTTATTATTTTTTATTTTTTTTAGGTAATTTAACTACAAACCATTTTCTTTTCTTAGTTAAAGGGAAATCTCTTAAAGTGAAACGATCGATGAAAGGTGTTATCTAACTGTTATGCTTCGAAAAGTCTCTCCTAAGTTAAATTCGAAATCTCTCTCGTAAGCTGAGTTCGAAAAATCTCTCGTAAGATGGGTTCGAAAAATCTCTCGTATGCTGAGTTAAAAAAAAAGTCTCGTAAGCTGAGTTCAAAAAAATCTCTCGTAAGTTAAGTTCTAAAAATTTCTCGTAAGTTGAGTTCGAAAAAAAAAATCTGAATAAAATCGTCTAGGGAAGCAAGAAAACAATCAACACTAATTGCTTTGATGGAATGAGTCAACGAAAAATAATGATAGTCGATAGCGTAAATTCTGTCACCCTTAACCCTCTCATTTTCGGAACAACTCTAGTATTTAACTCCACCTAACCTTGGACGCATTTCTTCAGCTGAAAATAAGTCGCAGGAGCCTGAGTGTAATTTTTCCTCCTCTTCCTCTTCTTCTTCCTCCTCCTCCTCCTCCTTCTCCTCCTCTTTCCGCTCCTCCTCAGTCTAGGTCTTTCTCAATTTCTTCTCTCATTCGCATATTCATTTTTTCAACTTTTTTTCCGTACCGTCTCTTGCCTCTCATTCTCTTGATTCGCTTAATGGTCTTAGTGCGTAGTCTCTCTCTCTCTCTCTCTCTCTCTCTCTCTCTCTCTCTCTCTCTCTCTTTCTTTCTTTGTGTATGTATATATGTCTCAGTTTTTGTTTGTCTGCCTGTCTATCTGCCTGTGTGTGTGTGTGTGTGTGTGTGTGTGTGTGTGTGTGTGTGTGTGTGTGTGTGTGTGTGTGTGTGTGTGTGTCTCTCTCTCTCTCTCTCCATAAAGCTCCCCTGGGCATTATCGTCGTGCAAAGAGCTCCTCCACTCTATTTTTATCTCTTAAGAGCTCAAAGAAAATGTCGAACTGGGAGGGAATTTTCGACTCTCAGGCATCCTTCCATTTCTGTATTGCTTGAGAGAAAGAGAGAGAGAGAGAGAGAATGTGTGTGTGTGTGTGTGTGTGTGTGTGTGTGTGTGTGTGTGTGTGTGTGTGTGTGTGTGTGTGTGTGTGTTTCCTGTTCTTCTATTTCCTCTGCCAAATGCTTCTGTAATTTTTTCTGAACCAAGTTTTCCGTCTCTGTACTGTACTGAGTTGTCCTGCCCAGCCCAACTGTGTCCTGTACCCCTCTGTTCTGTCCTCCCGCGGCCTTTATCGAGGTGTCCTGCATCTTACCAAGTTGTCTTACAACAAAATGTCCTGGCTTGTACTGAGTTGTGTTGCCCTGTACCGAGCTGTCCTACCCTGCTGTCCTGCCCTGCACCGAGTTATCCTGCCCTGCATCGAGTTTGTCCTGCCCTGCACCGAACTGTCCTGCACTATTACCAAGTTGCCCTGCATGTACCGAAGTGTCCTGCACTGTACTGAGTTGTCCTGCTCTGCACTGTACCGAGTTTTCCTTCCCTGCACTGAATAGTCCTGTCCTGCACAGAGTTGTCCTGTCCTGTAACGACTTTTCCTGCTCCGTGTTGTCCCGGCATGTGTCCTGTACCAAGCTGTCCTGTCCTACTGTGTCTCCCTTCTCTCCTAACCTGTTCTTTATTGCCTCGTTTTCTACCTCGTCTTGCCTTATCTTGTTCCGCTCAGCAATCTCCTTTCTTCTCCTTCGTGTCTTCTCTTCTCTTCCCTCCTCTCTTCACTTACGGTATTTTCTCATCCCTTCTCTTCCTTCCTCTCTTCACTTCTTTTCCCCTCCCTTCTCTTCTCCTGTGTCCTCTCTTCTCCTCTCTCCATTCCGTTCCTCTCCTCTCCTCTCCTCTCTCAAGACTTCCTTAACTTTTTCTCATGTTCCTCTCTCCCTTTCTATTTCCCTTCCTGCGCTTCGGCATCTCTCCTCTCCCCCTCAGTCTCCTTAGCTTTCCTCCCCCTCTCTTTGCATCTCCCTTGGTCTCATTATTTTTGTCAACGAAGCCGAAGGAGGTTTTGTATTCAATCCTGTTTGTCTGTTTGTTAACAAGATTTCTAAAAAAGTTACAGATGAATTTCAATGAAACTTTGTGGATACGTGGGTCATGGGCCAAGGAAGGGTTTAATGAATTTTGGTGGTGATCTGAGTTCGAGTCCCAGCTCAGGACTGTTTTTTGTTTGTTTGTCTACACGACATCTTAAAAAGTTATTGATCTATTCCAATGAAATTTTGTGGATATGTGGGTCATGGGCTAAGGAGGAGTTGATTAATCTTTGGTGGCGATCTGAGCTGTCTGGTATAGGCGCTGGAGATCATATGCGCTCTCCTGAGTTCTGTATTCTTGTTTGGTCCCGTCCCACTGTTTCCTGTAAGAGCTGTCCTTACCTCCCATGTAACGAGCTGTCCTGTCCTACTCTTATGTATCTTGTACTTACTTTTCCTACCCTGTCCTTTTCTAGGTCCCATTCTCCCCTACATGGCTTTGTCCTACATTGTCCAAACTATGCTAGCTTGTCCTACCCTGCTCGATACCGAGTTGTCCTGCCTTGTATCGAGTTGCCCTGCCCTGCATCGAGTTGTCCTGCCCTGTACCGAGTTGCCCTGCCCAGTCCCGAGTTGCCCTGCCCCGTACCGCGTTGTCCTACCCTGTGCCGAGTTGCCCTACCCTGTTTCGGGTTGTCCTGTATCGAGCTGTCCTGCCCTCTACCGAGTTGTCCTGCCAAGTATCGAGTTGCCCTGTCCTGTACCAAGTTGTCTTGCCATATACCGAGTTGTCCTGTCCTGTACCGAGTTGCCCTGCCCTGTATAGAGTTGTTCTGCTTTGTATTAAATTGTCTTGCCCTTTCCTTTTACGATCTGGCTTGTCCTTCACTGCCCTGTACCAAGTAGTCCTGCCCTATTTTTCAAAGTTCTACCCTATCTACTCTGCCCTGCATTGAGTTGTCCTGCCCTGCCGTCCCCAGTCAGTCCTGCCTTTCCTCAAGTGCCGAGTTGTCCTGCCGTGTCCTGGCCTCCGTCTCCAAGAAGCATGACACTGGAGACCATTTACAAGACAAACCAAGACAAACTCCCTTCAGCCCTCACGTAGCCTCAATTAATATCCCTTCAGGGGCTCACAAAACAAGAGAGGCACGACTTTCAGCCTCTTCACCATTCTCTCTCTCTCTCTCTCTGTCTTCTCTTGTTTTGTCATCTATCCTCTCCTCTTTTCTCCTCTCCTCTTCTCTCTCATCTCATCTTTTCTCATTCTCTTCTCTCCTGTTTCTCCCGAGTTTCCTTTTCTCCTCCACTTTCCTCGTCCACTTTAACCCAACATCGTGACTTTGCTCTCTAGGACTGCATAATCTTTCTTGCTTTCATGCTATTTTGCTTTCTTTCGTGATCTTCATACATTTTCTCTCCTACATATTTTTCATTATTGTATTACCGGGTATCTTTTATTTTCCTTGTCTCTTCTTGTTCATCTCAGCAATCTTCTTCGTACTATGTTTCGCCCTCCTTCCCTTAGCGGAGATTTTAGTCTTTCTGATGCCTATTATTTAAGGCTCAAAGACACAATACGTTAACAGTACGGCTCTACATCCCCTCCACTGCACGTCTTTGGTCAAAGAATAGCATATGAATCGATTAGAGAACTGAGTGGTAATGCAGGTAAACGCAAGGAAATACCAGTTAGAGACAGGGAAGGAAATTTATTGACCAAAGATGGAGATATTAAAAATAGATGGAAAGAGCATTTTGAGACAGTTCTTAATAGACCAATACCACCAGAAGAGGATATACCGTCTGCTCAGGAAGATTTAAATATAGAAACAGGAGAGTTGAGGCTTGCAGAAGTGGAGAAAGCAGTAAAACAGTTAAAGAATAATAAGGCACCAGGGGAGGATGGTTTATTTCCGGAAATGTTTAAAGTGGAGGGGGATAGATTAATAATGATCTTGACCAAGCTATTCAATAAGATATGGGTGACGGGGTTACTACCATCAGTTTGGAAGAATGGTGTAATTGTTAAAGTTCCGAAGAAGGGAGACCTGAGTGAATGTGGTAATTGGAGGGGAATCTCTTTGTCACCGATAGCTTTGAAAGTTTTCAGTAGAGTGTTGTTAAATAGGTTGGAGCCGGTGGTTGAGGGTATTCTGAGGGATGAACAGGCTGGTTTTAGAAAGGGACGTGGTTGCAATGATCAGATCTTTATAGTTAGGCATTTGATGCAGCAAGTTAATGAAATGAGAGTACCGTTAAGTCTTTGTTTTGTTGATTATGAAAAGGCTTTTGATAGTGTTTCGAGAGAGACTATGGGGAAGATCATGAGACATTATGGAATACCAGAGGAGTTTGTGAGGGTCATTATGAACATACATGAGGACACATTTTGTAAAGTGATGGTTGATGGTTGTCTTAGTGATTCGTTTGAAGTCAAGTCCGGAGTAATTCAAGGTGGTGTTCTATCGCCTTTACTATTTATATTGGTCATTGATTACATTATGAAACGCGTTGGAACAGAAACCGGTGCAGGTATACTTTGGGGAGAGAACAGGAAACTTTTGGATTTAGATTATGCGGATGATATAGTTTTGATTTGTGATGGGCCAGAAGAGATGCAGAGAGTGTTGGACTGTTTGGTGAGTGAAGGTCGCAAGGTGGGTTTGGTTATTAATTGTGGAAAAACTGAAATAATCAATATGAATATGGAAAATGCGCAGGAATGTGTAATTGAAGGTATGGTTGTAAAGCAAGTTGATAGGTTTAAATATTTAGGTACTTATTTAGCCAAGGATGGTTCTTTGAACTTTGAATTCCAGGAAAGGTTAAAGAAGGCTAATCAGGCAATGGGAATGCTTAAAAATATTTGGAATAATAACAATTTCTCTGTGCATACAAAAATCAAAATTTATAAGGTAATGGTTAGGAGTATCTTAATTTATGGACACGAGTCTTGGTACAGCACAGTGACTATGGAAAATAAATTCTTGGTGTTTGAAAATAAAGCACTTAGAAGAATATTAGGAGTTAAGTGGTGGGAAAGGATACCAAATAGTAGAATTAGAGAAATAACGGGAGTGCAGCTGATCGATGAATATGTTAGATTCTCACGATGGAAGTGGCTAGGACATGTGTATAGGAGACAGGGAATAGTACGAGGTACACCAGGGTGGGTGGCACTTGGTAGGAGAGGTAGAGGAAGGCCAAAAGAGACGTGGGTGAGGACAATGAGACGGGAAGCTGGAGATGAGTGTTGGGGAGATCTTGAGGAGTTAGCACAAGATAGGATGTGGTGGTGTGAGTTCATCGAGGCCCTATGCATCCCCGAGGGTGCCACAGGAAATGATTGATTGATTGATTGATTGATTAAGTCTTGTTACATTTTTGCATTCTAGTTAGTGCGGTGGGCTTTATTTTTTATTTATGTATTTATTTATTTATTTATTTATTTAGTTTTGATTCCTTCAGTCAGGGGATGTCATTTACTCTTTATTCTTTCTGCCACCAAGCGATTTAGTTGTGCTCCTAACAAATCATCCGTATATTACTAAAGTTGTCTTGACCTTGGGGGGGTTAAAAGACAAGGATACAGAACCGGTACCAGGTCTGACGCAGTTCGGTGGAGGTATGCATTCTAATGAGCATCCTTCTAGTTCAATAGGTCTAAATCCTGTTCATTTTCCATCTTGGCTGACTCTACGATATACAGTACTGTAAATGAGAATAATGTCATGTACGGTGAACCAGGCTTTGATGCCGCGAGTATAACAGTAGTTCGAGTGGTAGTGTATGTTGAAAAGGTGAATGTTGGCTGGAGGAGGAAGTGTGGGGAGGACAGCGAGGAGTAGGCAAGATGGGGTGAAATGATGATGGGTGATGCTACACAGTGAATGTTGGGTGAGGCCCAGCGTTGACAATGGAAATATCGCTTAGAAATTCTATGTCGAGGGGGCAGAGAAAAAGGTAGGGTGAACGGAGACAAATAGGTAGGACGGACTGGGATGGTGCTGGGCGATGGGGCACGAGGAAGGGATTACATACACTAAAGATGGTTGTTATAAGTAGAATGGTATGAACATGGCGGCTATAAAACAAAGCAGAACAAGGCTACAAGAATATAAACACACGCCACTGTCATATACTTGATATTATACGACGCAGGTAAAAATCTAACATTTTCCCTTCTTTACAATCTCTGAAATGAGTTCCTCTTTTGCAATAATTCCTCTTCGTCTTCCATTATTTAATATTTCTTCTGTATCTTTTCTTT
>NC_137021.1:9172500-9282500 GCF_032717465.1 Coenobita brevimanus
GGGAGTAATATGTGGAGACGCGATAAGGTGAGAGGGGACAAGAAAGGAGAGATGAGAAAGAGAGAGATATATGGAACAATGAGGGCGCAAAAAGCAAGAGAAGTGTAGGCAGAAAGGGGAAGGAAGGAAGGAAGGAAAAACGGAAAGATGGGAGGAAAGAATAAAGCAAGAAAGAATGAAGGAATGAAGGATGGAAGGGAAGAACGGAAAAGAGGGAGGGAGGGAAGAAGAAAGAAGGACAGGAAAGAAGAAGATTCAAGAAGTGAAAGAGCGAAGGACAGAGAGCTTGGAAAAGAGCATCTCACCTTTCTTTTCTTTTCTTTTCGCTTTTTTTTTTTTTGCCGTTTCCAGTAACCTTCTGTCTTGTAATCTAACCCGAAGTCTTTTTGCTTGATTTTTTTTTTTTTCTGTTCACCGCAGGCGTTTCCACCTCTCTCTCTCTCTCTCTCTCTCTCTCTCCCACACACACACACACACACACACACACACACACACACACACACACACACACACACACACTGCAAACTTTGTGGGTGCACCGTAAACTAGCTCGACTTGGCCCTTTCATAAACTGATATTTTCTCCTAGCCCCCCAACTACCAGATTCCTCCTCCTTCCTTCCTTCCTTCCTTGGTCCATATCATCACTTCCCACATACATTCTCTCTCTTCCTTCTTTCCTTCGCCCCTTTGTTCGTTTCTTCGTTCCTTCCTTGATTCTTTCGTCCATATATTCACTTCACACGCTCCCCTCATTCCTTCCATCCTGATATTTCCTCATTCAACCATTCTTTCGTTCTTTCTGCACCTGTTTCTTCATTCTCATATCATCCCTCCTTCTTCTTGTACCCTCTGACGCCTCCCTCCTTCCTGCACATTTTCTTCTTTTTCCTTCATATGCCCTCCTTCTTTACTTGCTTGACTTTTCTTTCTTTCTTGCACCTCTTTCTTGATTTCTACATCTTCGATTTTCTTTGCAGCCTCTTCTTTCTTCCCTCCCTGCTTTGTGCTTCTATTCTTACTCGTATTCCTTCCTTCCATCTTTTCTTCACCCCATTCACTCCTTCCTTCCTTCTTGTACCCTCCCTTTTATCTTCCTTCCCTCCTTTCATCACCAATCATTCCTTCTTTTCTTTCTGCACTCTCGCATTTACCTTCCTTCCTTCCTTCCATCCTTTCATCACCATTTACTCCTTCTTTCCTTCTTGCACCCTCCCTTTTTCCATCCTTCCTTCTTTCCTTTCTGTATCCAATTCCTTCTTTCCCTCCTTCCTTTTCTAGCCTTCCTCTATTTTCAGTACCCTCCTTTTATCTCCATTCTTTCCTTCCTTCATGTACGCAGACCTTCCTTCCTGCTCTGTTATCCTTAAGGTCACAGGATCCATACCACAACCACAATATACCTTCTAGCAAACAGCCCCGAAAGGAACAATGTCTGTTGCTGTTTGTTTTGCTCCGTAACACCCTGTCCATCCCCACTGCTATATTCCTTTCGGGTTTGTATAATTTTACTCTTCTGAATAACACCTTTTTTTTCTTACCTTATTACCGTTATTAATTTTAAGAGAGACTTCATGCGGTGAAGAGGCTAATGGACTCCGGAACATTAAAGCCTTGTGGAATCGATTAATATACAGTATCTATCTCTGTATCTACCTACCTAATTACTAAACCACTGGTGCGAAATCAGAGTTTATCTTGGGTGATGTGGATGCACACGTCTCCTGTCCTTTCTGTCTTGTCATATATTTCTGATAACATGAAAACGATATTATGTAAATTTTAGCACTATCAACCTTTCCTAACCTTGTAGATAATCAAATATCTACCAGCATACCGTCAACAACCTTGCCCAATATGTACGGCCACAGACATTATTTATTTATTCTTTCTTTTCCAACTGGGTACCGTACTAGATTTTTCCATCAATTGTCTTTCTATTACGCCGTTCTGTTTCATCCTCATTTTTTCTTAGGTTACATTCATTTTCTCTACCATATCAAAGTGTCTGATGTACGAAAGGTTCCATAGAGTCTATTGCCTGTTATTCCAGCTGGGGTAGGGAACAGTTTAATGGGCTTGAATTTCGTTAAAGTTGAGTTCAGTGATCTACCACGGACCCGCCGACACGTAAAAACACCCCCGCTTATGCCAATACACCTGTCTTGTGTGAAACAGCCCTACCATGTATTCAATATGGACGGTGGATGTTAGCGCCGAAGTGGTGACATGTGGATGTTTATTTTACTACCTGACGCGCATCCTGTGAGGGGGCATGCCACGATACGCACACCACTCCCCGTTTGTCTTCGCACATGCTATTCTTTTTTATTTTTTTCCCCAGACACCATACTCGCACACAGTGTCTTCGTCTCTCACTCTCCATTCGCTCCTCATCGCCGACCCTGCCCAAAGTCCTCCTCACTATGCTTCAAACAATGTCACTCTCCACACCATATCCCTCACCAGTCCACTCGGTGGTCCATTTATCATTTTAAGTCACTTCCCAAGCACTTCTGACATATCTTTCAAACAAATCACCCACTAACTTCTGCCTTTCCACATCATCCACGCTACAATGCTCCATCTGGGAACTGTCTTGTAACATTTTCTCCTCCCGTCCATTCACATTCCTATTCCCTACTATTGGCTCAACATCCCTAGCAAGTATTTTACAGCAAGAAATGGTATGATGTCATGTAGCAACTTTACTCTTTCTCTGACACTCCTATTTCCCATTATCGCTTTGTTTTTCGTATATTTAAATACTGGAATTTGTATACTTTCATGTGGAACTTTCAAACACACTCTTTCCTACCATTCCTCTCAACACTTTTACCAATTGTATTTTAATGCCTGAACTTACTGCATATATATAGTCACGTTACGAAATCTCTATAACCGTTTAATAATACACAGATAATGAAGGTAAGCCGAGACTGCCGGGTACAAACACTATTTCCTACCATCTCTCGCAACACTTTTACCATATATTTTAATGCCTGAGCTTAATGTAAATACAGTAATGTTACGAAATCTCTATAACCATTACATATAGCTAAATGGCGTCCCCCCAGAATACCGGGTACCCTCATATCCTCCCTTCCATACCATTTAGTCTCGCATCACGCAACTCGTTCCACTCACTTCCAAACACCTTGACTCGTATTCTCGTCGGTTAAGGAAGCTCCTTACACCTGTTCCTCAACGATTTATTTTTGGATACGGCTGGTTAATATCCTTTCGTACGTTATTTACGCGGAGTAGGGCGATATTACAGTGATTTATGTAACACGAAGAAGATGAGGAAGATGTAATAAGCAAAATAAGTCGCTTAGGAAAAGGGGTTGGGGAAAGAATACACGACTTCATTCTCACAGGACGATGTATTTCCTCTTATGGCCGTATTCTCAGAAATGCAGGAGACTTATGCTCGTATTCTCGTCTGCTTAACCCCTTCAGCCCCATGACGTACTTCCATTTTACTTAGGCTACCACCAAACAATTATATCCAAACTTAGAAGGTCCTTAAATAATTTAGGGGATAATGAAAGCTATATCTACCCCCCCCACCCCAGTCCGAAAAAGTCTCTGTAGATCCGAATAAAAATCGTCTGAGAGTTGCAAGAATGAACTGAAAAAAAAAAAAAAGTCACCGGATGTAAGGGGTTAAGAAGCTAGACTGCATTTCTTCACTAATGTATTTCTCCATGACATTAAAGGATGGGAAGAACGAACCCAAAAATAAGTCACCGGATGTATGGGGTTAAGAAGCTAAACAGCACTTCTTCATGACTACTGCACTGCTGTATAAGACTGGCTGATATTCTCCTATACGTTATATTTGCATCCATGTGTATATATAAAAAACTAATGCCATACAGGGGAATATTACAGTGTTGTTGGTGTAGTGGGTTAATTACAAGGTAGTCCATAAATAGCGCTACACCAGAAACACTTCTTCACTATGCTGTAAAAGAAAAAAAGAAAATCCTGTGGCCGTAGTGAAATGGAAACAAACAGGCGTATTGGTATTGTGATTTAATTTCGCCATACCAAAACTAGGCATAAAAGTTAGCATCACAGTCAAGTGGTTAAAATTCATCTTTCACAAACACTACCAAACTCTCGTCCAAGTAAAGGCAAAAATGTTAGTAGCCTTCTTAATAAAGGGGATAAAACTCGTCTCTCACGTCACCTACAAAGTCCGCATTTATAAACAATCCTGAGCCTTTGTTGTACACGAGATTCTTTGTTAATATTTCTATCTTCATTAATACTACTACCAAACACTAAAGCATCCAAACCAAGGTGAATGTTAAAGAAAGAAAATACACGCAAAATTATACCTCAAATAAAACAAGTAAGAAATGCAGACTTGAATATCGCTGAAATTAGGTCAGAACTTTTAATAATACAGCCCCAGAGCTTCCATTTCCCCGGTGCAATGCATCATCCGCGAACAGAAGCGCAGACATTTCCCTCTCATTACCTCATCCCCTCCCCCCCTACACCAGAACCACCCCCTCCCCCCTTCCACTGCAGAACCCCTTCCCCCCTTTGTGCTCTTCCTAACTGGTTCACTATAATTACCGTTTTGTGTTTTTATTATTCTTTTTATCTTACAGTCTTCATTTCCTTCGTTTTTTTTTTAATCTTAACTTTTTTCAGTTTGTTCCATTCTCTTTATCTCAAGACAGTTTTCGTCAGCTTCCGGGAATATTCAAAATGGTGAGTTTATAAGGAATCCCATCCATATGAATGACCCTTTATAAAAATGAAATCTCTCTCTCTCTCTCTCTCTCTCTCTCTCTCACACACACACACACACACACACACACACACACACACACACACACACACACACACACACACACACACACACACACATACAGGAAATAGCAGCTTCCAGGCCACTGCCCACGCCGCTAGACCGCTTATGACACCTTGGTAATGAAGGGAACACGCGGGGCAAGACGCTGGTGCTGGTGATGGTAATGGTGAAAGGGGTGTGGTGCTGCGGTGTGGTGTGGTGTGGTGTGGTGTGGTGGGATGGTGTGATGTGGTGTGGTATGGCGTGGATTGGGCTGGCGGTAATCGTGAGAGGGTGTGGTGAGGTGAAATGGTGTGGTGTAGTGATTTAGGAGTATAGTGTCTAAGTGAATGTGTTGATGATGATAGTAATAGTGGTAGTGTGGTGTTTTACGTGTGATGTATGGAGTGACGTGCCGTGTGATGTTCTAAGAGTATCTAGTGGTGTGGTACGGTAAGTTACGTGTTGTCAGTGTGATGGTGGCTACAGTAATGAGTTCAGCAGGATATAGGGGCGGTGACTGCTTGCTTATCGTCGTGCCCTGTGCGATATCCTACATTTTGGTAGTATAAAAATCTAAACAAAATAAAACACTGCACAGGCATGCTGGTTAGGGAATTTTAATATCATCAAAATCATCAACTCTGTAGCCACAAATACGGCGCATCGACTAACATATTTATCAGGTTATGCTTTGTGTGTGAGAGACCATCAAGGCAATGGCCTCTGTGTTTATTTATGTGCAGTGTACTATAACTAATTAACTGATATATGCAAACTACTATAATAGGATTTAACATCAGAGGTCACAACAGAATGTCGGTGGTTTTCCTTTGATATCTGAAACCCCGGCATAGTGGACCTGCCTCGATCACCATCACTGCAGTACTCCTCTCTTCCCTCATCTCCCCCTCCTCCCTTATCACGTTCACAGCTACCACTGTACAGTAAGTGAAATATTCCTTTACATTTCGGTGAACACATTACAGAAGGTTAAAACCATCTGCAACATGCTTTAGTCCTGTTAATACTTAGGTCATGCGTCTAATTTAAACATTCATCACGCAAACGGGGAAGACGCTTTATCCCCTGATGGTACATACTCATTACCACTGCTGAACAGAGGAGAGATATATAAGAGAAAACTGACGGGCATTAGCTTGTGCAAAACATCGGACACGCCTGATGATGATTCGTGTAAAACTGTGATACCAAGACGTTTGAGCTACTATACAATATGACTATCCAACAATCTAGTTCTAGCAATTCCAATGATGCTTTCTCTGCAATTAAAGGTGGAACATAACCGAACTGACCGTTTAGCTCAGACTCAAAAAGACTATTCTATCACTACTGTAAACCTGATGCACACAAAACACGCTTTAAATGTGCAGGCATAATTTCTTCCATTTCAACATTTCATGGCACTGTCATATCAAGACCCAAAACTTTCTTCATGTTTCCTCCTCCTCCTCTTTTCCCTCCTTTTATCCTACCCCTCGCCCACCCTCACCCAGTACTGTTCTCAAGGTATCGCAGCACCATACGTCCCCCTCCAGTACATCCCTAAGTCGTACCCGGCAAATCAGTGTACTAGCTCATTCCTCTCGTGTGTTCAGCTTCACACGACAATGATGACGGTGATGAAAAGGGTGAAAAGATTAATGAAAATTATTACAGGCGATGATAATTAAAAATGATGACGATGATGACAATGATGATAACGCGGCAAAAAAACACCAAGTTGGACTGTCTTCTACCCTCATCTCTCTCTCTCTCTCTAAAAAAAAGTACCGTACAAAAATGCAAGCACAACACCTACAGTTAAATGGTGTTATTATAAGGTATAGTCTCTTATGCCCACAAAATACACATATACAGTACACAATTCCAATTCGTGGGCAAAAAATTTATCCGAATCGCCAGCAAACTGTGAAAAAAGGTCCGCTATACTGTAAATTCAAAGTAACGAATAACATTAGTGCATAACTTTATGTAAAAACACACACACACACACACACACACACACACACACACACACACACACACACACACACACACACACAATTTCATTAGCAAAGAGCAGGAATAACAGTGCATCCAATTAGAACAAAAACACTCTGCACAGACAAAAAAATCGACAGACAGACAGACAGACAGACAGACAGACAGACACACACACACACACACACACACACACACACAGTAGCTAAAGTGCGACACACTCATACAGAGATCCCCCACCCCACCCCACAAAGTACACCCCTCCCTCACACACACACACAAGTACCAAATACAGCGCGATTAAGCTACTGTATATGCTATCTACTCCATCCCTCACCCACACACTGATCCTCCCTCTACTACCACACTCCTACATCCCCACACATAGCATCCCTCTCTCCCTCACGCCATCCCTACCCCACACATATATTCCCACTGTGTCTACCACCCATCTTCCTCCCCACATACAGCCCCCCCCACCCTCCTCCATTCTTCAGCCCCACCCCCAATCTTCCTACACACACACACACACACACACACACACACACACACACACACACACACACACACACACACACACGCACCAAAGCGTACGAGACAAAACTGCACGCCATTCCACCCCCATCCGCGTCCCGAGTACCCTAAAACGCTTCCATTCTCTCCCGAGAGGATTGAAGAGGTTCCAGGGGGTCCTCGAGAAGATCCAGCACGCCATAGAGACGATCCAAGGGCCCTAGAGAAGATCCGAGAGGCCCTGGAGACGATCCAAGCCCTCTCCACACGGCATGAAGGGGCGAAGAAGACGGCAGCCCAGAGTTCATGCTCATTATAAGTCGCCCCCTTGAGAAAATTGGGCCCTGTGTCTGAGATCGAGGCTTTTGGGGGTACGGGAAGGGTTTTCATATCGGGAACCAATCTGCTGTGATTCGCCAGAAATGGGACGAGGAAGGAGCGGAATGAGGATGAGGAAATGTGTGATGATGATGATGATGATGGATACTACTACTACTACCACCACTACTACTACTACTACTGCTGCTACTAAATGTCTGAGAGATGCACAAGAAGACATGGAGCAGAAATAATTTAATCATTTCACTACGACAACGTACATTTCACTCTTGCTATTACCAGACCATTTCATTCAGCTAGATAATCCCCTGGTAGTGAAGGGGTTAATGAGACCTGTATCTAACCCATCCAGTCTGCAGTGTCTTTCCTAAGCTGACTAAAATCGTCTGGAAGGGACAGGAATTAACAAAAAAAAAAAAATGTCCTCGGTCGGATTAAAGGGGTTAAGATACGGAAGGGCTGTGGACGAACACTGAAAACAATGAAAGAGATGGTGTGTGTGTGTGTGTGTGTGTGTGTGTGTGTGTGTGTGAGAGAGAGAGAGAGAGAGAGAGAGAGAGAGAGAGAGAGAGAGAGAGAGAGAGAGAGAGAGAGAGAGATCCTTATTGTGGAGCCTTCCTTCTTGCGTCCCCAATTAGCGACCTGCTCCTTCCCCCTCCACGCCCCAGTACACACACACACACACACACACACACACGCTGATACTCTCTCCCTGTGTCTTTTGTTTCTACTTCTCGGCGTTCTTCCAAGGTCGGGTCGGTAGCATAATCGTCAACCACTCCCTCTTATCTGCGCTGAACCCCATGTAAGAGGGCAAAGCATTATGTCCTTAGATGTATTTGGTTTTAATCCCGTAGACTTTCCCTTCGCCACATACAAAGACTCTCTCACCGAACACAGACCCTAACATCAGATATTACCAGTTGCTTCTCACCCTACACGTAACAGGTACCGGTAATTCCACGTCTATGCTTGAGGGTGAGGGCGTGGGTAACAGAGGGTCACTTCCCCACGGACGGAAAGTGGTGTCCCTCGGTTCTACTGATCTGTTGCCCTTCAGGACCGGGAAAGCAAGGTTTGAACGCGCGTAAGAAAGCTGTTGGCGAATATTAGGTGTGTGGATGCCGGTCGCTATAATACATACATAAAGTACCTCGTTGCTATAATTTGCTGTAGTTATTTCCTCTCTCTCTCTCTCTCTCTCTCTCTCTCTCTTGCATATGGTTGACACGGGAGGGGAGTGTAAACAGCATGCATGGAGAGGTAAATGTCAAGGGCGACACCACTGCAAACACTAACACAGCCTCACCCACTTCCTCTTCCTCATACTGATTTATTGAGAGAGAGAGAGAGAGAGAGAGAGAGAGAGAGAGAGAGAGAGAGAGAGAGAGAGAGAGAGAGAGAGAGAGAGAGATCCGAATAATAGAAAAACTTATCATTATAAGGCGTACAACACAAGATGCCCTCAAATCATCATCAAAGGGATCATTTTCATAAAGAATCTTACCCAATATTTCCAGCGAACGCGACTCCATGGCAACTACACATCATCAATCACCTTGTTTTTCCGTATTTTTCACGCTATAAGTAATTTTATAACAGTTTGGTTGTGAAATGCAAGGTCGCTGAATGAGTTAAGATACAATAAAAAAAAAAAAAGGCTTAGATGTAACTTAAGATCAAGAAATTTTATGAAGACAGCCTCAGATCCTCTCACTACCACTACTGTCTGATTACGAAGCCAGCAACTCTTGTACAGTCGGGTACAAAAGTTCGATCTCTGTTCCACTGCGTTCACTTCACACTTTGGGCAGGTCAGTTTCTCTCCTTCGTGACGCATCATGTCGGAATTATCTATAGGAAGAGACACATCCACCTTTCTCAACTCAGGAACAGCAGGGAGTAAAAGAAAGTGGAAAGCAGAAGAGGTGAAACAATAGGAGGATTTTTGTTCCCGACTGTACTTAGGCCCACTCACAACTTCCTTCATTATACCGGGATGGAAGGAGACGAGGGTAAGGGAGAGGGAGCAGGGAGGAGGGAGTACAGGGGTGAGAGTAAGGGAGAAAAGGGGGAGGGGGAAATAAAGGGGAAACAATAGAGGGGCAAGAGTAAGGGGGATGAGAGTAGGTGAGCGAGAGTAGGGTGGAGAGTAGGAGGGACGAGAGAGAGAGAGAGAGAGAGAGAGAGAGAGAGAGAGAGAGAGAGAGAGAGAGAGAGAGAGAGAGAGTAGGGGGAAAGTGTAATGAGAGACAGCAGGAAGAACAGAATAAGGAGAGAGAGAGAGAGAGAGAGACAGAGAGAGAGAGAGAGTTGAGGAAAAAAAAGAGTAAGAAATGATGGAAGAGTAGAAAGGGAAGAGTAGAGAGGGAATAGAAGCGAGCCATCACAGTGACACTCCCTACACCACTAAACAAAAGATATTAGTCCATCAAGACCGAGGAAACTTGGGAACTTCTGACACCATTACAGATTTACTTCACTTTTTTCCCCAAAGAATCTAATGAGAGATCTCCTTGATAGACCCGCCCTTCCGACACGAGAAATATGATGACATGGACCAAAAAAGAGCATATAAACACCATCCATATCCCTAAATTACGATCATCTTCAATATATTATGCCTTCTATTCCAAGGGCTCGTAACCACAACAATTTTACCTCTAAAATAAATAATACGGTACCTGGGAGTTTTTAGGTGATGTATGAAATGACCAGGAATAAATTAAACTGCATATGAAACAGGAGAGCTACGTGAATATACAGACAAAAAGAATGACCAATGTGTATGATTGCAGCATGATCTAATATCCTTTGCAAACTCAAAAGTATCTCTATACAGCAATTTTATAGCAGTGTGCATATCTAAAATTATTTTTACCCTTTACATCTAATAATTATTGGCAACAATAATATACTTCAATAATAAATTACATGTCTTGCATTTTATACTGTGGCCATGCTAATTTACAGCAAGGGAGGAAATGAGTTATCATGTACGAGCAAATCCCAAGAGATAATTGGTGAATGAAAGTTACGAATCCCTGCCCTATGCTCATCTGTCTCTCCTCAGCAACGACTCCTCAGTTCCCACGATGCATCCCCACAGGCGCACCGGTAATACACTTCCCAATATCCTGACAAGTTACCGACCAGCCGGAGACAAGACGAGTGTACCGGCACCGAACACGAACCTCCAACGCCTCCTATCTCCCTCCATTTTATTGCCGGGCGGGTGCACGGGGCGGATAACACATGCAAATCCCAGGAGCGAGGACACAGACGACACTCGTAGAACACCACCTCTAACACCCTCCTTCTACCCCTCCCCCTCCCCGTTCCCGAAGCGGTGTGTGTTGGGTGCTGGACAACAAAACACAACAAGCGGAAGGGACACGCCAGTGGACACGACCGGACACATGCCCAGACAGTTGGGGTGGTCTTGTTTACATGTTACCACCTGACCCACCACCACCATCCATCCTCCATCCCCTACTACCATCCCCCTCCACCAAGCCAATACTTCCGCTACCACATTCCTTTCCGAATAGACAGGTAGGAATATACAGTATATATAAAGAGTAGGGTCTTCCACGCCTTAAGAAATAGGTATATCTACATTTCCTTAGCGAATATCAGCACACTGGAGGATTTTATTACATACTGGCTTCTTCTTACGAGTACTACCTGCAAACGCTTATTCTCCTTGGGAAAAACGCCGAAAAAGAGGGGTTATATATACTGCTGTCTTCAAAGGCTTTCCACATACAGTATGACAAATCTTTCCAGAGCTGAATGAGATCATCGTGATGGAAAAAAAAATATCCTCAGACAGAAGGGGTTAAAAGTAGGAAGAGCTATGTCGCAGTTTTTACAACCTGGTAAAGATCCCTATCACCGTTCGGCAAAGCGTATGGCCAAATGTGGTCAGACTGATACGCTGGTTTGACTGGTAACCAAGGAGACTCATTCCTACTTAAGCAACGCTCATCGAATTCCATGCAAACACGATTACAATTCAGGCGTTTGAGTGACCCCCTTCTGTCACGTAAAACCAAACCAATTATTGTGGAAATACAACACAGTACACTCCATACAGTAACAAACCTTGAGCACTGTGGATGTTCAAGCACTACGTATTAACACACACACACACACACACACACACACACACACACACACACACACACACAGGAAAAATGCAACACGGTGTACTCAATGCAACAACCAATTTCAGCTGTGAGGATGCTGAAACACACACACACACACACACACACACACACACACACACACACACAAAGAGAAGATGCAACACAGTGCAACTACAAACCCTGAGCAGAGACGAGGCTGCAACATCACGCATCAACACTCACACAGACAGTCAACTTTCCCGTCCACAGACACCTGACGCGTACCTGTAATAAAGAGAACACTATTGGAATACAACAAAACATAAAGGAAAACTACTTGAAAACTCACCTATACATGAAAGTTGCACTGAATACTCTCTCTCTCTCTCTCTCACATATCATTCGTTCAATAAACACATTTACCCAAACAATGACTAACACAGAAAATAAGATTACATGAACACTCACCAATATACAAGGGAACACACAAAATCACCAGTACATATAACAAAAGCTACACGAAAAGATATATAGCAAACAAAACTTTACGTTATATTGAAAACTATATTATCAATGGTGACATAAACAAACAGGAACAAACAAATCACACCTGCAGCAAAGAAAACAAAATACATATACACTTACCAAAAAAAGAAAAATATATACGGTACGCTGAAATAAGAAATAAATCACCACTGCCAAAAAATAACTCAATACACGTAGATCATACCCACAGTAATGAGAAAATTATGCAAGCACCAAAATGCAAAACACACACACACACACACACACACACACACACACACACACACACACACACACACACACACACAGACAAATATACAGAAATTCACATACACAAATATATAGAAATTCTCTCTCTCTCTCTCTCATAAACACACACACACACACACACACACACACACACACACACACACACACACACACACGCATAAATTCACCACGCTCGGGCAAAGAATAAATCCATCGTCGGCATGAAATAAACCCGGCTCACCTAAATCCGGGGACAACCACTGGAAATGTATGAACACTAATAAATATTTTAGCGTATGGCCATAAATAATGAACGAGTGGCCACAATTTTATTCCACGTCCCTGAACAAATACAATATCGTGACTCTCATGCGTGTGGTTGTGCATCAAGAATTTTTACAAGCAAAACCACAAAAAAAAAAAGTAAGTGGGGTTTTTCTTGTGGGTTGGTCTCTCTCTCTCTCTCTCTCTCTCTCTCTCTCTCATACACACACACACAAATCCAGACACAATTACATCCACACACTGTCAAATATATCTACATACGGTACATACATACATATCCGTACACAATAAATCACATACGCAAAACATTCCAACAATCTCACAAGAACATCAACACATAATTACACACACACACACACACACACACACATACATACACACACACACACACACACACACACACACACACACACACACACACACACAGATACACGTATTCCAGCCCACTCAAACGTACCTAACACACAATAACAAACACAAGACCAACACATCATCAAAGCATTCTATATCTCGCCCTTGAGCACACACACACACACACACACACACACACACACACACACACACACACACACACACACACACATTCCAGCCCACTCAAACGTACGTAACACAATAACAAACACAAGACCAACACATCATCAAAGCATTCTATATCTCTCCCTTGAGCACACACACACACACACACACACACACACACACACACACACACACACACACACACTCATATACACACTGGTTAACTGTGAAGGCAATTAAGGACGCACTGAAATATGGGGGAGCAAGTTTTTATATACCCCTAATTTGTATGAATTATAGGTACGCACCAACCCGTTATTATTATTATTATTATTATTATTATTATTATTAATTTACCAACATAGTATTAGTTGTTGAAATTGTTGCAACCCCCAGGCTTATCTGAACGTGAACCCAGTAGACTGCAGGGGGAAGCATCTCTCCTGCAAGTCCATCCTCCACCTTTCAGGACGACAGTTGAGGGACGTTCGTATAACCGGTCAGTGTAGGTACCTGGCTCTGTCGATGTTATCACGTGAAGGCGCCCCTCACCAGCACCACGCCGCAGGATTAAAAGGCGTACACGAGTCTTCTTTGTGTGTTTATGTTCTAAAGTTAGACGGACGTGACTTCTCTGATTTTCCCTGTTGTTGATGAAAACAACTGGAAGGCGTGAAGATTGAATGGAAAGTGGATTTTTGTGTATAATGCTTGGTTGATGTGTTTGTCTTAATTGTGTGTGTGTGTGTGTGAGTGTGTGTGTGTGTGTGTGTGTGTGTGTGTGTGTGTGTGTGTGTGTGTGTGTGTGTGTGTGTGTGTGTGTGTGTGTGTGTGTGTATGTAATTCACCGGGTCGGTCAGGATCACTTGATGGACGAACGTGTGGATGATCATTGGTGGATAATCACTGAGCATTGTATTGCTGCCATTGTCCGTGCCATCAGACCGTTTCCTGTCAAATTTGGACAAATACTTGTTTGATCGACTGTATACGGTATATGTATTAACGTATGTATGTATGCATGTGTAAGAGCGATTGGGTATTGCAACTCTGTATTTACCCTCACTACTGGAATCATCCTACCATACAACCCGCTTCTCTTTGTAAATCGATTTTGCTGTTACTGTCGTCATTGCTTACTGATGCGTTTGTTTACCCTGCCATAAGAAGAGCAATCGGGTGTATTTTTGTTAATTGCACAAATATTGACAAACCTTCTGACCCGAACATTGAATCAACAACAACATCTATCATCCCCATAAATAAACACGCTCTAAATGGATGAGCCAAAGCGGGAAATCGAACCCATCCTATCCTAAACGTTACTATCCTTTTTGTTTCTGTATATCCTACCTTCTCTTCTAGCCTATCTCATCCTATCCTGTTCTAATCGATACTATCCCTTTTTTTCTGTATATCTTCCCTTCTCTTCTATCCTATCCTATCTCATTCTATCCTATCCTATCCTAAACGATATTATCCGATATTTTTTTGTATATCCTACCTTCACTTCTATCCCATCCTAAACAATACTACTCAATTTTTCCTGAATAGCCTATTTTCTCTTGCATTTTATGCCGTGTCATTTCACTTTATCTTATTTGTTCCGTCTCTGTTCTAACCTAGACAACATTATCTCCATCCTACCTAATCCTATTTTATCCTACCGTATCTCATCGCACTGTCCTGTTTTCTCTTTATCCTACCCTAAATCACACTATCCTGTTTCCTGTCTCTCTCCTACACTACCCTATCTTATCACTATTTCATCTGCTTGTATTCTATCTTTAAAAAAATAACATTATCTTGTGTCTCGATTCTCTCCTGTCATACCCTTTCTCTACCCAATCCTACTCTATTATTTTATCCAACATCTTCTACATCCACCCTATCCGAAACTAGATTATCTTATTTCCTCTGTCTCTATCCTGCCTTGTCTTCTTCTATCCTATCCTCTCACACGTCACCCTACCCTATTTTCCCAATCCTGTCCTGCACATTATCCTACATCCTTTGTCCTGCCTTATTTTATCCTATACTATCTCCATTTATTCTGCTTCCTCTATCCCAACCTATCCTATCCAACTAGATCATATTCTCTCTCCTGTGTGTCTCCCATCCAATTACACGTTCCTCAATTCTCTCCAGCTCTATCCTATTTCACTCCATTCTATCCAGCTTCGATTCTATCCCATCCTATCCCCTATCCTCTCAGCTCCATCCAATCCTCAGCCAGTTTATTTCATTTTCTCTTGCTTCTATCCTACCCTATCCTCTCCCTTATCCTGATCCATTTATTCATTTGTTCATTCCTGTTTGCCATGCTCTCTCTCTCTCTCTCCAGCACTCTGCATTCAGAATCCTACACCCTTCCAGCCACACAACCTCCCCTCTTTTCCCCTCACCCTTTCTCACATCTCACTTTCCCCTCTCTCTCTTCCTCGATGTCCCTCTCCCCTCACCCTCACTCACTCTTCAATAGACTCTCTCTCTCTGTCTCTGTCTGTCTGTCTCTCTCTCTGTCTCTGTCTCTCTCTCTCTCTCTTCGCCCTAACTTCCTTTCCAACTGGAGTTCAATTTCTCCCCCTCACTCATTTCTCCCCCTCACTCACTTCTCCCCCCCACTCATTTCTCCCCCTCACTCACTTCTCCCCCTCACTCACTTCTCCCCCTCACTCATTTCTCCCCCTCACTCATTTCTCCCCCTCACTCACTTCTCCCCCTCACTCACTTCTCCCCCTCACTCACTTCTCCCCCTCACTCATTTCTCCCCCTCATTCACTTCTCCCCCTCACTCATTTCTCTCTCTCTCTCTCTCTCTCTCTCTCTAACTTATGTAATTAGAGTCTTTCTATTAACATCAAGGAGGGACCACCTAGAAAGGGCCATAAAGTCTGTTCTCTCTCTCTCTCTCTCTCTCTCACGCACACAGAGGCGCCCTTTATGTCTTTCCTTCCATCCCTTCGTCACACATCATTCACACATACATTTCCATTACTACCATACCATATATCACCACCACCATGCCACATTTCCACCACTACCATGCCACATTTCCACCACTACCATACCACATTTCCACCACTACCATACCACATATCCACCACTAACCTATCATTTCCACCACTACCATACCACATATCCACCACTACTATACCACACTGCCACCACTGCCATACCACATTTCCACCACTACCATGCCACATTTCCACCACTACCATACCTCATTTCTATCACTAGCATAATCCATTTCCATCATTACCATACCTCATCTCCACCATTACCATACCACACTTCCACACTACCATACCACAACACGCCTTACCACACCACACCACACCACACCACCACCACATTTTCCCTCGCACAGCCAACTCTACCACCACCATACCACCACATCACATATCTCACACTACCATACAAAAACACCACACCGTTAGTTCGGCCAGACATACCACACATAACATTCTTACATCACTTCACCATACGTCAAACACACCACCATTCCTTTTATCATTCTCTACGGTGTTCACCCATATTGGCTCTGTCTTCTTATTCTTACTCCTCGTTCTCTTCCTTCCTCTTCTTCATCATAAATTATCTCTTTCGTGCTCTTCCTCCTCCTCCTTTGCACGAATAAAAAATCCTTCCACCATACGACCCATCCCAATCACCACAAACTACCGCACCATCAACACCAACAAAGAAGCCCATTATACGTACACACAGCCACGTACTACAGTTCACAAAGGTATCGGTGCACAATACGCGTGAAACATTTGGGACCACAGAACTAAGGTCACTGAAATATTATAGTGCCCGACCTGCCACACGTTGGTAGCCTTAATGTCCGGAGGTGTCATATATCGTCAACTAGCAATATCCTCTTCCAAACACAGAGCAAATGTTATGTTTATATAAAAAGACACTGTTCATGCCTCATTCCACCATCAGTAGTTGATCGCATGTTTTCGGTAGGCATCTGACCCCTTGTGCACCAAATACCTTTCTGTCCCATAGTACACATCAATACGACTACCCTCCTTTAACTCTAACTTGGCCTATAATTGCCGTCTCTCCATCCCAAACGCTGGGTTGTAATCACTGACACTGGAATACTATGATAATCACGATGAAGTGCTATGGAAAGGATGTAGAGGTGTAGCAATGTCTTCTTCCGGCTCTGAATTACGTGAAATAAGCTGCATAAGAAAACCTAAGCCAAGATAAAGTGAAAGTCGCACAGCAAAGGCATAAACCATACAGTGCCTCACCATTGAAACGTAATTATGAGAGGTTGAAACTTCATCTACCACACACTACCATACACAACCTTTCGCTACCATACCATCACCTAATACTCATCATTGGCAAACACTACTTCACCTACCACACAACGAACTACTAACACACAGCCATCCCTAGCACACCATCACTACGTTCTCATTAGATGCACACATTACCTCACCCACCACACCACGAACTACCACACACAACCATTCGCTACCATACCAACAGCACAAACTAATCAGGTCATTACATGCATAGCCAATCTCGCACACCACATCGCACGGGATTTCACACTATACCACGAGAGACTACACTAACGCTTGGCCCAAAATGACAAGCGAATATACTGGACTGAGGGGAAACGCTCTCCAAAACACAGCACAACACCATATATCACACTAACACACTCTAATTACACCATAAGACCACCACATAACTTTCCATCCAAACCAACAATGCACTAACGCTTTAACCACACCACACAACAACACCAGCACCACACCAGCACGCTCTAACCACACCACAACACATATCAGTCACACCAACACCACACGAACATGCCTCCCAGTCACAGCACACGTCACCCAACCACACAACACCACACTAACACGCTCTAATCACACCACAGCACAGAACCTCCCAACCAAAACAGCATTACACGAACACACTCTCCCATCCACAGCACGTACCACAATCACCCAACCACACCAACACCACAATAAAAAGCTCAAAAAAACACCAAACACCATGCACCACACACCACCTCCTAACCGCACCACACACCATGCTCTAACAACAGTACAGCACACAGGCCGTCACACCACAGAGGGGCTAAGGGAAAGCAGATGGCCCCCCGTAAGTACTTGAACTGATAGCGTTAGGGCCGGAATGAGATAGATAATGAGGGGGGAGGCGACCTAATGGGGGTGCTAAGGAGAATGTGGGAAGGTGGGAAGGGGGGAGAGGAGGAGGGAAAGAGAGGGGAGTGGAACGGGAGGGGATATGAGGGGAGAGGAAGGAGAGGGGATATGAGGGGAGAGGAAAGGAAGAGGTATGTGGGGACAGAGGAAGGGGAATGAGGGGAAAGGAGGGGGAGGGGGTATATGAGGGGAGAAGAGGGGGATGAGGTAAGGGGGAAGAGAAAGAGGAGGGATGCGAGAGGATAGGAGGTGTAGGGGGTATGTGAGGGAAGAGGAGGGAAGAGAGTATGAGGGGAGACGTCGGGTGCGTGTATAAGAGGAGAGGAGGGGGCGGGGATATGAGATGAGGAGGGGCAGGGGGGTATGAGGACAGAGTGGGGAGGGGGAGTGAGTGGGGAGGGGGCAGGTGAGTGTGGGGGTAGGGGGTACTTAATCACTTCAACCCAATGACATTTTTTCTTTTATTCTTCCCATCTCCTGATAATTTTACGAAGCTTAGGAGAGACGTGTCATATTCCAAGGGTTAGATAGAACCTTCATTAGCCTTTTCGTACTTAAAAATCCTTCGTAACTTGAATATAATCGTCTGGAGGAAGTTATAACAAGTGTACGTCACCGGATTGAAGAAGCTAAGTGGGCGGGGAGAGGAGGCAAGTGGGTGTGGGAGATGAACATAAGTGGGACGATACACGGACTTGATTGGGGTCCTAAGGAGAATGGGGAGAGGTGGGGGGGATGAGTAAGGGGAGGAGACTGGTAAGTGGGAGAGGTAGGTAATGAAGTGGATGAGGAGATGTGGTAAGCAGGTGGTGGAGAAGAACTTAAATGGGAAGATACATGTACTTACTGCGGTTCTAAGGACAGTGGGGGAGATGGTGTGAGTGGGTACGGAGTGGGTAAGTGGAGGGTGAGAGTTTTTAAGGGTGTGGGGAGATGTGGTATGTAGGTGGGGGGAGAAGGACATAAGTGGAAAGAATTAGGTACTTAATGGAAATCCTTGGAAGAGTGGGGAATAGTAGAGGGGGAGGGGGTATAAGTGCGGCAAAAGACATATAAGTGGCTGAGGTAGGTACTTGCGTGGGTGGAAAGAGAAAGTTAAGTAGGTGGGAGAGATTTAAGTACGTGGGAAGTTAAAACTGGTAGTACGTGGAGCAAGTACGTACTGTAAGTGTGAAGATACAGATACTTAGAAAGGCCAAGACGTACTTAAGCGGGTGGAGAGGAATATGAAAGTGGGTGGGGAGGGGTACTTAACTGGAGAGGGAGAGGTAATGAAGTGGGGAGAGATACTTAAGTGGGTGAAGAGGGGTACTAAACTAGATAGGGGGCAATTAAGTGGTAGGAGATACATAAGTGGGTGGGGAGAGGTACTAAACAGAAGGGGGTAATTAAGTGGTAAGAGACACTGAAGTGGGTGGGGAGGGCTAATTGACTTGGTAAGGGGAGGTAATTAAGTGGTGAGAAATACTTAAGTGAAGCTACTTATATGGAGAGGTCTAACTGTATATTTATAAGGGCAGGGAGAGAAAGGACAGAAACTTAACCCTTCCTCCTGACAAGTCTACATAACACTGGAGATACGATTTGCAATGAAAGAGTTAAAAAATAAAATCTCCAATACCTCTCACGTGAACGGGGCAACTCTTATATTTTATTCCGGCTAACACAAGATAATTTCATTCAACTGAGTGAGTCCTGGGAGCCTGAGGGAATTAATAGCTTCACCAATTAACCCTCTCCTGGTCGGCCCTGGCTAACTCATGACGATTTTCTTCAGCTGAGTCCAAGGAGCCTGAGTGTGTTAAACGCCTCCACTAGGAAACGTGTCCCCAAAACTAAATAAAATTGTCAGGGGTAGCATGGGAAGGGGGAAAAAAAAAATGCCCCTGAGAGAGAAACTAAGGTCCCGTCCACGCTAAATGCTTCCTGACGCGGACGAAATATCAACATCACCTTAACCCTGAGTTCTCAGCCGTACCCTCCCGCGTCCAGTGGGGTTACTTGTGTGGTTTACAGTGATGACAAAATCCCACCCGCGCCAGCAAGAATGCGGCGTGGACGTGGCGTAAGTGGGGAGGGAAATTACATGAGGAGGGAGATTATGTGAGGAGGGAGAGAAATTAAGTGAGGAGGGAGACTAAGTAATGTGGAAGAGAAACTAAGTGAGGAGGGAGTTTAAGCGAGGAGGGAGACCAAGTGAAGAGGGAGAGAAGTAGCTAAGTAAAGAGGGAGATGAAATGAGGAGGAAGAGAAACTAAGTGAGGAGGGAGACTAAGTAATGAGGGTGAGAAACTAAGTGAGGAGGGAGACTAAGTAATGAGGGAGAGAAACTACGTGAGGAGGGAGACAAAGTAACGAGGGAGAGAAACTAAGTGAGGTGGGAGACTAAAGTTGGGAAGGGCAGAGAGCTGAGAGGGTCGAGTCACTGAGTGGGGAGAGGGAATAATTATTGTGTGCAGTGAGTGGATATTTTTGTTGTGTGGTTACTGTGATGGTCATTAAATGGTCAAGACAACTCTAGTGGTCTATTCCAGCTACTGCATGACCATTCTATTCAGCTGAGTGAGGCACAGGAACCTCAGATTGTTATGATGGTAGGTGGGTGGTTGAAAGAAGTAGTTTGTGTGTGTGTGTGTGTGTGTGTGTCTAATAACAGTGTGTGCAGTGGGTGGTTATGTGTATGTGGGTGGATAGTTGCAGCGTTATTACTGTGATAAAGGTGGGACTGCTTTGGTGGTCATTTAAAGGCAGGGTGGGAGGCTACGAGTGTATGGCAGGGTAAATTAGTGTAGTGGATGGTTCTGCGTGTGAGGGAGGGTATGTAGTGTAGTGGGCGGTTCAGCGTGTGTGTGAGGGGGGAGAGAAATCAAAGCTGGATGTGGATGGTATATAAAGGAGTAGAGGGGAAAGCAAATAACAAGTGACCTACGACTCAAAGACATGGCCAGCGAAGAAGGAAGACTGCTGATGGTGTGGGAGGGTAATTTAGAGTGAGAAGGGTGATTTTACGATTACTGTCATGGTCAGTAAAGGGTGAGGATGGTTGAGTGTGGGAGGGTAATTACTGTGGTGGTCATTAACGGAAGTAACGGGGAACAATAGCGAACAGTTACCACGCTTAATCTGTAGTGAAGTTCAATCTCCTGGCATTACCCTTCACTAAGAGCATATTTACTTTTACCCCAGACTACTGTATTATATTTGGACGACACATTTCAAAATAAACGTATTTAATAAAGCTTTCTAACCCCTTCACTACTCGGATGCCCTCTTAAGCTGAATTAAACTGTCTGGTGGCAGCAACAAAAATATAAATAAATAGATAAAACAAAAGAAAAAGAACGTAATCTGGAACAAGGGGCTAGCTGTGTATAGCCGTGCTCTCCAACCTTTCCTAACCTCATGCACCCATAAACCAGTCTATGACTCGAGCACCCCTGAAGAATACCTGTCATAAATTGCTCGTTAACTTCACCTTTGTGCTTTGATATAAATATAATAAATACTTTCTTAAAATGCAGACAACACATCACATACATAATATATACCGGTATATATAATATATACATAATATATACCATAGTTACCTGACCTAAAGGATATACAAGCACTAGATTTCGATGATAAAGGATTCATAAACACTATATTAGAACATAAAGGCGTAACTATATTAGAACATAAAGGCGTAGGACCAAAAGAGAACAGAACAGACGAGATGAAAAATAATGAGGTGAGAAAAGGAGAGGAGAAGCCTCGAGAAGATACGATAGCAGCAGATCCAAGAGGAGAAGATAACACAAAAAAGAAGGGAAAGCATAAAAAAGAAGAAGAAATGATACGAGGGAGGATGAGGAAGGGAGAGAGAGAAAAAAAAGAGGGGAAAAGATGATAGGAAAGAACGAAAGAGGTGTGAAAATGAGAGAAAGGGGAAGAGACGGGGAGAATGACGGAAAGGAGATGAGGAGGAAGGGAAATGCATATATGGAGGCTGTAGGCGGCAGGGACGGAAACAAATAAACAAACAAACAAACAAACACACGGTCCTCCCAAACACTCGGAAATAGGAACCAGGTCACCCTCCCTCCCCCTCTCTCTCTCTCTCCTCCCTCAATTTCCTCCTACCCTCCCTTACCCCACTCTTACTCCTGAAATTCCTTTCTCTCTTTCCTCTTACCTCTTTCCTCTTACTCTCCACATCCCTCTCTCTATCTCTTCCCTCCTGCACTCTTATTCCTCCCCTAATTTCAATCTAATCTAATCTAACCTCTCTCACTCCTCCTACCTCCTCGTCTTGTTAGTCCTCTTTTCAAACATCAGTCCTAACCTAACCTACCCTAACCCAACGCAACTCAACCTAACCCAACCTAACCTAACCTAAACATATCATTACCTTTTCAAATCAGAGCTTACACAACTAATATTAGACATTTATCAAAGAAGAGAAAGGTGAGGAGGAGGAGGAGGAGGAGCCATGTGAATACAAAATTGAAAGGGAGAGAGTGAACGAAGAGAGAGAGAGAGAGAGAGAGAGAGAGAGAGAGAGAGAGAGAGAGAGAGAGAGAGAGAGAGAGAGAGAGAGAGGAAAATGGGGTATGGATGAAAATGGAAGGAGGGGAGATAGATGGAGGAGTGGGTCACGTAAAATTAATGAAAGCCGAGAGGAATGAAACGAAAGATAAAGAAAGAAGGACGAAGAGAAAGGAAAGAGAAAAGGAAAAGATGGCAGAGCGACAGAAGGAAAGAAAAGATGGAGAATGGGAGCAAAGGGAAAGTATGTGAGAGAAGGTGAAGAGAATTACAAATAAAGGAATGTTGAATAAACGAGGAAAGGAGAGAAAAAGGAAACGTATATTTGTGTATGGCGTAATGAGAGGCAGATACCAAAACGAAAACAAAAGACAGAAGCAGTGAGAGAAAAGGCGGACTGAAAAATGAACAGCGAAGAAAAAATGAAGGAGACTGTGGGAAGAGGAAGACAGGAATGAAGGAAGAGTGGAGATGATGGATGGGAAAAAAAGAGATCAAAACAGAGTGAAATTATAGCAGAAAAACTGGGTAAAGAAAGAAAGAAGATAAAATAAAGAAAATGGGAACTTTGTCTTTTCAGTCCAATGACATGTACTGCATTATTCATTCTTGCTATCTTAAGTCCATTTTCCTCAGCTCAGGATAAATTTTTTCGAAAGGGGGAGGGGTTTAATTCTGGCACCACCAAAAATTTTTGCCAAGATAAATAAAAATCGTCTGGAGGAAGCAACAATAGAGAGAGAGAGAGAGAGAGAGAGAGAGAGAGAGAGTAACAACGGTGAAGTTCTCAGTCGTGTAATTAAAACGCGACTCTCCAGCTATTCACACTAATCATGGGCTTCACAGACCTATATTTTGACCTCCCCCCCAAAAAAAAAAAAAATAAATAAATAAATAAATAGCTTCTCTCCCTCACACCATCCCTTCGTATCTTCCTTCCTTCTTTCCTTCCTTCATTCATTCTTTCACTCCTTCCTTCCTTCCTCTAACTCTACCTAACTTCCTTATAATTCTCCTCTCTCCAATTTCTGTTTCTCAAATTGCTCCACTCACACTAACTTTAACCCTTCTCTGACTTTTTCTCTCTCCCTCTCTCTCTAAGCTCTTTACGAATTGATAACTTCTTCCCCTCTCTCTAACTTCCCACTCCTTCTCTCTCTCTCTCTCTCTCTCTCTCTCTCTCTCTCTCTCTCTGTCTTCATTACATCTCCTCACACCACTCACTCTTCATCATCTCTCTCTCTCTCTCTCTCTCTCTCCAACTCCACCTTTGTTTGATATTCATTTCTCCCTCTCTACCTCCATCTTTTATTTTCTACCATTTCTCTCCCTCTCCATCCCCATTCCTTCCCCCCTCTCGACTTTCACACTCCCTCTCCGCTTCCATCCCTCCCTCCCTCTCCATCTACAACTCCTCTTTCCTTTTCCCTCCACCCACAACCTTCCCTCTCCACCAACACCCCTCCCTCTCCATCTCCACCCATCCCTCTCCACCTACATCCCTCCCTCTTCCACTACACCCCTCCCTCTCCACCTACACCCTCCCTCTCCATCTCCACCCCTCCCTCTCCATCTCCACCCCACCCTCTCCACCTACAGCTCCCCTCCCCTTCCCCCTCCAGACACGTGACTAGAATGGACTAAGAGACAGTTGGGAGAAGGGAGGCAAGGGGAGGGGAGGAGAGGGTTGGCAGGGGAGGGAAAAGGATGGAAATGGAGTGGAAGAGTGGGGAAGGGATGAGAGAGGAACAAAAGGGAGGAGAGGGGAGAAAAGAAGAAAAGGCTGGGTGAGGGAGGGGGAAAGAACAGCAAGAAGAAGGAGGGTTAATGGAGAAGACGAAGGAAACTGAAGTAGAAGAAAGGGGATGGAAATGGAGTGATGGCAGGAGTTGGAAAGGAAGGGAAAGGTAGCTGGGAAAGAACTGCAGGGAGAGAAGAGGAATGGGAGGGGTGGGGGTGGTATGAGACAGGGAAAGCCTAGAGATGGACGGAATTGGAGGAGAGGAAGGAGGGGAAGGGCAGGGGTAGGAGGGGGAGGATGAAGGATGGAAGAGGAGGAAGGGAAAGAAAGGAAAGGCAGGGTGAGGAAGGGGACGAAGAAGGATGGAAGAGGAGGAGGGGAAGGAGAGGAAGAGCTGGGGGGAAGAAAGGGAGGAAGAAGGATGGAGGGGAAAAAAAGGAAGGTGTAGGAGTGAAGGGGAACGAAAACAAGTCATAAAAATCTGTCTGGGAAACATGAGCGACTCTGAGTTAATTCATGAGTTACACTGGTTAACTGGTCTCGAGATGTGAACTAGGTAATGTATCATGTATTATTTATGCACAAAGTTTTAATATTAAGGTAAATATTATATAAGGATGCTAGAAAATTAAGTGGGGTTGCTTGACTGGCAAATATTTCACATTCTCTCTCTCCCTCTCTCTCTCTCTCTCTCTCTCTCTCACACACACACACACACACACACACACACACACACACACACACACACACACACACACACACACACACACACACACACCTTTAACACGGAACCTCATTTCTATTATAGCCTTACCAGACTATCTTACCTTCAAAGATTCTTCCTAATAAAAGAGTTATATACAGCCTTCATCAACCCCTTCACAACGAGGGCTCTCTTAATAAATAAATAAATAGGACAACTAGCACCATCACGAGTTAATACAGCGCCGTGATGATATTCGAATTGATGCAGAATATTTGAAGCACGATTTACTACTGCTCACACCTGAATAACTAATTAGCACAGAGCCAGTCAGGTGTGTTCCGGGTATTCAGTTGTAGTTTTTATGTTCAGTGTTTTATTCCATTTTCCGCTCACTACGAATAATCATCGTCGTTGTCGTCATCATCATCATCATCATCATTATTATCATCATCATAACTCTTACCATTATCAACATCAACATCGTCATCATTATCATTATCATAACTCTCACTATTATCATCATTAACATCGTCATCATCATCATTATCATAACTCTCACCATGATCATCAACATCGTCGGCATCATCATCATAACTCTCACCATTATCATCATCGTCAGCATCATCACCATCATCATCATTATCATCAGTCTTAGAATCATCATCATCACAATCGCCTTCATTGTTCTTATCATTATCACATTCTTAAAACCCACCATCACCGTTATCATCATCATCATTACTCTTACCACTATCATCATCACTATTATTTTCATCATTATCATCACTCTTAAAATCTTCAACTCCATTCTCATCGTCCTCAACATCACCATAACCATCGCCATCATCATTACCATCATCATCAACATGACCCAGCTAAGAATGAGGTAGGATTCAGGAACACACACACACACACACACACACACACACACACACACACACACACACAAATTGGCTGAACTATCAACTTGTCGAGCAAAATGGGCCATATACTCATCCCCACAGCATTCAAGCTCTGGGAATCCTGACTCTATCTCACAGGCCTTAACATCCGAACATTAATATTATTTTTAAGATCCAACTTCCCACACGTCGGCTCCAAATCTACAATAATCCACATACATCCACATCTATCCACACAGCTGGTCTCCCTGTACAATATTATCCCTTCACTACGATGACTTCTACTGTGGATAATTTTTTGCTGTCACCAGAAAATTTAATTCACACCCTCCACAACCATCCACATAATTATACAGCCATTCACACACACACACACACACACACACACACACACACACACACACACACACACACGTTTCAATACACACACGTATCCACATACAAATCCACACATCGATACGTATCCACACGCAAATCTACACATATCCACGCGCGGCCATCCACTCACAACCACATACATCAACAACAATCCACAAGCACCTGCATCCACAACAATCCACACGTATCCACAGAGGCACATATATGCAGATGTGGGTGTGCAGGAGTCGTAAGTTAAAGCCCTGCAAGTGACGCTCTCATTCGCCTTTATTTAGCACGAAAATCATGCACAATTATCCACACGTAGCCTTTCCATATAATCATCCACATATATAATACAGTACATCCACGATCTATGCACACTCAAAAACGTCCACACATATGACACACACACACACGTACACACACACACACACACACACACAAACACACACACACATGAATCCACATATATTCACAGATATTCACACACATGTACACAAATTCACACACATGTACACAAATTCACACAACATCCTCACACATCCACACGAATACACACACTCCCAGGCATCCACCCACCCATCCACACAACAAAACGCATTCACACACCCCTACGTACACACATACCTTCCCACTCATCCACACATATCTACACACCCCAACGCATCGACATACTATCCACACATATCCACACACATTTCCACATTGTCGTTGGTGGGGGGCGCATTACGGGGACCATACGTTACGTGCTGCAAGTGACGCTCCCACACGCTCTTCTTTACCACCAAAATGTGGCACGTATTTCTCGAACGCTGGGAGGGAGGGAGGGAAGGAGGGGAAGAGGAGGGGAGAGAATGGAGGAAGGTAGGAGGAAGGAGGATGGGGGAAGGGAGAGAATGGGAGAAGGTAGGAAGTAGAGGGGGAGGGAAGGCAGCGGGGAGAGAATGGGAGATGGTAGGAAGTGGAGGGAGAGGGAAGGCAGAGGGAAGAGAATGGGAGAAGATAGGAAGGAAGATGGCTACGGGGACAGAATTGAGGAGGGAAGAGGGGAAAGACGCAGCAAGGGAGAGAACGATAGGAGGAAAGGAAATGAGGGAAGGAGAGAAGGACGCAACAGAGTAGAGATGAGGGAAAAGTGAAGGAAAAAGGGAAGAAGGATGGAGAGGAAGGAATGCAGGAAGGGGGGAAAGAATGAGTGCAAAATGGGCGAGGAGTGATGGTGGGAAAGTAAGGACAGGAGAAGGGATAGAATGGGTAAGAGAGGAGGAGGAAAGAAGAGGAGGAGAGAGGGACGATCAAGAGTAACCGAGAGAAGGAAGGAAAGAAATATTGGGGGAGGGGACGGGGACGGGGAGGGGGCATGAAGGAATGCATACAAGGAAGAGGACAAAAGGTAGAAGAGAAGGAAACATGAAAAGAGGGACGAGGAGGGAAGGTGACAGCAGGGGAGGGGGAGGAAAGGTGATAAAAAAGTGGGTGTTACACAGTGTCTCTTACGTTATATTAAATCTGTAATTTAGCCTTCAGGTTTTCCACTCTTCCGGCTCGTTCCTCTTCCTCCTACGACCCCCTTCCCCTTTCCCCTCAGTCTCTCCCCTCCCTTTTTCCTTCCCCCTTTCCTTCTGTCTCCTCCCTCCTTCCCTCTTGCCCCCTTCCTTTGATATCCTCCAATCCCTCTCTTGCTTTCCACTGATTTTCTCTCATTCTCTACTTCCTATTTCCCTTCCTCTTTTCTCTTTCCTTCAATTTCATCCTAATCTTTCTCTATGTTCCTTCTGCTTGCCTTCCTTCCCCACTGTCCCTTCCCCACAATCTCTCCCTCCCCCTTCATCACTTCTTCCCCTTCTTCCGCAATCGTTCTCCCTCGTATCTCCAACCACTTCCTTCCTTGATCCTCTTCCTCTTTACTTCCTCCATCCTTCCTCAAGCTCTAACCATCCCTCTTCCTTCCTCCTCCCCCAATTCCAATTTCACTTCCCTTATTTCCTCCCCATCTCTCTCCGTCCCTCGACAACTATCCCTCTTTCTTCATTCTCCTCTTTTTCTTCAGTCCTTTTCCTTCCTGCATCTCTTCTTTCCCTCCTACATATCTTTTCCCTCACAATCTTTCTCCCCTCCAAGTTTCTCTCTCCTTCCCTCACCCTCCCTCTCAGTACTTCTCCCCCTTCTTTCTTCCTTCTCTCATTTTTCTACAGTATCTCTCCCCCTCCCGCCTCACACTCACTCGTTCCCTTCCATCACTTCCCCTTCTGCTCAACTCTTTTTCGTTCCTCCCCTCTCCTTCTTCCTCCCCTCCTCCTACCCCCTCCCCTCAATCTTTCTCCCTCCTCTTCCCCCCTCCCCTCAATATTTCTCCCTCCTATTCCCCCTCCCCTCCCCTTTCTTCGCCCTCCTTCGATTCCAATTTCCCCCACACAGCCTCCCTTCAAGACAAACTTATGAGCCTGGCCAAAAAGAAGGGTCACCTCTCCCCTCCCTCATCCCCCCTTCCCTTCCCTCCCCTCCCCCCACCTCTCCCCTCTCCCTTCCCCTTGTCCTTTATTTCTTTCTCACTCACCATTTCTTACACAAACGACCAGAATGGAAGAGCATGTGTCCTCCTCCTCCTCCCCCTCTCCCTCCTCCTCCTCCTGCTTCTACTCCTCCAATAAAATCGTCTACCGAAATAATATTAACATCGTCTGGCAATACCATTCATGCAAAAAAAAAAAAAAAAAAAAAAAATGGCGGTAATCAAGGAACTAGTGGAAGTTGTTTATAGTAATTTCAGTCCAAGGGATCCCCAACACATCTTGAATAATATCGTCTGGCAACATAATGAATAAAATGTCACATTCCTGGAAATATATGATAAAAACATCCACTTCAACAAACCAACTCATGCTGTACGGCAAAAGATAAACATATATATAAAATGACTGACAGACTGTTAGATAAATACAGAGACACGTACACACATGAATTTAACAGATATATATATATATATATATATATATATATATATATATATATATATATTCATTATCATCGTCATCACAATTACCGAAGATGTATATACTCAGGCAAGAAGGAAGGAGGGACACAAAAGCGGGACCATAAAACAAATACATAAATATGTATAAATAAAAAAACATATCCCTTCATAACTCAGCGTTTATCTTGACCCCATCGACAACAAAATTTCCTGGAGAGTTGAACAGCATACGATTGACCTCCGTAATGGCCGTCATCAATCTCCTTAACGATTACGATAAAAATTCAGTGAACGCGGTGCCATCAGAATCTGTTTACGACCTACGGGACTAGAGGCAAGGTAGCCATGATAAAAGAAAATAATAAAAAAATCCAGTCACCTCTTGTGGGTTCGAAACATTCCGCGTAAATTCAGGATGGAATTCACTTTAGACTTGAGCTGCGCCGTTTATTATATTTACGGGTCTTATTCTATCTATCCATCCATACATTCATTCAACCACCTCTCTCCTTATCCATCTGCTAATTCATACCTTCTCTCTCTCTCTCTCTCTCTCTCTCTCTCTCTCACACACACACACACACACACACACACACACACACACACACACACACCACCAGGCATCTTCTTGACCGGCAGATAAGAAACCCGACTAATCCCTCCTCTCAATAAGACAGTGCCTCTCACAGTAAGACGATCGGGAAGACAAAGAGGAGAAGGGAGGCTAAGGTGGAGGAGTACTTGAGGGAGGGGCAGCATGACTTGGCAGGAGGGAGTGGAGACGAAGAGTGTCATTATAACTTCAAAGACCTTTTTGTTCCTGTGGTCTGTCCGGGTGACCTCCGGGATTAGGCGTCCAGCAGTACATATACAGAGAGGTCTTAGTATTTAATTGGTAGAGTCAGGGCCAAAAATTTAACAGTGACTGAAGAGTGTGTTGCCTGATTCACTGTCACTTTACATATGAGCTGAAAATTACACTGTATGGGGGAAAAAAAAAGCTAAAATAAATGGACTCACGAACATCCAGACTTTCTCTCCCTCTTCTTCCCTCACTCCATCCTTACCCTGCCCAGTTTCTCTTTCTCATCTTCCCTCCCTCAATCCTTTCCCTGCCCAGTTTCTCTCCTCCATCTTCCCCCACCCTATCTTCCCTCCCCTCAACCTAACCCTTATCCATGCCCTATCCAGTATTCTCCTACTCCTCACCCTGCCTTGTTTCTCTATACCATCTTCCCTCACCCTACCGACACCATGCCAAGTTTATTTTCCTCATCTCCACGATCACAGCCCCTCACCCTGCGCTCTCTCTTTCATCTCCATGTTCCCTCTTTCTCACCCTATTTTGATTCTCAATTCCATTCCTTCTCACCCTCACTATCACCCTGCCTAGTTTCTCTCTCTCTCTCTCTCTCTCATCCTCACCTTGCTTTGTTTCTCTCCTCCATCTTCCCTCATCCCTCTGAAACCCTGCCCTGTTTCTTTACCCCATCTTCCCTTCCTCACTACCATCCTGCTCTTATCCCTGCAGCACCCATATCTTGCCTCACCCCTGCCATACACTTACTTTGCATTACCCCTGCCACACTCTATCCCAATCCTGCCGTACCTTGACCCTGCCTCATCCCTGTCACACTACCTCACAACCCTGCCATGCCCTTTCCTCACATTACCCCCTGCAAAACTACCCAACCCTCCCACAATCATTCCCAACACTGCCATACCCTCACCTCTCCTCATCCCTGCACTGCCACAATCGATCTCAACCCTGCCAAACATTTACAGTTCCTCACCCTTACCACCCCTACCTTGCCTCACCCCTGCCACACTCGATCTCAACCCTGCCAAACACTTACATTTCCTCACCCTTACCACCCCTACCTTGCCTCACCTCTGCCACACTCGATCTCAACCCTGCCAAATACGTACTTTTCCTAACCCTTACCACCCCCAACTTGCCTCTGCCCTGCCACACTCAATCCCAAGCCTGCCAAACTCTTGCTTTTCCTAACTCTTTCCACCCCTACTTTGCCTCACCCCTGCCACACTCGATCCCAACCCTGCCGTGCCCCTATTTTGATCGAGTCTCATCCTGGCCGCGTGCCACCACCCACGATCCATCACACCCTAATCCCTGCTTCCTTTTCACCACGTCGTCACCCTTGTTATCTCTCTCTTTCTCTCTCTCTCTCAGAAAAAATATATAGTAGAGGAAATAAAAGTAGACTTCCAAATACACTAAAAATAAATCAATAAAGGTTATGAAAAAAAAATACTAAAGACATGCCTAATACAGCTAAACCAATCTGTGTAATGCAAACTAAATTAAAACATAGCTAAGTGGAGGTAAATAGTGAGTGTCCTGGCTGCACCTATACCATCTGTGTGTGTGTGTGTGTGTGTGTGTGTAATAATCGAGCATTCCAATACCTCTCAGTTCCATCTTACTAAAACACCTACGTCACAATGTTACAACAAAAGTTAAAAATATAAAGAAAAAAATTAAAATAAAAACAAAGTTAACAAAAACCCAAAGGAAAACTACAAGAAAAATAAAATAAAGGAGCAAATATAAAATTGAATAAAGCAAATAGATAAATAAATAAATAAATACACAGCACACCTAGGTAATTATTAAAGCACATCATTACAGCGGCGCCAACATAGTTAATTGGGGGATTTGAGAGTAATTGTTTTTCCACGTGAATTTCCGCCCACCGAATTTTTCACTGTCAGCGGAGAAATGTAACCTATCACTTTGTTCTGCGCACACGGTAAACGTACACACACACGCACAGAGGCCTACATATATACATGGTAAACACACACACACACACACACACACACACACACACACACACAAGATAATGCTTTTTGCCCCATCACACTAAAAGCATTCACCAATTATTTTTCAACATTCTCCGCAGGTGATATTTCATTAATCTAACTGGCCTCCGTCTGTTGTCTTTGAAAGGCCTCTCTCCTGATTTGGCTTCTTTTCCTGTGCTCTTTTCTTATTTCTGGGTGTCTTCCATTCTGTGTATTTACCAGAAGACGGTTATGATGATGATTTCGCTTGGGCCGTATTTCTTAACTTCCTTCTGACTTCATCTGGTTTTGTCCCCCCCCCCCGTGTGTGTGTGTGTGTGTGTGTGTGTGTATATATATATATATATATATATATATATATGGTATTTTTCCCTTATTTTCTAGTGCTGAATAAATCTATTAAATTCTGATAATCAATTATTAATAAGATTTTCTAGGGTTCAGTTATTGCCCTTCTATATTTTCTAGTTTCAGCTTTACTTACTAGCTGGTCTTTCTTCTGTTATATTATCCATGTAAAGCCGAATACCAATATTATCAGTTTTTCATGACTATATTTTTTCTTGCGTTCATTATTTGTTAAAAGTTGTTTATTTTCTTCTACTGCTACGGTCTATATGTGGAGCCACTCTCCTGTACTGCACTCAATCACTCACTCTCCCTCACTCCTCAATCACTCTCCATTCCTCTACGCCCTATCAATCTCTCTATCTTCTACCCCTCTTATCAAATCCTCTTTTTTTTTCCTTTGCACATTCCCTCTCTCTCTCTCGTCCCTAATCCCCTCTTCTTGTTTCACACACCATCAGCCTCCTACTCATTATCTTCATTTCCCTCCCACTCTCCTCCGTTCTGCTCTTCCCTATCACACTCTCCCACTTTCCAGTCTCCTCTCGTTTCCCTTCTCTTCTCCCTCTCCATCTCTTCCCACCCCCTAACCTTCCTTCTCCCTGTTTTTTCTCTCCCTTCCCTCCTCCTCCTCCCCGCAGTTTTTCCTCCCCCTTCCTTCCCTTTTCTCTCTCCCCTCTCCCCTCTTCCGTAATACAAATGTAGGTCACTAGAATAAGAGGGGAGAAAACTTATCCCAAGGCCTAACTCTCTCACTCCCCTCGCCCCCTCACGTACACAGACGTCCATACACGTAAAATACACACACTCACATACCTACATATATCCATTTACACACATACATATATAGGAACAAATCCTCACGTACACAAGCGTCCATACACATAAGATACACAGATACACATGCCTACATATATACATTTAAAACCACACATATATACACGCAAATATACACGTCCTTATGTGTATATAAGGCATCAAATTACAAACGAACACTAATGAAAATATAAATGCAGAAAGTGAAAGATGAGAACCGAAAAAGATATCCATACTCCTGCAGAAACAGAGACATAGAGACAAACAGACGCTCAGATGGATAAATGGATAAACTGATATTAGATTTAAAACTGATTACGCTTTGTCTTTCATAAAATATAAAAACAACAGTAGAGAGAGACACGCACCCACGCCCGAACGGACACATTACATAAAAAAAAAATTCACGTAAAAGTAAACACACACACACACACACACACACACACACACACACACACACACACACACATACATGCACATTAGGAGAAAATAAGGATGAGCTGGAGAATTGGATACTCTCTCTCTCTCTCTCTCTCTCTCTCTCTCTCTAAGCTAGCATACACAAACAAGCATATTAAAACAGCAATATAAAGGCAAATATACATTCTAACATTACTAAACACACGTACACACACACACACACACACACACACACACACACACACACACACACACACACACACCGGCCCTCTCCCCAATCCTACGCTTAGTATTGGGAGAGTCAATAAGGGAGTGTTTGTCGTGGTGAGATAAGGCCTAGCTCGACCATAAGGTAGGGTGTGTGTGTGTGTGTGTGTGTGTGTGTGTGTGTGTGTGTGTGTGTGTGTGTGTGTGTGTGTGTGTGTGTGTGTGTGTGTGTGTGTGAGAGAGAGAGAGAGAGAGAGAGAGAGAAGAGAAATTTCCATTACACACACACACACACACAAAAAGTGCTGCAGAAAACAAACACTACTGTAAAAACAAAAGAACAAACACATACTGAACACTACCAGAGAATAAAACACCACTATAAATTTTTACACACACACACACACACACACACACACGACCCAGCTGAGCCCATGAGGAGTAATCACGTGGGTCTTTAAATATGACGACACTAACGAGGTAGTTCCTTGTTTCTCTCTCTCTCTCTCTCTCTAGCTTCTTTAACTCTAGACTCTTCTTTTTTTACTCCTGTCTTCTTCATTTTTCTTCACTTATTTTATTTCGTCTTTCTTCCCTCCCTGTCTCCTTCACTACTGCTTCTTCTATTCTCGTCTCCCTCTTGTCTTTCTTTTCACGTCGTCTCCTTCCTTCCTTCCTTTCTCCTTCCATGTCTGTCTTAGGTCTTCCTGATTCTCTTTCTCGTTCCCACATCTCTCTCAGGCTTCCTCCACTTCCTCCTCTGTCTCTTTCTTCACTTCCTTCCTTTCATCTCATCTAATCCTTTTTTTTTTTTTTTCCTTTCCCTCTTCCTTCCAATATATTCTAGCTCATGTCCTTCTTCCTTTTCCCCCTCTGTGTCTACCATTACTTTCACCCTTCTTGCTCTCATTCTTTCTCCCCTTTCATTCTTTCATCTGACACATACTGCCTTCTCTCTTCCCTCTCTACCTCCTGTATTTCCTTACCTCTCATTTCCCCCCCTCTCTCCTTCACTACCAACCCTCCTCTTCATTCGTCTTACGTTCTTTCTTCAGTTCCCTCTTTTCCCATTTTTTTCCTTCCCTATCCTTGGTTCTAAATAAATACCACATTTTATTTTCATCTTCCAAATAATACCCTTTCTTTTCACCTTAATTTTCTTTACTTGGTTCCGTCATCTTTTCCTTGCTTTACTTTCTCCATTTTTTCATTTCTTCCCTTTCACTTTCTTCTTCCTTCTCTTGCACCTCCACCTTTTCCTCCTCCTCCTTCCTTTACTTTCTCCATTTTTTCATTTCTTCCCTTTCACCTTCTTCTTCCTCCTCCTCTTGCACTTCACCCTTTTCCTCCTCCTCCTCTTCCTCTTAATCTTCCTATTTGGTTCCGTCATCTTTTCCTTCCGTTTTCTCTCCATTATTTCATTCCTTCTCTTTCACCTTCTTCATACTCTTCTTGCACCTCCTCCTTTTCCTCCTCCTCCTCTTAATCTTCCTCTCCCCCTCCCCCCCGGCTCCTAAATTCTCCTCCTTAATCGTGTTCCGTTCCTCTTCTTTCCTTTGATTGGCTTCCACTCCTTCATTACCCTCTTATTCTATTTCTTTTTTCTTATATTTCTCTTCCACACAACTTTATCTTCATTTTCCCATTTATTTTGGTGTTCTCAGCTTTGTATACTTTTTCTGCTTTTCTCCCTCATTTCAACTTTCTTTACATATGAAAATTCTCTTACAAGATTTCCCTTCTATTCCCGTATTTCGAGCGTTCTCTCTCTCTCTCTCTCTCTCTCTCTCTCTCTCTCTCTCTCTCCTTTTTTAGTCCTTCTTCCTTCCACCAACCTCTTTTCACATCCTCATCCTTCCCCCTTCCCATTTTTTCTCGCTAACGCTCCCCCCCCCTTCTCTCTCTCTCTCTCTCTCAGGCAACTTTATTTCCCAATCTCTCTGCAACACTTTCCTTTCGCCCCAACCCATGCACTTTAATCTCACACTCTTCTCTACACATATATTCTTGGCCATGAACAGAGATCCACAGTTTAGACGGCAGGAAATTCGTCCACTCGAAGGAGACGAAGGAACACAGACCAATTCAAGTTATATCTTCTTTTCTTTGCCTTGCTTTCCTGCCTTTCTTTTTTTTTACTTTCTTTTCACTTTCTTTCTTACTTTCTTTATTCTTTCATACTTTTTTTCCTCCCTTTTTCTTTCATTCCTTATTTTTACACACCTGGGCACAGCGTATTTCCCTACTTTCTCTATAAGTTCGTTTTACCCCATCCTGGCCTACAGTTACCATCTCTCCATCTTGAATGCTGAGTTACAACGAAAGACTTACCCTTGAATATGATGCTAGTCACGAAGAAGTGCTGTGGAATGGATGTAGAGCCGTTGTATCGTACTTCAATGCCAATGAACTACGTGAATACAAGAGGAGGAAACTCTGGGCCAGGTTAGAGCAAAAGGAGTATAGATAAAGTACAATAACATCTTTATATTTACGTTCTTATTCGTTTATTCTTCACTGCGATTTTTTTTACGATGTTTTTTCAATCTCCAGACGATTTATTGCAACTTAATAGGGGGGTTTGCTAGCACTAAACTGGAATGTAAATCTAACACCTCCATTTCGAAAAATCTCCTTCAGCTGAATAAAATCGTCCGCTAGTCGCAAAACACACACACACACACACACACACACACACACACACACACACACACACACACACACACACACACACAGAAAGTACGTTACCTGTATAGTGTAGAGAAAGAAGGACGTCGAAAGAACAGAGACTAAATTAACCTACTGCTATTTTTTTCTTCTTTTTTCTTAATCTACTTTTTCTTAACATACCTTTTTTTCTTTTCTTAACCTACTAGTATTTCTTCTTTTTTCTGTACTATTTTATTCTTTTTTCTTAACTTACAACTATTTTGTTCTTTTTTCCCAACCTACTACTATTTTTTTCGTTTTTCTTAACCAACTACTGTTTTTCTTTCTTCTTTTTTCCCAGCCTACCACTATTTCTTTTCTTGTTTCTTAATCTACTATTTTTTTCATTTTTTCTATGCTTACTACTATTACTTTCTTTTTTCTTGACCTACTACTATTTTTTCTTCTTTCTTAGCCTACTACCATTTTTTCTCCTTTTTCTTAACCTACTACTATTTTTTTCTTTTTTATTAGCCTACTACCATTTTTTCTCTTTTTTCTTAACCTACTACTATTTTTTTCTTCTTTTTTCTTAACTTACTACTGTTTTTTTTCTTCTTTTTTCTTAACTTACTACTGTTTTTTCTTCTTATTTTCTAACCTACTACAGTTTTTTTTCTCAAACCTCCTATTCTTTTTTTTTCTTCATTTTCCAACCTGCTACTATTTTTTCTTATTTCTTAACCTACTATCTTTTTCTTCATTTTCCCAACCTGCTACTATTTTCCTCACTATTTTTTTCTTCTTTCTTCTCAACCTACTACTATCTTTTATTCTTTTTTCTCAACCTACTACTATTTTTCTTTTTCCTCAGCCTACTACTATATTTTTTTTTCTGTCTGTTTCCTGATACGTGAACCAAATGCGTCTCAGTAATTAAGGCCAATGACGTCTTTTATATGTTATTTTTTGCTACTACCTAATTATTTCATTTGGTTTGAGAGTGACTTTTTATATTGAAGGATGTATAGTTGGCCTTAAATGACTCCTTCAAAATGAGGGGACTTTCCTAGTCTGAATAAATTAGAAAAACACACACACACACACACACACACACACACTCTTTTTCTCTCTCTCTTTCTAGTACTTCACTCCTTGGCACTATCTTACTCCCTGAAGACAGGCTATGTATCTTACTTCACAGTATCTCACTCCTTAACATCTCTCTCTCTCTCTCTCTCTGGCACCGTCTCCTTTGAGCTGGCACCGTGACAGACACCCTGGCACTTAAAGGCCTGACCTGGGCTCATCCCTGGATTCCCTTAACCCCCTTTAGTGAGATGGCGTCCCTTTTAGATTTTATTCTTCCTTCAACCAGACGATTTTATTTTGATTCTAGGGATATATTCATCAATGACGGGGTTAGCTGGCTGCAGATGATTTAAATGAAGAAAGGGAAGAAGGGGAAGAGGAGGAAGAGAAAGAGGGACAAGAGGAGGAAGGGGAAAACGATGGGTAAGGAAAAGAAAGAGAGACAAGAGGTGCAAGGGATGGGTAATGAAAAGTAAGAAGAAAAAGAACAGTAAGAGAAGGAGAGAGGCAGAAGAAAATAATAAGGATAATGACGAAGAGGAAGAGGAGTATGAGAAGGAGGGACAAGAAGAGAAGGGGGAAAGAGAAGGTAATGATGAAGAGGAAGAACAGTAAGATAAACAGATGAGCAGATGAGGAGGAAGAAGAGGTTAATGGTGAGGAGGAAGAGGAGTAAGAGCAAGAGGGACAAGAAGAGAAGGGGGGAAAACGAAGATAATAATGAAGAGGAAGAGGAGGAAGAGGGAAAGAAGAGGAGGAGGAAAACGAAGGTAATGATGAAGAGGACGAAGAGGAACAGGAGAGAAAGGATGAAACAGAAGAAGAGGATACTGATAAAGAGGAAAATGAAGACGTCTTTGGCAAATAAAAAGAATATAGAAAAATTTGGGAGGCCATAACTAACCATAAACTAAGTCCTGTGAATATATATACTTTTTCCAGTTTGAATTCCAGCCAGCAAGCCCTTAGAGACTGATCCTTAAAATCGCTGGGTCCCACTGAGTCCTGGTCGCTTCAAAAGATGTCCAATACCTCCCCCCCTCCATCCCCCCCTCTCCAACCCCCGCCCCTCACTCTACGGCCCCCCACCCACACCCTACTCAACCTACATTTCAACTCCCACCCCACTCAACCCCCCTCATCCCCCACCCTACTCAACCTTTCCACCCCCACTTAACCTCCCCACACCCCCACCGTAAGCCACAACCCTCCACCCCCACCCCAAGGGATCCCCCTCACCCCCACCCCTACCACCCTCCACTCTTATCTTTCCATCGTCCAGAATATCTCTCCTCCTTTTTTTATTTTCTTCTCTCTCTCTCTCTCTCTCTCTCTCTCTCTCTCTCTCTCGTTTCTTCCTTATTCTTCAGATCTGCTCAACTAATTCCCACTTTAAATATATTCCAGTTCGATTAACAATAAATCGGGTTACTCCTCCTCTCCTCGCCTCTCTCTCTCTCTCTCTCTCTCTCTCTCTCTCTCTCTCTCTCTCTCTCAAATTCTCTTTTCTTTGATGCTCACTCCCTCCCACCCTCCCCGTTCCTCACATACTTTCACTCTCTTACTCCACAGTCTGATATTTACTTTTTCCTTTCCTTTTTCCCCGCACTTATTTCTGTTTTCCTTCGCTTTTCCATCCTTTCTTTTCCTCTAACATTTCAGTTCTCTCTCTCTCTCTCACTCACTCACTCACTCACTCTCTCTCTCTCTCTCTCTCTTTCACACACACACACACACACACACACACACACACACACACACACACACACACAAAGCCTCCTTTCATGCGACATCTCTCAGCAGAGGTTCACTTTCCCGGAGAGAGCCAGGGAAAATCAGCGTCTTGGGAGAAGGAGGGAAGGAGGAGAGAGGAGGAAATAATGGAGGAAAAGAAGGGAATAAAGGAGGAAACGGAGGGAATGAAGGAGGACAAGGAGGGGAGGAAAAGGAGGGAATGTGGGAGAGAAAGCAGGGAGTAAAGAAGAAGAGGGAAAAAAGGAGGAAGGATGGGAATAAAGGAGGAAAAAGAGGATATAAAGATGGAAGATGAGGGAATAAATTAGGAAAAGGGAGAGTAAAGGAAAAAGAGGAAATAAAGAAGGAAAAAGAGGAAATAAAGAAGGAAAGAGGAATAAAGAAGGAAAATGGAGAATAAAAAGGAAAATGGAGAATAAAGAAGGAAAAAGAAGAATAAAGAAGGAAAAAGAGGAAATAAAGAAGGAAAAAGAGGAAATAAAGAAGGAAAAGGAGGAATAAATCAGGAAAAGGGAGAGTAAAGAAGGAAAAAGAGGAAATAAAGAAGGAAAAAGAGGAATAAATCAGGAAAAGGGAGAGTAAAGAAAGAAGGGGGAATAAAGGAGGAAAAAGAGGAATAAAGGAGAAAAGTGAGGAAAGGAAAATGTACAGAATTCAGGGGGACAGAGGAAGAAAACTGAATACGGTGAGTGAGGAAGAAAGAAGAGAAAGGAGAAAGACAGGCGAGGAGAAACTGAGAGGGGGTGAGCGCCTGGGGTGAGAAATGGAAAGGGGAAAGAGAAAGGAAATATGGGAGAAAAAGGAAGGAAGCAAGGAAGAGATGGGAGGGATGACAGGAAGGAGGAGAAGGTAAACAATGCGAAGAGTTGGCGGAGGACAGAGGATAAATAAAGAAAGGAAAATGTGAGAAAGACAGGGTGAAAAAAGTGAGAAAGAGAGGGAAAATGTGGAATAAGAAGAGGAAGAAATAAAGACAGTCAAGGAGAAGAAAGGAGATAAAAAAGAAAGTAAAGAAGAGCAAAGATGGAAGAGAGAAGATGGGAAAGAATGACAAGGAAAAAGAGGAGGAAGATGAGAAAGAGAGGTCAGATATGGAAGGGTGTGGGAAAGAGAAGAAGAGGAGGGAGAGAAGAGAAGAAAAGGGAGAGGAGAGAGCGAGAGGAAAGAGAAGATAAATGGAAAAGAGAAGAAAACTACGGTATGCGGAGAAACGAAAGATAAGAGTTAAAAAAGGAGGAGGATAAAAAGAAGGTAAAGAGAGAGAGAGAGAGAGAGAGAGAGAGAGAGAGGCGAGCCAGGGCAAATCTGCGTCTGGGGAGGGGAAGGGGAGGGGGAGAAAGGTAGGAATAAAGGAGAGAGAGAGAGAGAGAGAGAGAGAGTACATATGAGTAGGTAAAAGATGCGATACGTGTTGCAAGACGGAAGTGGGGGGGAGAAGAAAGGTAAGAGGAAGGATAAGATACAGACAGATAGATAAACAGATAGACAGTGATAGATAAACGGATATACAGACAGACAGACAGACACAGACAGATAGGATAGAAAGATACATAGACAAAAAAGGATAGATAGCTGAACAGAAATTATAAAGTTCATTCCATTCACCTCTTCCCCGCAGTCTCTCTCTCTCTCTCTCTCTCTCCTTTTTCAGTCCCTCTTCCTTCCACCAACCACTTTTCAGTTCCTCATCCTTCCCCATTCGCAATTTTTCTTACTGCCCCCCCTCTTCCATCTCTCTCTCTCTCTCTCTCTCTCTCTCTCTCTCTCTCTCACTGGCGGGCCTCCAAGGGACGCTCGTTACACTGCTATATGGGAAGGGGGGATCCAGCCTCTCAACTCCTAAACTTTACCAAAAAAAAACAAAAAAACACATTAAAAGAAGGAAGCACCGCATAAAAATATTAATAGCTTTTGGTCTCGGCTTTATCCGTGAGTGTTTACTAATGTTTTAATCTCTTGTTTGTTTTATAATGTTTATCTTTTACGTCTATACTAAAATCGTCATGCTGGTGGACGTATAAATTTAAATCCGTGCACACACACACACACACACACACACACACACACACACACACACACACAAAGACCGTACACAAGTTTAAGATGTTTAAATATTTACCAAGGTAATGCTGAATCAGATCTCTGCAGGCAGTAAGGACAAAATATACAAAATAAACATCATCAAACTGAAGATTGTAGTTCCACATAAACACATTAAATATCTCTGGTGTTTACATAATTTTTCATAATCTCATAATATTGCTACTTTTTTCTCCCTCTAGCTGAGAAAAATCGTCTGGTGGTTGCGGAAATAGGCAAAAAAAAAAAAAAAAAAAAAAATGTTCTGAATGGGTCTTCTCTCTCTCTCTCTCTCTCTCTCTCTCTCTCTCTCTCTCTCCATTGCCAGACGCCATAATTCCTTAAGGGGTGGCCATTTGTCTTTGAATTAGTGGTCTTACGGGGAGGGGCACTAACCCTCCGCCAACCCACTTGCTTGCATGTAGGGAGAAAGGACTACTAAAGATTACGTATATCCTCTTCACCACGACAGGTCTCCATAAGTTGAGTATAATTGCGTGGAGGATGCAACAACAAGCTATATAAAGTAAACATCGTGTAGGAAAGGTTAATAAGGTTTTTGTCTGTACACAAGAAAGTGGGACAGAAATACATGAACAGCATTTCGCCCCAATGCAGTCTGTATAAGTACTGACACACGTTTTATCTACTAATCATTTATCATACTGTTAATGAAAGACTTTACATAATTAACACGGCTACAAAATTTCCTGCACTATATTATATTATGTACAGCCGGCAACAAATGAACCTGGTGCAGCATTAGTATGTAGCAGAGGACTAGCATATGGTACACCTGATAACCTTCAATTATATATTTATTGGTGGCACTGACAGGAATGAAGGGAGGTGTCAAATATCAGTTCAAATGACCATGTAACTGTGACGCATGAAGGTTGGAAATTGAAACAAGATCTCCACTTCACACAGACACTGTCCTAGGTTCATGTGAGGCCAACTGTACCTACCTATCCATCCATCCAACTATCTCACATCATTCGCAGGGCTGACGAGTAGTTACTGAAAAAGCATATACAGTACTTCAGAACCCATCCTCCTGTGTTTTAAAAAGATAGCACTGCAAGACTAATGATTCTTTTCTTAGTGACCATATTTCTTGAAGGCAGTACAGTGGAAATAAGTTGAGTCGGGGACAAAAGTATGCCTTGAGCCACTGATTATAATTCATATTTCGGGAACGTCCGTCACTTTCCTCCCTGATATATCTAACATAACCATATCTGGGTACAGAAACATCCCAAGCCTCTTTCAGCTTTACAATATCAGACGGCAGAGGAAAGTGACATGCAGAAATGGTGAGATGTTAGAAGACCTTTTGTTTCCTACTGCTTATCATTTTATTTACATTAACATAAGTGTGGTTTTATACTTACAACTTTCGAAGTACGGTAATAGAACACCTGGACATACCTGAAAGAACAAAAATATACTTAATGATAAAGAATATCATACAATGCTTATTTTACCAGCACTTACACCAATAACAATAAATATTAATAGTAATAATAACAGTAAAATAAACCAAACATGCTCTCTCTCTCTCTCTCTCTCTCTCTCTCTCTCTCTCTCTCTCGTATACATAAGAAATCCCCTTAAATTTTTACCCAAGCTGATAATCATCCATCAGCCAAAATATTCAAAGATCATTACAGCTGTGAAAAACTTGGACTCTTCCCTCCCCCAATGACCCAGACCTCCGACCTTTGACCTGTACACCCTCAACACCAGCCTGAGGGTTCCGGGTTCAACTTAGTGCGAAAGTTGGTCAGCAATATTTATGGGGGGTCAGAGTTAGAGCAGACTTGAAACCTTGGTCTGGCTATTAGTTAGATGAGCTTAATTAGAGAGTAAGCTGCATCGGTTAGATAGGCAGATATCAGATAGTTTAACTCCTTCATCTTCAAGACGTATTTTGTAATCTACTACTACTACTATTACTATCCCTACTATTACGACGACGACAAGGACGACGAGCAGACGATTTTACTCAGTTTTGGATAAACTGCAGGTATCAAACGTTTTAGAAATACGGTATTCATTAACCTCTTCACTACCTGAGGTCTACCCAAACCTGAATAAAATCGTCTGGTAGCAGAAAGAATAAACTACAAAAAATGGGGTCCCTGGAAAAATGAGGTTACTCAGACACTTTGAATTTTTTTTTTTCCTCTAGGCACTGACGAGACAGTTCGTTCCCTGAGGCCCAGCTCTTATGCGTTACCAGACGGAGTTACACACCTTCACCTGTCACTGCTTTGATAATAACACAAAACTGTTTACTGTAATATGCTAGGGCTATATCATTTAGGACTAGTGAGATGAAAATATTTATTCATTTATTTTTTTACGTATCGATGGTACTGTGGACAATTACTTTATTCTTTAGGCTGTATTAAGGAAATTCAGATCACTCAAATAAACCAAGGGAAAGAAAAAGGGCCAAATCACACCTACTAAGTCCTCTCTGTCTGTCTGTCTGTCTGTCTGTCTGTCTCTCTCTCTCTCTCTGTCTCTCTCTCTCTCTCTCTCCAAGATGGCCGCGAAGAAGGGGAGCCAGCGGACAGGGGGACTACACGAAGCGGTAATGACCGTGTAAAAATGAAGCCGGTGTCTCATACCTTATCCAACTCTGACAACAAGAGCAGTTTACCCCAGTCCCCCCACCAACTCTCTCTCTCTCTCTCTCTCTCCATCCACATCTTCTCACACGAGTTCCTGGCCTCCATCCTCCCTCTCCTCGATCCCCACCACATCCTCCCCAACCCTCCCCACCATTACAACCTGCCCAACCCTCCCCACCACTACATCCTCCCCATTACTAAATCCTCCCCAACCCTCCCCATCATTGCATCCTTCCCAACCTTCCCCACCACTACATTCTCCCCAACCCTCCCCAGCACTACATCCTCCCCAACCCTCTCCACCACATCCCCCTATCCCTCCTCATCACACCTCCCCCAACTCTCTTCCCCACTTTTTTCACCCCCGGCACACCTCTGCAGCCTCCCCACCACAACTCCCCAACTCTCCCCAACCACATAATTTTCCTCCCCCTACTTTTATCACCCAATCCTCCCCCGCTCCAGCTTCCCTTACCTTCTCCCCATCCCTTCCACTTCCCACGTCTCATCTTTGCAGCCCTCCTCCTCTCCCCTTTTCCCTCAACAATCCCCTCTCCCCTCCTTCTCTAAACCCTCCTCCCCTACATCCCCCTACCTTCCCTCCATCTTTCCACACCTCATCTTCCGCGTCCTCCATTTCTTCCCTTTTCCCTCCCTCCACCTCTCCCATTTTCCCTCCACATCCCCTCTCTCCTCTTCTCTAAACCCTCACACGTACAGAAATCCCGATGTCTCTATTAACAAACTTTATGGTGACGCGAGGGTCGGGAAAAAAAACGCTGCAATGGGGCGGAACATGAGCATGGGAAAGACAAAGTGCTCAAAAATGAAAAGCAAAAGGAGAGGGAGACAGAAAGATGCCTAAAATGGAAGCAGAAAGAGACAGTATGAGAGGTAAAATTAAAGGCCAGAGAAAGAGACAAAATGAGAAAATGAAAAGCAAGATTAATGTGAAACTGAAAGCCGCCTAAAACAGAAGCAAAAGAGACAGAATGAGAGGTAAAATTAAAAGAGAGAGAGAGAGAGAGAGAGAGAATACGACGTAAAATTAGGTACAGTCTTGGAAGCAGGAAGAGACCAAATGAAAGCAAATTCAGACAGCGCAAGAATCAAGAGGCAAGAGACGGGAGAAGAGAGAAAATTAGATATTGTCGGAGAATTAAGAGGAGACAAAATAAGAGACAGTGACGGAAAAAAGAGGTATGGGACACAGAAGGGAAAATTAAAGAGAGGCAGAAGCAAGAATAACAGAAGGAAAAGAAAGGGAAAATAAGAGGAAGACGACAGAGAGAGAGAGAGAGAGAGAGAGAGAGAGAGAGAGAGAGAGAGAGAGAGAGAGAGAGAGCTAAGTGACAGTGGCGGAAGGAAGGAAGAGCTCTGAGGAAAATGGCTGTAGCGACGACATAATTGGAGACTAAGTGAAATGGACGAGACTGCCGTAAAACACTGGGTATTCCGGAGCTCGACCTTTTCCTGCCCGTCTGGTGTTTTTTGTTGAGTGTCCCCCTGGTCTTTCCCCCGGAGCTTCCCGTTTTCTTTAATGATTGCTTCGCCTCGCTTCTTTATTTACAGCTTCCTCACTCTCCCCCTCTCCCTCTCGTAGTTTTCTCCTTTCACTACTGCGTATTTTATGCTAGTTTATCATCTTCTATCCTTCTCTTCCTTCCCATCAAGCTCCCCCTTCCCATTTTCTTCATCCTTTCTTCTTGTACTCTTCTTTTAAAATCCCCTCTTTTTCTATATTTCCCCTCATTCTCATCTTCTCTCTTCTTCAATTCCCCTACGAGACCGACAAGCGGAACCACAGATATGCAAGGAAATATTGGCTGAAGGAGAAAAAGGAAGGGAAATGAGAGGAAAATGAAAAACTAGGAGAATGATGAACGAGGAAAATTAAAATGAGGAACTAAATGGTGGGAAGCGAAGGGTGGAAGGAGGAAGAGACGAAAATATATGGAATGTGATGATAGGTGAAAGTTAAACATGAAGAAGCGAAATGTTAACTGATGAGAGAGAGAGAGAGAGAGAGAGAGAGAGAGAGAGAGAGAGAGAGAGAGAGAGAGAGGGGAGATAAGGCAACTGAAATCTGATAGGTGATAATGCAGGCGAGATAATTAGAGAGATGATAAAGCAGGTAATATGAGACAGAGAGATAAAGGCAGTAAGGCGAGACAGACAGATGGAACGGACAGGTCAGTTACACATATAAAACTGGACAGGTGAGAACTAGACACTTAAGACCAGACAGGTGAGATTAGACAAGTGAGACTGGACACTAAGACCGGACAGGTGAGATTAGACAGGTGAGGTAAAATGAGACTGGGCAGGTAAATGAGACTGGACAGGTGAGATTACAAAAAATTAATGATATCTGACAGGTGAGATTAGACAGGAGAAACTGAGGAAGCACAATGATATTAAACAATGAGCATTAGCAATGATTTTGGACAGCAATATTAGACACTTGGATTGGACAGGTGAGATCAGGCAGATAATACAGTGAGATTGCCAAGGTGAGTGTGGGGTATGAGAATGAACTGGTGAGCAGAAGGAGAGGGAGACTGAGAACGAGAGAGAAGGGTAGGATGAGAGTATAGGTTGTGTCTTAGGAAGAGGGATCGCTTCTGAGTAAGGATGGAAATGTCTGGGTGATCGTTTGTCGACTCCACCATTTATACGATACAAAATAGATAAATAAATATGTTGACTGACTGATAGGGACTGACGGGTAGACAGATAATGATAAACAGACAGACAGATAAATAGACAGACAGACAGATTAGATAGATACTAATAGACAAATACAGACACAGATATACATATAGATATAGAGAGATACATATGAAGAGACTGACATGGTAGACAGACAGACAAACAGACAAACAAGCATACAGACAGATAAGGTATGAGAATGTTAAATCAGATGTTACAAATATGATGAGGTGAGACAGTTACATGGGAGATAATTATACTGGGGCACGATGGGTGAGGAAAGAGAGAGGCAGAGGAAATCAGAGAAGGGATAAGGGAGGTGGCAAAAAGTATACGGTTAGGCAGGTCATGGGGTACGGCAGGTAGCCTCAAGGAGATGGTCAGGCAGGTGGTGGGATGAGGAATGTAGAATGAGAGAGGTTTATGAGTCAGGGAAGGGAGATAAAGCTAGTGTGCTAAAACCAGTGATAAAGCACAAGATAACAGAGGCAGCGTAAAGAAGATGGTTATGCAGGTTACTGAGTGAGGCAGGTTACTGAGTGAGGCAGGATGATGAGGGAGGCAGGCTGATGCGTGAGGCAGGTTGATGAGTGAGAAAGATTGATAAATGAGACAGATAGCATGTGATGAACTGTGCAGCGTGATGGTTGAGATTAAAAATTGGACAGTAGTGAGGAAACAAGTAATTAACCCATTCACCCCATGGACGTCCTTTTACTCTGTTCTTGCTACTACCAGACGATTATTTGTGCAGGTTGGAAGAGCACCCTGGTAATGAAGAAAAAAAGGGATTAAAAAAAAAATGTACTTAACTGAATAATAGAATCGTTAGTCGGTACCAAATATAAAACAAAACACGTCGTCGTACTGAAATGGTTAAGTTGGAGATAAAGGGCATCAGCAAATGGTAGACAGATAGACTGATAGATGGTGGGGTGAGGTAGCTTGCGTGAGAGGGGGTGTGAGACAGGAGTGAGACGAGAGAAGTGCCTACCAACCTGTTTTCCTGCCTGCCTACCTGTTTCTCTGCCTACCTAACTGTGTTCCTGCCGGTTTCCCTGCCTATCTACTTGCTTTCCTGCCTGCCTACCTATTCCTCTGCCTGCTTACCTGTTTCTTTGCCTACCTGCATGTTGTCTGCCTGCTTACCTGTTTCCACCAACTTGTTTTCCTGCTTGCCTACCTACCTACCTATTTTCCCGCCTGCCTACCTGTTTCTCTGCCTGCCTACCTGTCTTTCTACCTGCTCACCTGTCTGCCTGTCAGCCTCACCTCCAGCCAGCATCTGCCCGAATCCCTGGAAATTTTTTTAACGTAGCATTTTCTTTCTGTGTTTGCTTTCCCTCTTAATATAACTTTACTCTTTTCATCTGAACTTGGCCCATATTTTCGTCCTAATGCGGCTTATTTCACGTAGCTGCATGTCAGAAAAAGGCAATAATTCGGTTCTAGAGCCTTTCCACAGTACTTCTTCGTGACTAGGATCTCATATTCGCGCGTTGATCTACTCTTACAACGTGGGATTTATGGAGAGAGAGGAGCTTTAGGCCAGGTTAGCGTAAAAGTAGTATAGTAGAGGATTAGTGGAAGGCATTATAGATTTTAAAAACGTTAGATAAAAGTTTAAGTATTGCTATTAACTGGAAAAATAAGTGGTGACAAAAACTGAAGTATCAGTAAAATGAACTCTCTCTCTCTCTCTCTCTCTCTCTCGATCTCACACACACACACACACACACACACACACACACACACACACACACACAGAGTCGGTCGTCCCCTGAGTATCATCAGAGAGAGAGAGAGAGAGAGAGAGAGAGAACCCCCTACAAGGCTTAACGCTGGCCACGCCACCTAGGAGCCGTTTTTGACACCCGGCCAGTTAGTCCAGAAAAAGTGAGAAAAATGTATACCAAAAAAAAAAGCAAAAAAAAAAGAAAAAGAAAAGAAAAGAAAAAAGAAAACAGACTGGGAAAAAAAAAAACCTTGGCCTGTTTTTTTTTTAAGTGATGTTATTCTTATTTTATTTGCTCTCTCGCTCTCTCTCTACCTGTGTGCCTATTAATTACCTGCCTACCTATCATCATCATTATTATCATGTTTGAATATTTCACCATCATCATCATCATACCTGCCCTAATATCCTCCTCCTCTTCCTCCTTTGCTCTCGTACATCTCCTTCAACAACTCAACTTGTTATTTTACCCTCACTTGGCTTCTCCCCTTCCTACCTCCTTTTTCCCCTCTGACTCAACTACTTCCCCCTCTTTTTCCATGTCCTCCTTAATTACTCATTCTTCCCTCTTCCTTTTTCTTCTGATTCAGTTTCTTGTTTTCTTACTGTCTGCTATTTTCATTTTGTTACTATATATAATAATAACAACAATAACATCAGTAATATATACCAAGTCAACAACAAATCTCTCTCTCTCTCTCTCTCTCTCTTTGACATAATAGCCATCTGCATGTAAATCATATTCTTTCCAAACTCCCCAAACCAGCGGTGTTAATCACATGAATAAAATCACCTTAGTTATTTATCATCACCACAATAAAAAAACACTTCAATAAGACAACGAAATTTTCAAGCCCCGAACTATTTAACTGAACAAAGGAAAGAACCTTCGTATTATATAACTCCTCAAGTTCTTACAGTAATTCCCAAGCTAAATAAGATTGCCTAATGGTAAGAAAAATTAAGACACAAAACGCGTCATTATAGTTTAGAGGATAAGTTAATTGGCCTCACCACCCATCTAACTTTACATCAGTCTTTCCTTACCATCTTCATTTGGATACCACTGGCTACCAATTTTCCACATCCTCATCTTCAACCACTCTGTTTTCATTTCTCATCCCAGACTTCATTCAGCTTAGGAGAGACCGTGGTGGGTAAATGGGTCCACCTTTTCGTTGGTCTACACACACGTACTGTAGTCTTGATGAGGCCTGATGATTCTACCCAGTCAGATGGCTCTATGACAGGCACAACGTTACGTTCCCCATCATCTCCTCCCTCTTCTCACATGTTTTCCACACATCCTTGTAACTCCCATCACCACTACCTACTTTCAGGAACGTAACACCACCTGCCACATTCTGAAACCTATCTTCATTCGCCATCCATCTCGTCTTCACCATCATCTTTAATCACGATATTCTCCTATTGTTAAGTGCCAATCATTAATATAAACCTCGTCATCCATCTTCACCTCCCTTCCACTTTAAGGCCTCACCTTAGCCATGCACCTTTAGCCGCTCATGTTCCCTCTTCTCTACAGTTGGGGGCAAAAGTGAGCCTGGTATTTCACTTTTGTTTCCCTCTTTACTCTCCTGGTTAATATTCCTACACTTGGAAAAGCTTAGTACTTTTCACCGTCCACAGATGATTCTTTATAATGATACGTCAGAGAGGAAAGTGCTGGACATGCCCTAAGTGTGGAGAAGACGTAAGGAAATGGTATGATCTTTTACTTGGTTACCTTCACATCCCTCCCTCCTCCGTAAGGCAGCTCTCCCCACCACACCTGAACACAGCCAACAGGTAACATCAATCCATTCTTACCTTCTCCCTTACTTTTTAACATATCTCTCTCTCTCTCATTCTTCGTCCATCCTTATCCATGCCGCCACGACCATCACCACACACCACCACCACCACACTAAGTCTCATCCACATCGATCTTCCACCACGGCACACTACTCTTCCACACCTCCCTCCACACCGCTTCTCCATCTTCACAATTTCACCTCCGCCACACAACTCTTCCACCTCCACCAAACTTCATAATTAAATCTCCATCTTCACCATACTCCTCCTCCACTCCTCACTGGCTTTTCTCCACCCCAAGAACTTCTCCACCTCCAGTCGGTCTCCACCACACACTCCTCCAGCCCATTCATACCCATTCTCCACCCGAAACGTATCTCCACCCCCACCATGCCCCTTCACGTCTCCACCACATTCCTCCATCTTCCCCACCCTAACCATCCTTAACCTCCATTATTTCTTCTTCACCTTTACCATACCTCTACCTCAGCACCATACCCTTCTCCACCTCTACCATACTTATCCACCCTCACATCGTCTTGCTGCTCCACTGCACCTTTCTCCACCCCCACCAGACCCCTCCTCCATCCCCAACAATTCCCAACCTCACCCCCATCCGCACCATTCCCCTCAATCCCAGCTGTCCCTTCTCCACCTTCGCAAATCTCGACTACTCTGTTCTAGTCTCCCATCCCCAATTTTTTCTCAGTCCTCATTCTCCTCCCCTCCCAGTATCTCCAACGCCCCCTCTTCTGCCCTTCGTGTCTCCTACGCCCAACATTACGCCCCTACGCACCTCCCCGCCTCTCCGTTCCACCCATGCCGCCTACGCCCCCACCTCGAGGCACACGGGGCGTTGTACCTGGGGGCGTGACTCCCTTACTGATAGTGGAAATCAATCACTGGCTGGCTACTTCCTACTTCCTCTCTCTCTCTCTCTCTCTCTCTCAAACACAATATTCTCTCTAAAATACCATATACTGTACTAAAATCTTTCTTTTTCTTTCATTTCTCTCCTTATCTTTTTTTTTTTTCCTTCACAATCCCTCATTTTTTTCCTAACCACTTCTCTTAAGTCTCTCCATCTCAGAATTTTCTCTCTCCCTTGTCTTATTCTCTCCTATTCTCCCTTCTCAAGTGTCTCCCTCCACTCTAATTTTTCACTTTCCCTTATCTATCCCTTCCGTTCTCTCCCTTTCTTCCTCGTCTTCAAGTGGTCAGGAAACTCCCTTTAATCCCTTCAGTCCTAGGACGTATTTCTCACATTCTTCCACTTTCCAGACGATTTTTTTCAGCCCTGGGAAGACCTCTAGCATGGAAAGGGTTAATGAACTTTTATTTAACCCTCTTCCAGATCGAAATGCCTCTCCAAAGTTGAGTAAAATCGTCTGGAGATGGCAGGAATAAAATGCAAAAAGCGTCACAGAATTCGGACGGTTACCCCCCTGAACACAAGATTTATTTTTTCTTTCGCACTCTGAACGCTATTTTATTCAACTTGTGAGACGCCAACCTAACTCGAGTCAAGAAACTATATACTTCTAACTCTCGAGGTACAGAAAGTCTTTTATTTTCTGCTTCTGTTATCCCGAGAGGATTGCATTCACCTTAAGACTCCTCGCACTCAACTCTGTGATCACGAGAAAATTTTTACTTTTTCGTTTTTATTTCCTTACTCGACGACTTCAATAAGCTTGAAAGGGTCACATCGTACTGCAATCATTCAGCTGTGAGGTGTACTTAAACTGAAACTGGCCTTTGGTTCTTTCTTCCTTGCATTAAAAAAAAAAAAATACATGGTCAACTGCAGTACCGAACTTTCTCCTGGAATGGGCAGTGGTGGCCTGGATTAACCCTTCCCATACTGGCGAAGTACGAACGGCGACGGAGTGTCTGTAGGTAGAGTGATGCATGCGAAGGCTGAAGTGTTGTAGTGGCTATGTTTGGGGATGTCAGAGTAGGTCATCAGGAGAACAGGCAGGGTCCGATTTTTTTTTTTCTTTTTTTTTTTTTCACAGCAAAGGGCACAGATTCAGCTGTCCGTTCCCTTAGGTCTAGCAATCTTTCTATGTCATCGAACTGAAAGGCTTAGGTAAAATGAAGGAAAAATACGTCACCGAATTGAAGGGCTTACGTTAAATGAAGGAAAATACGGCTCCGACTTGAAAGGCTTTGGTAAAATGAAGGAAAAATCGTCACCGATTTGAAGGGCTTACGTTAAATGAAGGAAAAATACGTCAACGAATTAAGTGGCTTACGTAAAATGAAGGAAAAATACGTCACCGAACTGAAAGGCTTGGGTAAAATCCAGGAAAATACGTCACCGAATTGAGTGGCTTTCGTAAAATGAAGGAAAAATACGTAACCGAACTGAAAGGCTTAGGTAAAATGGAGGAAAAATACGTCACCGAATTAAAAGCCTCAGATTAAAAAAAAAGAATAAGTAAAAATACGTCGAATGTAAAGGATTGAGTTGAAGCCAAAGGATCCTTGTGAGGTGAACTGATGAACACATTTAAGGCCACCAAGTAAAGCCATTAAAGAAGTGATGGCTGGAGAGGGGACTGACCTAACCCAACGTAAATATCGGCCTGTCCCACAAAAAGACACACTCGGTCCAAAATAACGCACTGCTGCCGCTCACAAATCTGGGACCAAATTCACGAACCTTCTTCAGTTAACCCTCTCCCTGCCACTGACTCACTTGAGTATTTTATTTGGGTTAAATCCAGACGGTTTCACTCAGCTGCCAGAATTTCAAGCAGTACCCCCTAATAATATTTTTTTTTTTTTTTACCCTCTGACTTCGAATTTCCCTTAGCTGAGAGTTAATTTTCTTTTTCAACCTTCTCACTTCCAAAATCCCCTTAGCTGAGGAAAATCGTCTTGTGGTAGCCTGAGTAAAAAATGACTTCATGCATCTTCAGAAAGTGAGAGAGATCTGTATGAGACTCCCATATATTGTGTATCTTTATTTATGAGACCTGTCTATGTATTATTGTCTTTATTCATACAGCCGCCGCATACTTCACACCTAACTAGAATTAACCCTTTCAACCCGACGATGTCATTTTTTATATTTTTCTTATCTCATGGCGATTTTATTAGGCTTAGCTGAAATCCAGCGAACCTGCGTATTGTTCTCATTAATCATGTCGCTAACAGGGCTCTTCCTACAGCTTCACAAATCGTCTGGTGGTAGCTGGATTAAAATGACAAGACGTACGGCTGCGGTCAGGAATATCGTTGCACTTTTGGGGCGAAGAATGATGAAACTCTTACACAATATTCTGAAAAGTCTGTTGAGTCTTCAAGACGAGATCACTGAGTTTCAAAAGTCACTGTTCACCGTCTTGCTATTTATCGTACGGAAGATGATCGACATTAGAGTCCGCAATAGTACCTCGTGCTGAAGGAGACACTAAACTATGGCTAAACAAAATCATTCTTATAATAATAGCCTACTTGTGTATCGTGGCTAAGATCCTTTATGAATACTGCCTTTGGGACCGTATTCATATAAGAACTTAGCCAAATTCCACAATAAACAAGTCGCCAGAGTAGTTAAGTACAGTATTTTCAGAAATCGCAGTTTTGTAGGATTTTTTTTACTTTATATTCAATCTAATTAGGCTGTGACGTGCTTGCAGCCGTAGGTGTGATGAAGAAAATTAAGTAGCAATGTCAAACGTAACTTACCCTCAAGAAAGTCAATTTGAAACAGAATTTAACCTCAAGAAAGTCAATTTGAAACAGAATTTAACCTCAAGAAAGTTAATTTTGAAACAGAATTTAACCTCAAGGAAGTCAATTTGAAACAGAATTTAACCTCAAGAAAGTTAGTTTGAAACAGTATTTAACCTCAGGAAAGTTAGTTTGAAACAGTATTTAACCCCAAGAAAGTCAATTTGAAACAGAATTTAACCTCAACAAAGTCAAATTTTAATACAACTACACCTCAAGAAAGTTTATAAATTCTCCCCCTGGCCTTTCTAGAGCTCTTCATCCCGGTGCTCTCGCCCAGAGAAAAAGAAATAAACTTATTTACGCGGCAAAAACTAAATCCTTTTAAACCCGCAGCTCCAGAACTCTTTTTACAGGAACGTGTTCGTATAATCCTGGGAATAAAATAACTCTGGTCATTACTGGTACGAGGAAATTAATACTATAAACACTGCTACCATTTTTATTTATCTATCTTTTATTTCCTTCACTTCATTAACACTACTGCTACTAAATCAGCCTCTAATGATAATGGTAATCCCACTGCTATGAAAATCCGCCTATAAATTTCACATACAGCTAATCTTCCCTACACGTCAATAATCTGTTCTGAAATACCACAAATATTTCCATTAAACTAATACTGTAAATTCCGGTAATCTGGCAAATCGGCTTTACAGGTAGCAATGGGACTTACCACCTCAACCCACCTCACAAATACCTTTTTCATGGCTTTATTTACCATACCTGTCCACCTTTTCGGCCTACCCCGCCTCCTCCCACATTCGTACTCACTGACATTTACCCTTTCACCACACTATACACCTATTCTCTCCTTACCGCCATTGCATTTAAGCACGCCCTCTTCAACTCTGCTACCCACGAACTTCATCACTCCACACCTTGAACAAATCACATTATTTCTTATCCTATTTACTATTCCTCGTCCTATTTACTCTCAGCACTCAGTACACGTTTATCAAGAACCCGATCTCCTCCGTTCTAATTCCTGACTCCTCGTTTTCATGCCCCACCAAACTCTCACATCCCTATCTTAACATAGGTACTAATTCTCTCACATGCAATCCTTTCGCACCTGCCACGCTCACACACCTGTTTCGTATCAAGGCTTTCGTAGCACCTGCCACTGGATTCAAGGGCCTAAAAAGTTCACAAGGTCCTCATTTTCTCCAGTTAGTAATTTTCAAGTGCAGTGTGAGTGAGTTTATATACACAGCGTGGGAACACACTTTCAACGAGCTCTCAGTGTCATCCGTTTTTCCACTCATCTTAATTCCTAAAAATAATGTGAGGGAAATTACTGGTACACATCTTTAAAGAGTTCTCAATGTCATCACTTTTTCCTCTCACTCCAATTTCCAAAAGATATGTGAATAAATTTTTCGTAGACATTTTTTAGGAACTCTAAATGTCATTACTTTTTTCCACTCACATTAACTTCCAAGAACAATATGAATGAGTTTCCCGATACACGTTTTTGAGTTCTCGTGCCAAAATTTTCCCTCTCACCATAATTTTCAAGGGCAATGCGAGAGAGTTCATAAGCTTCGTGGTGCACATTTTTCCAGAGTTCTCAAAGAGCAGAGGTCAGACGAGGAAGGTGTGCAGAAGATAGGCTTTTGAATTACTCCCTAGGCATGGTTTTGGCAGGATATAAACACGAAAGGGAGGGAGGGACAGACAGACACACAGAAAGATGGATAGATTAGACAGACAAAATGAAGGAACTAAACGTAAGCCAACTCTTGATACCATACACACACATACACGAGAGAGAGAGAGAGAGAGAGAGAGAGAGAGAGAGAGAGAGAGATTAAAATAGGGGTGCTGGGAAGTTAAGATGTGTGTGTGTGTGTGTGTGTGTGTGTGTGTGTGTGTGTGTGTGTGTGTGTGTGTGTGTGTGTGTGTGTGTGTGTGTGTGTGTGTGTGTGTGTGTGTGTGTGTGTGTGTGTGTGTGTGTGTGTGTGTGTGTGTGTGTTTTAAAAGGAAAGCTAAAGGTGTAAAGAAATGAAAGTGCATAGAGTTATGGTATGATATTTACTCACGGAAATGTGTTGGGGAGCACAGTGGTGAATGGGTGAATGGAATTGAGTTAGGCTGGCTGCTAACTGGTGAAAGGAAAACATATAGTTTAAGGAGAGACTATGGAATTTATTTAAGGGTCAGAAAAGATAAAGGATTATGGAATAAAATGGAAAAGGAAATTGGCTAGACAGAGGAAATGAGTAATTAGATGAGTGGAAATAAGTTAATGAGTTTGCTGGATCATAACTGGAAATAAGTTAAGGCTTTTGGGATATTGCATTCCTTAAGAGATTTTTTTTTCTTCTTAGTGCTAGTGTTCTCGTTTTTTATTTGTGCACGCTGCCACGCCCTCACAACGATATTTCTAGGCCAATTTTTTTTTTTTTTTTTTACTTATCTTTCATATACCTGGGCCTAGTCTCTTGAGAAACAAACCTCAGATTTTCGATTCTGGCCTTTAAAATGATTCTACTGGCAAACAATGTAAAAAGATTAAAAAGAAAGGCAAGAAACCATCAGATAACAAAATGACTATCCCAGATAAAGGCACATGTTCTATTTACCCTCGAAAGCGATTGTAGTTACGGTATGTGGCGAGCTTAATTCGAACGTTCCCCCTAGTCTATTATACATGTACCGAAAAAAAAAATAATAATAATAATCTTGTGCTGAACCTGTGAGAGGAAACTATAACAAACGCAAAACTTTGGGAAATGTCATGCATTTGTTCGTAAATGTTGCCTCTAATTTTTTTCTTGCTACCCTTGGGCGATGTTATTTCACACTTGGGAAAGCCCTCACGTATTACAAGCGTTAATGAGGGCCATTCTTAACCACAGAAGTTCAGATTACTGTCCTATGTCGATTAAAAGGCTCTGAAAGCAAGAAGAACTAGAGGGGCACTCAGTGAAGCGCATCTCTCCGAACAGGGCAACGTAATTTCCAAACCACTCTTCATAATGGGTTAGCGTTTCTCATCACTGATTAGGATTTCGAAAAAAGTGTTCCGGATCCAGAATCTGTAATACGATCCGGATCGGTCCGAAAAGTTAACTGATTGTTCCCTGAGACAAGGGCTATCTACCCACTAAATTTGGACCAAATCTCTCTTTTAGTTTTTGAGCAATCCTGCTAACAGACAAACAAACTTACAAACAAACAAGCAGGGGTGAAAACATACTCTTCCTTTCGGTGAGAACAAACTAAGACCGTCATCGAAGTGAAGTGGTTAAGGGCCTGGATGAATAAATATATGGCAGGAAGTGGACAAGGATGAGTGGACTGGAGTTAGAGAATGGACTGGATGAGTTCAAATGGGTCAGAGAGTGAAGTGATATACGGGAGAGAGTATAAGTGAGATGAATGAGTGAGTGGATTAAATAGAAGGATGGGTGGACGGGAGGGATGGATGAATGGTAGGTGGGATGAAAAGAAAGGATGAGTAGGTGGAATGGAAAGGAAGGATGGGTAGATGGGATGGAAGGAAGGAGGAGTAGACAGAATGGAAGAGATGAGTAGATGGAATGGAATGAAGGAGAGGTAGATGGGATAGAAGAATGAGTAGATGGCATGGAAGGAAGAAGAAGATAGAATGGAAGGAAGGATGGGAAGACAGAATGGAATGATACATGGATGAGTAGACTAGATGGAATAAGGATGGGTAGATGGCACGCAAGGATGGACAGGGGTGAATAATGAACGGGTGAGTGAACTGATGGAATCCGTGAAAAAAATTACTAAGTGGGTGAATTAAACCAGTAAGAGGGAAATGAGTGAATGACTGGATGGGTGTGAGTGAGGTGAGTGAAATGAGTGAAATGAGTGCGAGATGAATAACATTATTGGACCGATGTGTTAGATAGGTACATGAATAAAACATGCAATTTACTGGCATTAATTACGCAAATGGAAAGAATATTGAGAGAGAGAGAGAGAGAGAGAGAGAGAGAGAGGCGTACCAGTCCAGTCCATCAGGTGACTCACTCTCTTCCCTCTCATTCTTTCCTTTCTCCCCTTTTCGTCAGGTATTATTTCCCATTATTCTTATTTTCACATCATTATTCCATTTACACCTCTCTCTCTCTCTCTCTCTCTCTTCCTGTCCTTTTTCAGTTTCATCTCTCGTCTTTTCTTTTTCTTTTATCCTGCTCACACACATTCTCCCTTTTCCTATCTCCTTCCTTTCTCAATCCTCCCTCTTCGTGTCTCAATTCTATTCCAGTTTTCTCCCTCCTCTCTTAATTTTCTCTCTCCTGTCTCTCTTTTGTTTCCCCCACTCAAAGTTTTCTCTAGCTCTTGTCTCTCTGTTCTTTTCTGTTTATCCTCTCTCTCTCAATTTCGACTTTCTTGTCCCTCAATAGTCTCCTAATTCATTCCTTCCTCTCTCAATTACCTCTCTTCCTTGTCTATATCCTCTCCTTCACGTAAGTTTCTAGTCTCTCCTAATTCTTTCCCTCCTCTCTTAATTTTCTCTCTCCCTTTCAGTCTCTATTCTCTCCTCATCCTTTCCATCCTCTCTCAATTTCCCCTTTCCCTTCTCTCTCTATTCTCTTCCTCCTCTGTCAAGTTTCTCTCTCCCTTGTCTCTCCATTCCCTCCTAATTCTCTCTCCTCTCCCAATTTTCTCTCATGTCTCAATTTTCTCCTAATTCTTCCTCTCTTCTCTCAGTTTCCCCTCCCTTGTCTCTTCATTCTCTCCTAATTCTCTCCCTCTCCCTGCCTATCCCCCCATCCCACCCCTGCTAACCGCGGTACAGACCCAAGTAAAGGTGTACTGCGTGTTGAGGGAGAGAGAGAGCATCTACACCACACTGCACCACACTATACCACCACAACACACTACACCTTATTACACCACACCACACCACACCACACCACGCCACACCACACTACACACCTTACTACATTACAACACCACATCATACCACACACTCTGCCATACTACACCGCAACACCTAACTCACTGTGCTTCCTGTTTTGCTATCCTCATCTACACACAGAATTAGATGAAGTGATAATATTCTCTTTAACATGTAGCTTCGAAAGGATCATGATGTCTTTTGCTGTTTGTTTTTCTCTGTGTTCCTTTGCATTCCTTTGTACTAGAGGTCACACCACACCAGTACACCACACACCCATCTCATACATGGTCATTTCACACAACAACACTATACACTTCACTACACCAAACTTCATCACTACAACACAGCACAACACATATATTACATCTACATCTCATTTCACATCACAACACACCTCAATACTACACTACACCTCTTCTCCTCCGGTATTTCTCCTCCTTCCCTCTATCCTTCTATCCTCTCTTCTTCTTTCCTTTTTCACCTTTCTCTCCTCCGTCACTAGGTTATATCACATATCTGTCTCATCTACATTATATAAGGTATCACTTTACATCACCATAAGCATCACAACTAAGAAAACATGCATTCTCAACAGGGCAGTACTGACACTTTCACGCTACCATACCACAACTCACAAACACCACCACCACACCAGCACTTAAACAGCATCACACCTACACCAACCAGCATCACACCAGCACCCAAACAGCAGCACACCACTCACAGAAAAGACCACGCCAACACCCAACAGCAGCACACCAGCAGCCTAACAGCAGCACACCAGCAATTAAATTGGATCACACCAACACCCCAACAGCACTTCACCTACACCCAAGCAGCAGCACACCAGCATCCAAACAGCATCACACCAGTCCTCAAACAGCATCACACCAGCATTAAACTATCACACCAGACCTTAAACCACACCACACCATCATCCAAACACCATCACACCACTCACAAACATGGACACACCAATATCCAGACAGCATCACACCAGCACTTCAACACCACACCGGTATTCTTAACCATCCTCCTCAATACCACTCACACCACCGCTCACACTGGTATTTTCAGCCCTAAATAACGGACTAAAAAATGCACTTACACCTTATCACCTTATCTTTATCTTCCACTCGTCTTAGTCATTCGTTATCTTTCCAATCTTTCCTTTCATTACCCCTTTTTCATCACTCTTTTCTATTTCAACTCTTTCAGCATTACTTTTTGTCGTTTCCTTTATTCCTTTCATTTCCTCTTCTACACTTCCATCATAATCGTCACTATTCTTTTTGCTCTTTTTCCCCTTTCCTCTTATCATTTGTCACTTCCTTCCTCATCCGTTTTATTTATCGGTATTCTCTCCTCTTCCTCTTCTCCATTTCTTTCTCCTTCCCTCACTCTTTCTGTCTTACCTTCTTCTCGTGTTTTTCTTCGTCTTTTCTAACTCGTCATCTCTCTCTCTCCCTCCTCCTTCTCCCTTCTCTCTTGTCCTCCTCCCCCCCTACCTTCTTTCCTCTTGTTTTCCTCCGTTTCTCCTCTGGTATTTCTTCCTCTTTTCCTCCATCCTTCTCTCCTCTTCTTCTTCCTATTTTCATCTTTTTCTCCACCGTTATTTCTTCCTCCCTGCCTCCTTCCTTCTATCCTCTCTTCTTCTCCTACTCTTTTCCATCTTTTTCTCCTCCGTCATTTCTTCCTCCCTCCCAGCTCTCCTTTCTCCCTTATCAATAATCCCTCCCCTCTCCCTCTCCCCTCCCTTCTGCCCTCCCCACCCCCCTTATCCTCCCCCCTTCCCAGGCCAGGCCGCTACACAACCCTCGTCTGACCATCATTTGTCTTAATTCCGCCTCACATTCAGGCAACCGAACCCTTTCTATCCCTTCATATCTCTCTCTCTCTCCCCTTCTGCTCCTTCCTCCCACCATTTCCCTTTCCTCCCTTCTCCCTATCAAAATGTCTTCCCTCCAACAACCCCCACACCTGAGTTTCCTCGTAAAATCTTGGTCAATATTAACCAACTACTGTTCTGCATATTAGCACAATCTTATGGGTTCAGGTTCAAGGTGGTGTTCAGATGCTAGTGATGCAAGATCTGAACCCACCTGGCTATTAAAGGTAAAAATCTCATTAGGTTTGGACGATATGAAATAAAGGGATACGCTAATTCTCGTATATTTATTGAGTTTTCCTTTACGAACGTCCCTCCTTGCGTTCTGATACAGATTCGTGATGCAAAAAGATACGAAGCAAAATTACAACCTGGTACTAAAATATTAACTGGATATCGATAATCTCACCTGGTTTGGATGAGAGAGAGAGAGAGAGAGAGAGAGAGAGAGAGAGAGAGAGAGAGAGAGAGAGAGAGAGAGATTGTTGTTGTTATTAATTTATACGATGATCTCATTAGGCTTTGACACGGGTTCGAAACTGTCAAGGAACCACTGACCCCTCCCCCAGCGACCTTCACCATTCCCCTCTCATCCCCCAGCCCCCCTACCCGACCCCCCACCCCCTGCCTCCTTCCCCCACCCCACCCCCCTATCTAACATCCATCCCCCTCCCTTTTCCCCACCCATCCTTCACAACACCTCTTTCATCTACACTGTTCTCGCTTTGTACATTATCTCTGCTGTTCTTTCATCATCCTCATCCCTTCCAACGTTCTCTCTCTCTCTCTTTCTTTCTCTCTCTCTCTCTCTCTCTCTCCTTTTCTCTTTCGAACTCCCTTTCTTCTCCCTTCTTCCTCCTCTTCATTCCCTTTCTTTCTCCCTCCCACTCGTCCCTCTTCCTCCCTCACATTCCCTTGCTCTCCTCATCTCCCCCTTCCACTTCGTTTTCCTCATCCTCTCTTTACATGTCTCCTCATCTGTTCACATCGCATTGCTCTTATTTCCTCTCCTGAACCCCTCTCCCTTCTCTTCCCTACCTCTCCCCTTACCTCTTTTCTCAACCTTTTCTCTCCTCTGCCCACACCTTCCCTCCCCTCTTCTCCCTGCTCGTTCTCTCCTCTCCCCTCATCACGTCGTTCTTCCCAAACTTTCCTCTTCTTGCTTTCTCTCCTCTCCCAGTCTCTTCCATCCCCCTCCCCTAACCCTCCCCTCCCCTCCTCTCCCCTGTCGTCTCCACCTGCTTCACATTTTCTTTCTAGTCTACTCTCATTTTTTCTCTCCCCCCCCACCTTTCCTCTTCTTATCTTCCCTCTCCTACTAACATCTCTCCTCCCTTCACCTCCCCTTCCCCTCCGCCCCCACTCAGCTGACCTCTCCAACCTAGTGTCATATTACCAACCAAGGGGCTCTTGTTAGTCTCTCTCTCTCTCTCTCTCTCTCTCCCTCCTTCCATCACCATAACATTTATTTTTATTCCATCTCTCAACCTTAAGAAAACAATTTACGTGACACACACACACACACACACACACACACACACACACACACACACACACACACACACACACACGCACACGCACACACTATACAGACCCGTGTAAAAGAAGTAGGTCTTGTCTACATAAACACCATCTCATCACCTTCATTAGCCAGCCAAGCAAACCTGATATAAACATAGGGCCTTCTACAAACACGAGGCAGTTAGGGGTCGTGTGAGGGGGAGATGGGGGGTCAGGAGGGGAAGGAGGGGGTCAGGAGGGGTCAGGGGGATGTGAGCTTAGGTGGAGAGGGAGGGGGATAGAGGAGGGTCAGGTGGAAAGGGAGGGGATAAAGGTGGGTCATGTGGAGAGGGAGGCGATATAGAAGAGTCATGTGAAAAAGGAAGGTGATGGAGGAGGGATAGGTGATGAAGATAAGGGAACAGAGGGAGGTAAGATGAAGGGCAAGGGGATAGATAAGGGTAGGTGGAGGAGGGACGGTGGATAAAGATCAGGTGGGGGGAGGAGGGGATAGAGGAGGGACAGGTGGTGGAGGAGACAGGGGATAGAGGAAAGTCACATGGTGGAGGGAGGGCATAGAGGAGGGTCAGAAGAGGGAGGAGATAGAGGAGGGTCAGGTGAGGAAAGGAAGGGGACAAGAGGAGGGTCAGGTGGAGGGGGAAAGTGATAGAGGAGGTCAGGTGGAGGGGGGAGGGGACAAAAGACAGAAGAGAGACTGGTGTAGGCGGAGGAGATAGACGAGGGCCAGGTGAAAAAAAAGGCGGGGATACTGGAGGGTCAGGTGGAGGGGTAGGAGAAAGAAGAGAGTCAGTTGGAGGGGGAAGGAGATAAAGGAGGTATGATTGAGGGGAAAAGATAAAGGAGGTCAGGTGGAGGGAAAAGATAAAGGAGGTTCTGGTGGAGGGGCGAGGGGAGAGAGAAGGTCATGTGGAGGAGCGAGGAGAGAGAGGAGGAAGAGGTAGATGGGGGAGGGGCTAGAGGAGGCCAGGTGGATGGGGAGGGGATAAAGGAAAGTCAGGTGGAGGAGGGAAGGAATAGATGAGAGACAGGTGGAGCGGGGGGGGGAAGGAGGGGCTAGAGGAGGGTGGAGGGCGGGGGCCATGACAGAGTACGCTGGAGTGGACGTCTGGCAGTACTAATTATATCCTACACACGCCTGCGACCGCAACACCATCCAATCAACTCCTTTTCTTCGCTTCCGTCTCGGGGTATAGACAGACCGTTCCCTAAGACTCAGCAGTTCATCTACTTGCCACACGACAATCAACTGCGAAAAAGTGGTGAAAAAATGCCGAATGCGAAGAGCCCCACTGGGAGGAATTACTGTCATACCTTAAGGCGCCGTAAAGACTGAAATCTAGAGGTCATATCAGAAGGTACCATAACAACGAAGAACAGCGCCTTTGTCCTGAGAGAGAGAGAGAGAGAGAGAGAGAGAGAGAGAGAGAGAGAGAGAGAGAGATTCACATTATACTGAAGATGTCTCGAACTTTGGGTGAGCGTTAGAGCCTTCACAAACCATTAACCACAATAAGCTCCCCTAAGAAGAATATAATTGTCTTTAGTAAAAAATAAACCCAATAAATGTCAACGTACTGAAAGGTTAAAAAAAAAGAAAAATCCATGGGACCAGTTTGAAGACAGAGCTGGCTTAAAACAACTACCCTTTTCATAAACCAGTATTGCCTGAGGATCTAACCGAGCATATAATTACACACACACACACACACACACACACACACACACACACACACACACACACACACACACACACACACACACGTACACACACAAAGAAAAAAGTAAGAGGAAAAAAAAAGAAACATACGCATCCAAACACACGATGAAACGCTAATCTACAGTACCTCTCTCTCTCTCTCTCTCTCTCTCTCTCTCAAGTCCCTAGATACCCTGGCCGTCCCACTGGTCTCTCCACGTCATGTAGGTTTCACAGACGACATATTTCTGTGTCGCTCGAGGTTTCACGGTTTTTCCTTTTTAGGCGCGTTCTTTGTTATTTCAATTTTCTATGTTTTATATTTTTCTTGTTCTTACTATACATATGCTGTCTATCTATCTACAACGTCTATCTATCCACTCATCTATCTATATCTATCCATCCATTTACCTATTTATATCAATCAATCAATCAATCAATCTATCTATCTACTTACCTATACATCTATCTATGAAGGTGTATTTTCTCTCTCTCTCTCTCTCTCTCTCTCTCTCTCAGCCAGAAGGAAAACAACACACAAATGGACATTTCACAACAGCCTCGGGGAAAAATCAATCACATATCTGTACTGCATCTTCAAAAAACAGTCTTTTCCTCTCTCTCTCTCTCTCTCTCCAACCACAAGCAGCTTTGTCTTGCAAGAGACTGAGGGTAGACGGAGGAAGTAAGGAGGGAAGAATGGAGGAAGGGAGGACGAGAGAGGGGAGGGAATAGGGAGAGGTGAAAAGAATGTGTGTGTGTGTGTGTGTGTGTGTGTGTGTGAGAGAGAGAGAGAGAGAGAGAGAGAGAGAGAGAGAGAGAGAGAGAGAGAGAGAGAGAGAGAGAGAGAGAGAGAGATTCCACCCCAGTTTCGGATCGCTCAAAGACAACTGTGGAATCTTTCTGAAGCCTTTGGGATGCCTCTTAGATACAGCAGACTCATGTTAATATACTCCTGACCACAAGTCCTTATTTCTTCATGCTTTTATCTTATATCATGTACCTAATAAAATACTTCAAACTGGGCAGAGCATCTAGTAAATACTTCAAAACAAAACCGGAGTGAATAACAACGTGAAAAAGACAAAACGATAATATTCCCGGCTATATATTTTTTTTTTTTTAAACTCATATAGAAAATAGCGTGACATGGACGACACAGCAAAAACCATTTTAGTTTTGTGTGTGTGTGTGTGTGTGTGTGTGTGTGTGTGTGTGTGTGTGTGTGTGTGTGTTGCTACGGAGACCCTGTTTATTTTAGGAACTGTATACCATCTTTTACGAGTAAGCTTTCTGGGGTACTAGTAAATAACGTTAACTAATTCCACTAATTTCTCTGATAAAGATCTCTCATGTTATAAATTCACTCCCATAACGAATCTTTTATCGTTTTCTTCCTGTTTGCGGACGATTTTGCCAGACTGAGGGAGATCCTACGACCTGGAAGAGTCTGATAAAGCCCTCATTGACCCTTTGCCTTCTTGTGGGCACCCATAAATAAATGAAATAATTTAGAAGCAGCAAAAAATAAATATATAAATAAATAAAATAGAAGACGACACTGTAATAAAGCAATTATAATTATCAATAATAATTCTGTTTTGTCGTACTTCAGTTTGGTTGTCAAGTGTTTTGCAACTATAAATGAAGATAAAAGCACATACAAGTCATCTCATGCGTATTTATGAGGTCTCATGAAAAATTTTGCAATCATAAAAAAAAATATTCTAGGGCATTTTTTGTTACACACACACACACAGGTCCAGTTCTCGACCGTTACGGAGCTACTGTTACTTATGGCCTTATCAGTGAATTATCAGACCATTTTCGCCCATAAAGTCATCAGTGGCCTAATTGTAGCTTCGTAACGGCAGAGATTAGCTCAAGATTAACCACCCAAAGTTTCTCAAATATTTCCCGGGATGCTGTTTATACACGACTTAAGAAAGTTTATGAATACGGCTCCTGGGACGAACACACAACTTACAGTCAGACGCAAGGCTCGGTGGACAGTTAGCCACTTCATCCCGAGTCTGTCATTCTTATCTCTTGCTGCCACCAGACGATTTTATTTAGCTTAGGGGAGGGCTCTACGAACTGGAGGGGGTTTGACAGAGCTTTCATTAACCCCTTCAAGCCAGAGGTCCTCCCTTATAAAAAAAAAAAAAAAAAAAAATCCTCTGGTGGCAACGTATCAAAAAGAAAAATAACCCTTGAAGACGATGAGATTATTTTCCCTTCTATTTAACTTAGAATCTGATGCTCTTTAAGGGAGAATTTCTACAGGGAATGGGTTAACAAAGGCTATACTTAAACCCTCAAAGTTCTACGTGTCTCTCGCATGCTGAAGAAAATCGTCTGGTGGTATAAAGATAGAAACGTGATATTTGTCGTGACGATGACGTGGTTTGCTCCTTCGATATGGGGTGTCTGAGGCGGGTAAAACAATTGAGAGAGAGAGAGAGAGAGAGAGAGAGAGTGTGTGTGTGTGTGTGTGTGTGTGTGTGTGTGTGTGTGTGTGTGTGTGTGTGTGTGTGTGTGTGTGTGTGTGTGTGTGTGTGTGTGTGTGTGCTTCCATCTTCACCCTGGCGACACTATCATTTCATTCTTACTACCAATACACCGATTTACTCGATTAAGGACACACCTGTACTAGTGAGGGGATTAATGAAGGATAAATCTAATCCTACATCTCAAACCCTCTCCTGAGCTGAACAAAATCGTCTGAAGGTAGTTAGCGTTGTGTATGAAGGCATCGTACTGAAGGGGTTTTGGATGGAATGGGAAAGAGTGAACGTGAAAAAGGTTGGAGGAGGCGAGGACCGATGTGGATCAGGGATGGTGAGGGATGAGGGGGGGGGGGTAGTGGCGTAACGTGGAAGATGGTGGTTGCTTATCATCATCATCATCATCATCACCACCGCCACCATCACTCATCACCATCATTATCATCTATCGACCCCACCATCACTACCATCATCATCACCATCATTATATCAACCCCACCACCAACACCACCACCGTCGTCATCATCATCATCATCATCATCATCATCATCATCATCATCATCATCATCATCATCATCATCATCACCACCACTCATCATCATCATCTATCGACCTACCATCATCACCATCATTATATCAACCCCACCACCACCGTCATCATCATCATCTATCGACCTACCATCATCACCATCATTATATCAACCCCACCACCACCATCATCATCATCATCATCATCATCATCATCATCATCATCATCATCATCATCATCGTCATCACAGTACACAAGGCCTAATGGAGCGGCGATGAAACAGCACAAAACGTCGAGCCAAATCAGCATCAGGGGTAAATTATCGACTGAGGGAGGGTGGGTGAGTGGGTGTAGGGTGGGTAAAAGAGGGTGGAGGGTGGGAGGACTGGGTGAGTAGACACAAGGTGGGTGAATGAGTTAGTGGGGTGGGTAGATGAGAGGGTGGAGGATATGAGGGAGTGGATGAGACGACATGAGGGGCTGAGTGGGTGGTGGGTGTGTGAATAAATGAAGGGTGGGAGAGTGGGTGGAGGGTAGATATGTGAGTAGGGAGTGAGTGAATGAAGGTGGAGGATCAGGGGAATGGGTGGAGGGTGAATGACGGGGTGGAAGGTGAGTGTTTGAGTGGATGGAGGGGAAAAGTTGACGAGGGGAAGACTAACTGAGTGGAGGGAGGGTGGAATTAGATATGCTGGGTGGAGTGGGGACGAAACTATCGATACTGGGTGGAGTGGCAGTGGAAGTGGTGGTGTTGTGTGACGTAAGAGTGACATGAAACTCGAGTGTCAATAAAGACATATGTGTGTTTCTCAGTAAAGGCTGGTAAAGGTGTGAGGTTCCAAGAAGTATGAGAAGTCTGAGGGATGGATTGAGGAAGTAGAAATGCCAAGTCAACTTAAACTAGTGATAAACAAGGTGCTGGGTACAAGTTTTAATAATAATGATAGAAACATGCAAGGAGACCGATGGGGATTCAGGGAATTAAGTGGATTAGCACAGGCAACGAGAAAAATACTGCGTAAGAATAAACACACACACACACACACACACACACACACACACACACACACACACACACACAAAGAAAGGATAAGGAGGAAAGGAGAAAGAATCGGAGTGAGGAAAAGACAAAATGTGGCAAAAGAAATAACATGACAATGGGGAGGAGGATGGAGCTGATAAGACTATTAGCAAAATAATATCATATTGACTAATAAAATAATAATGGATGAAGGGAGTGGAAAAAAAAAAAAAAGAATAGAGTGGGAGAAAATGGTTGCGAGAAAAAGAGAAGGGGAGAATATTCAAGACTAACACAATAAAAAAAAAAAGGGGGGGGGGGGGGAGACGGGTAGGTAAAAAAAAAATACTCAAAATATAATACACAGAAACAACATTAACTAGAAAGCACTCAGACAGCGCATACCTCCGCCAATGCTACTGCCATTAAAAAGTATCTGGATCTGGATTCGTGGAGATATTTATGAGGAATACATAGGATCCGGATCCGCCCCAAAACTTAATCAACTCTTCCTTGATCCGTAACCCACTCTTCCACAAAATTTTATTGAAATTCATTGAGAACTTTTGGAGATATTGTGCGGGATACATGGGATCCGGATCAATTTAACCAATTCTTTCTTCACTCATGGCCCACCCTTCCACAAAAATATTGAAATTCATTGAGAACTTTTGGAGATATTGTGCGGGATACTCCGGACCAGGTTCCGTCCCAAAATTTAATCAATTCTTTCTTGGCCCATGGTCCACCCTTCCAAAAAATTTCACTTAAATTCATGGAGAACTTTTGGAGGTATCATTTTTTTTTTTTTTTAATGCGAGGAAGAAGGAACCAAAGGCCATGAGCCCGCAGTAACAGTTCCCTCCAAGAGAAAAACAAAATACAATATAGAGCCAAATTCAAGATCCGATCATTTTGAGATGCCTGGACACACTGCGTTTGAAAGACTGGAGATCATAGGCAGCAGGAAATACAGACAGAGGGAGACAGTTCCAGAGCTGACCTGTTGCATAAATGAAAGACTGGGAGTAACGGTTAACTCTTGCATTAGAGAGTTGGACAGAAAAGGGATGAGAGTTTGCTGCCAGACGGGTGCTACGCGCCCGTCGTAGAGGTGGAGGAATGCAAGCAGATAGTTCAGAGGAGCAGTGACCATTAAAGTAGCGATAGAAAAGAGATAAAGATGCAACAGTGCGGCGAAGAGACAGAGGTTGAAGGGAGTCAGTAAGAGGAGGAGAGTTAATGAGACGAAAAGCCTTTGACTCCATCCTATTGAGAAGAGCTGTATGTGGGGAGCCTCCCCACACATGAGAGTTGTACTCCACACAGGGGCGGATAAAACTCCTGTATAGAGTCGACAATTGTGCAGGGGTAAAGAAAGAGCGGAGTCGGCTTAGCACACCCTATCTCTTGGAAGCAGATTTTACAAGAGATGTAATATGATCTTTCCAAGATAAGTCCCGAGTAAATGAAACCCCAAGCATGTTCAAGGATGATGCAGGATTAAGCTGAATATTATTAAACATTAGTGGGTATACCTGTGGAAGATTTTGTCGGGTTGATAGGTGTAAGAACTGAGTCTTAGATGCATTAAAAACAACCATATTATTTTTACCCCAGTCAGAGATACGAGCCAAATCAGACATTAGGTGTGCCACAGTCTCATCCCTTGTTTGTTGAAGTAACTGTTGAGATGTGGTCACACAGACAAACACAGGCGAATACATAACCTCCTCTCACATCGTTGGCGGAGGTAATGAACTAATACGATAAAAACATGGATATAATAACAAAGCAATTAAAAAAACGTAACAGACTTCGCCATTTATCCACTCAGAGTATAGAGAGAGAGAGAGAGCGAGAGAGAGAGAGAGAGAGAGAAACCACCTCTTATGTGACGGCCGCAGACACCCGCGGCGAGGACGATTGCCTACTCGAGCAATAGATTCACAAAAAATAAAAAATAAAAACAAAGGAAAGAGCGAAAAGGGAAGCAGGAAAGTAAAGAAGGAAGAGGAAAGAGATAAAGACAGGGGTAAAACATGACGAAAAATAAAGGACAACAGGGAAAGGAAAACGGAAAAAGACGGTGGACAAAAGGAAAAAAAAGAAACCGGAAAAAGGAAACTGGAAAGGAAAAAGGACACTGGAAAGATGGAAAAAAAGGACCTGAAAAGAAGGAAGGGAGAGATGGAAAAAAGGAAACTGTAACAAAGGAAAAAAGGAACTGGAAGGAAGGAAAAAGGGGAACTGTAAAGAAGGGAAAAAGTTACTGTAAAGAGGGAAAAAAGGAACTGGAAAGGAAAAGAATTAACTGGAAAGAAGGAACAAAGGAACTGGAAAGAAAGAAAAGGGGGAACTGGAAAGAAGGAAAAAGGGGAACTGGAAATAAGGAAGAAAGGGAACTGGAGAGAAAGAAGGAAAAAGAACTGGGAAGAAAGAAGAAAGGGAACTGGAAACAAGGAAGAAAGGGAGCTGGAAAGGCATAAAGGAATCTGTAAAGATGGATAACATGATGAGAAAGGAAAAACAAAGAAAAAGAAGGGGAATGGAAAGAGGAAAAATTCAGAAAGGAAGGAAAGAAAAATAAAACTGCAAATAAAGAAAATGTAGCCTGGGAACAGAGCCGCTCATCTTTTGTACATTTTTCTCTCTCTGTCTGTCTGTCTCTCTCTCTACTTCTGTCACCACATTATTACATTCAGATTACAAGACTCCTCTGACTGTGCAGAGAGTTAACGAAGGCTACAAACTGTACCTTCCATCAGAAGAGTTCACTCTTGGATAAAATCGCCCGCAGATACCAAAGTCAAATAAAAACGAAGAAAGCAGAGGTCTTGGTAAACTGGAATAAGGTCTGAAGCCCCTCCAGTTAGACATGTTTCTGCAAAGATGAATAAAATCGTCTATGGATAGCAGTAATGATATTAAAAAAAAGCGTCCTCTGACTGATGGGATTAAACCTAAGCTTGAATGAAACAGCCTCCAGTCTAATAAGGAATTCCGAAATATATATATCCGGGTATAGGTTATCAATTTCATCAGTGCCGAGCAATTAATTCCTCTTCCTAATCTCTAGTCAATAATCAGCATCAAAGGTACAGGAAACAAAATAATCGCACGGCCGTAATTCTCACTCCAATAATTACAAGCCGATTAGAGTATCAAAGGAACAGGTGAACTGAGCCTACGTGAGACTGATAATAATCGTAAAATATCTCGTACTCTGCAGTTTGAGGGGAAGAGGGGGTTGCTGGGAGGGACGCCTTCATACGGTTGCACCTATATAACCGGGCGACTCCACTGCTTTTGTCCCCCGAAAACAGAATGATGGACTGAAAAAGAGTGATAATTACCTTCAGTCCACTGGGTTCACGTTTCAGATGAACATGGGGCTAGTACTACTACTACTACTACTACTGCTATTGCTACTACTACTGGGGGTGCCGGTGGTCCATGGGTCAGAAGGTCCAGCTCGCAAGTACAAGAACATGAGTTTGATCTGCCGGCTGGTCAGACTCATAGACTAAGTTTGTTTCTCCCTTTCCCCCGTTAACCTAGTAGTGCAATTGGGGACCTGGACGTAACTTCAATGCCTGGATGTTGTACTGTAGGGGAAGCTTGGGAAGTAATAGAAGTTAATTATACGCATTTAATTATATGCCTTAATGAGTCTCGTGCAGTCTATTACGCATTAACCTACGCCTTGTACACTTTCAATATTACTAAGTCTTTTCGCACGTAGATCTGAAAAAGGGACCTGGGGCAAAATTCACAAACTTAGGATCAATTCTTGTCGTAACTAAGATTTGCTTTTGCTGGAAGACTAATAGACTTGGGAAAACTTCTTGCTCTCTCATGGTCGGGACAGTTCTGGTACTCTGCTTCTGTTAACGTCAGAGTATTTTATCTAAATACCTGAGTACTTGTTTCAGTTCTATTTATTTAACAGGGTATTTATTTAATAGTTTTATTCTTTTAACTGAGTACTTATTTAACAGGGTGAATCACAGGAGCATGAGTGTTACGAGCCCTGTCTCCCTCTCGCCAAACGATGTCTTAGGCTGGGAAGATGGGGCATGAGGTAGATAGGGAGGTTCAGGGGATAATAAGGGCAGTTGCAGAGCTAGAAAAGGGTGGATTTTGTTGGAGGGGAGGAGGGGTTGATTAGGGCAGCTAAGAGAAGACGTTGGCTACTATAATGCAGTTACATAAAAGGGTAGTTATATGACACGGTAGTTACAGGGTTGGGAAGAGAGGGAACGGCGTGGGGGGAGTGGTTAGGGGATAGATTGAGCAGTTAAGGGCAAAAGTAGGTTGGCTGGAATATAATACTTGAGTTATCCCGAACATAAGAAGGTTCATTCTGACAGTACTGACACTCACACTTCTATTTCTCACTCTCAGCTGAATAAAACCGTCTGAAGTTAGCTGCAATGGAATACTAGAACCACCCCGACCACGATAAGATTAACTGCAACAACAATCCCTCAAACGATCCTCATCACCTCATTTCCCCTCCTCCTCTGCCGTGAAAATCGTCTGGGGAGAGGGAGAATTGGCCCTTAACCCTCTAATGGTCCGGACAGATCTAGTGTTCTATTCCAGTTAACGCCAAACGATTTTATTCAGCTGAGTGTGCCATAGCAGACTGAATACTGATAGTTACCATTAAACCTCTCATGGTCAGGACATCTGTAGCATTTTATTCCTGACGATTTTCTACACCTGAGTGTGTCGTAGAAGCCTTAGAATATTAACTACCCTAACCATCCCTTCCCTAACCACCCCATTCCTCCTCTTCCCTAACTTCAGCTGCCCTAACATCCCCTAGACGGCCTTCAGCATCTCGTTTCTCCTCCCAACACGTGAGTTTTATATCTCTTAGGTTCTAATTCCTCTGCTCAATCCTCGAATGGCATCCCTAACCAGCTTACTGCATCTCTGAACTACCCTACCTTGAAACTGCATCCCTCAACGGCCCTAACTATGCCCTAAACGGCCCTAACTACCTCATTCCCCCTCTTCCCAACCCAGTAACATCCCTAACTAACCTATTGCATCCCTCACCGGTCCTAACCACCCCACTCCCCTTATTCCCAGCCCTGTAACTTGCCTAACTAACCTACTCCATCCCTCAACGGCCCTAATCGTCCCCTACGCGGCTCTAACCATCCCCTAAACGGCCCTAACCACCTCATTCCTCGTGCCAATCCCCGAGCATCGTCTGGGGAGGAGGGCAGGAGGCGTCCCCCACCCTTAATCACATGTATGTCCCCGCTTCGAATCCCGACTCAAAGCGAATATGTAATGAGGCGAGAGAGTGCAGAACCCCCGCAGTCTTTAATCTGCTTAAGAGCCCCCTTGTAATCACCTTTGCAAATTGCGTCTTCCCCGTTGCTACTCTCTCTTACTCTTTTCTCTGTTTTCCTCTTTTCTTCTCCTTTCTCCGTCTTCTTCATCAGCCCTCTTCTCTCCTCTCTTCATCCCATCCTTTCTTTCTTCTTTCCTTCCTTCCTTCCTCCTGCTCCTACTCCTTTCTTCTTTCGTGTCTCTTCCTTTTTTTTTATATATAATTTCTTTATCATACTCTTTTTCTATCCCTATTGCATCTTTCCCTCCTCCTCCCCATCAATTAATAATTTTCATATTCATATCTCCTTATCTATCTTCTTGTGTCTTCTCTTCATTTCATTTCCCATTTCCCGTCTCCTATCCGTCAATTTTTATATCAGTATTCATAAATCTTCTTTATATCTGAATAACACCTGCACACGGTAGCGTTGGCGTATTTCATGTTTGACTCTGTTGGTTCTTCGTCTGTCCTTCTACAATATTATGGAAACACATGGAAGAAATTGAACCCAACTTGAAACAATGACTAAGAACCACCAAAGGAACACGTGATTAAATTTTGGCCCCAAAATGTCAAAGGTCAAGGTGAAAATAATAGAAAAATGAAACTACTGGACTGAATTGTACCAATTTGGAATGAAAGCTGAGGAAGATTAGAGGAAACAGAGATCAATCTTTATGGGAAAACGGTCAAAGGTCAAGGTCAGGGTCAAGGTCAGAGGTCGAAGTAAAGGTCAGAGGGCACGGTAAAGGTCAATGTCAAGGTCAGAGGTCAAGGTCATCTCTTCGGCCCTTGGACAGACGATATCAATATTTCACATTTTTGGCTTGGGCACTACATACTGTACATTGAGTTCTTGTACATTCATAGATCTTCTCATCATACTCCTCTTAACTTCTCCCTTATATGCTCTCCGTCTGTCTATGTATTCCCTCTTACATCTTCGCCACATCTTTAAATCTCCTTCATATCTTCCCTCAACACATTCCTCTCAAATTCTCTTCCTCCCCTCTGTTCTCCTCATACAGTACATCGGGTCCTTCATTTTCTTACATCTCTCCCTCTGCATCTTATTACATTCTCCCCTCCTCTCTCTCTCTCTCTCTCTCTCTCTCATTTGTCCCTAAATTCACCTCCTCCTGCCCCTCATCAACCCTCCTTCTCCCACACCGCAAGTTCATCAGTGTTTCATCTTCCTTGTCTTCACCTTCCTCATTAAATTCACTTCTTCCTCATTTAATATCCTTTCGTCTTCCTCGCATTTTAATTTCTTTGTCTCATCATCCATCTTGGCGTATGTCCTCCTCTCCATCTTTTTTTCTTAGTCATCTCATTGCCTTCTTATCATCTTTCTTCATGTCTCACTTCAATTTCTTCGTTTTTCCTTCTCTGGGTCTTTATATTTTCATCTTCATCTCATTTACCTACTTTTCATCTCCCTTTATGTTTCACTCATTTCGTTATTTTCGTCTTCTCAATTATTTTTTCTTCGCTGCATCTTATACTGCGTCTCCGTTAATTAATTTTATCCATGTTAGGTTGCTTTCATCTTCCTTCCTTATTCACTTCTACTGTTTTTATCTTTTCTTCTTCCTCGTATTTACTTCATTTCTTTTCTTCATCTTTACAGTTTCACTTTTTCTTCAGCATCTTAATCCTTTTATCTTCCTTGCATTTATTCCAATTATTTTCATATGATTTCCTTATGTAATCTTTTCTCTGCATCTACATTTTTTTTCCCATTTTCCTCATATATATCACTCACTTAAATTTTCCTTCCTTGTTCTCTTCTTCCTGTACGTCTGAATTCCTTAACCTTTATCTCAGTTTCTTCTTTTCATCTTCCTTCCTAGTTCATTTCTCCCTCTTCACCTTCCTTAATATTTTCAACTTTACCTCATTATTTATTTCCATCTTCCCATTTCACTCCTCTTCATCTTTCTTTTTCACTCATCTTCCTTTCTGTCTCCTTCCCATTCTATCTTCCTACCCTTCCACTATACCCCTTTCATTATAACTTGGCCAAAACTGCCATCTCTCCACCTTGAATGCTGAGTTGTAACCAAAGATCAACACTAGAATACAGTGCTAATCAAGACGAAGTGCTATGGAAAGGATATAGAACCGTAGTTTTGTCTTTTTCCGCCAATGAGCTACGTGTAATCATTTTCAAAGGCCAAAAATCTAGGCCAAGTCAGAGTAAAATGAATATAGTTTCCACCCTCTCACCATCACTGTCTGTATTCTTCTCCTCCTACTAAGCAAACTCATCTCCATCACTGTCTCTTCATCTCCATACACACACACACACACAACTTCCCACCTTAATCACTATCTCGTCACCCGACTTTATTTCCATTCCTACGTTCTCATCTCTCACCAAATTTGCCCTTCCTCCACCATCCTCAACATCTCTCTCTACGTCATCTCTAAGATAAATTCTGAAGCGTCTTCAAAACCCGCTTTAATCTATTTCACGTCTCCTCCTCTTATTTTTTTCTACTCTCCTCCTCCCTCTCACTTCTCCCTCTTCCACCATCTCTTAATCCTCCTTTCCTTCACCATCTCCAATACTCTCTTCCCTCCATTTCATCTCTCTTCTCTCCCTCATTCGTTCTCCTCTCCTCCTCCCTTCTATTTCTCCCTCCATTGCCATCTCTTCCCTCCTCACCATCTCCTACACCCTCATTCCTCTCAGCTACCTCTCCCATCTTTATGCAATTCTCTTTTCCTATCAATTAAACCCTTTTCCCATCTCCCCTCTTTCTCTCATATTTTCTCCATCCCCCTCTACACCAAGCCCCCTTTTCCTTTCTTCCTCCTACACGCTCTTCTGTATATCCCAACTTTCCTCCCTCCCTCTTTCCCTCTCTTCCTCCCTAATCCTTCTACCTCGTTTCGTCTTCCTTTGTTACCCTCTTCCCACTTTGCCCCATTCCTCTTCCTTCGGTACCCTTCTCTCTAAACCTCACCTCTCTTCTTCTTCTTCTTTCTCTCTCTCTCTCTCTCATTCCTTCTGTTCCTTCTTTACCCAACCCTTTTCCTAGTCTCTCTAATTCCTTCTCTTCCGTCGCCACACTCTTACTTTCATACCACCTCCTCTTACACCCTCTCTTCCTCACATCGCCTCTCTCCTCTCCCTCATTTTCTCTTTCCATCTCTTCTCCTCTCATCCTTCCTTCCATGCCACGACGATAGCTACATTAATTTTTTTCCCCTAACTTTACAAGCCTCATCCCTCAATCCCATATCTTTCCTGCTCTTCCTCATTCTTCCTCCTCCTCCTCTCCATCTCCTTCCTTTCTCTCCTCTTTTCCATCTCCCTCCTCCTTTTCCTCTCCATCTCCTTACTTTCTCTACTCCTTTCCATCGCCTTCCTTCCTTCCTCTCCTCCTTTCCATCTCCTTTCTTCCTCTCCTCCTCTCCATCTCCTTCCTTTCTCTCCTCCTCTCCATCTCCTTCCTCTCTCTCCTCCTTTCCATCTCCTTCCTTCCTCTCCTCCTTTCCATCTCCTTCCTTTCTCTCCTCCTCTCCATCTCCTTCCTTCCTCTCCTCCTTTCCATCTCCTTCCTCTCTCTCCTCCTCCTCATTTCCTTCCTTCCTTTCCATCTCCTTCCTCTCTCTCCTCCTCCTCATTTCCTTCCTTCCTTTCCATCTCCGTCCTCTCTCTCCTCCTCCTCATTTCCTTCCTTCCTTTCCATCTCCTTCCTTCCTCTCCTCCTCTCCACCTCCTTCCTTCCTCTCCATCTCCTACCTTCTCTCCTCCTCTCCATCATCTTCCTTCCTCTCCGTCTCCTTCCTTCCTTCCTCTCCATTTCCTTCCTTCCTCCCCTCCCACCTCTACCTGCCCCGCCACCACCTCTTAATCAAGTCTGTGTTTACGTGTAGGTTAAATCATACCGAGGGAGACTTTTTTTTTTTTTTTGCCCCTCCCTCCCCCCTCGCCTAGAGTGGCTTGTCCGCCGATGCATACCAAATGGAGGGGAGGAAATGGAATCAATTTGGGGTACTGGGTGAAGGACGAACGGACGAACTGAAGGATGGATGGATTATTGGACAGCAGTGAGATGGATGGATGGATGGATGGACTGACTGATTATGGATGGGTGGATAAATGGACTGCGATGGGACAGACTGAAGGACTGACTGACTGGCTGATCAATGAATGGATGGATGGATGGATGGGTTGCAGAGGGGTGAATTAACTGATGGATGGATGAACGGATGAAACACAGCCTGATGAACAGAGAAGACAAAAAAAAGGGGAGGGGGGGATGGATAGATAGATGGATGGACAGCAAAATGAAGCTCCTAAAGGGAAGAAGTGGAAAGAGGGAAGTACAGAAGATGGGAAAAGAAGAAAGTAATAAAGGAGATGGAAAGGGGTGACCAGAGAACGAAAAGGGAATAAGAATGGGGAGAATATATTAAAAAAAAAAATGGTACAATACAGAGGAGGAGGGGAAGAGTAGACGAATGAGAGGAAGGGAATGGGGAAAAGAAGGGGAATGGGAAGAGGCGAATGGGAAAAGTAAGTGAAATATATGAAGGGAAGAAGAAAAACAGGCAAATGAAAAGTTAAAGGGCGTAACTGAGAATGAAGAGTTTAAGAATAAGGTGTACGAAAGACGATATTAGAGGAAGACACATAACTTAAGAGAAAAATAACAAAATTGAAGGAAAAGGGAGTGAGGAACAAAACCGGAGAAGAGAAAATATATGTGGAAGAGCCTGCTACACAGACATAATATAGAAAAAAGGACGAAAATGGAACTCAAGGGAGAAATGGAAGAAAGGGATAAGCAGGAAAAAGGAGGGTGAAAAAGTGATAGAGCGAAAAAATTAAAGTGCTAATCAAACAGAATGACAAGGAATAGATAAAAGATGAAGACACTGTAGGGAAGGACGAAAACAGGAAAAAAACAAAAAAAAAACAGAAGAGACGTATATTATGGAGTGACGTAAGAAAGAAGTGAACAGGTAAAATTTTTTATACAGCATACACACACAGTAGGGAAAAAAATGGGAAAAGCATGAAAACAGAGAGAAGACAGAGGTATATATACAGAAAAGCAGGATAAAGTGAGGGGATACTCACAAACCTTCTCAAGCTTAAGTGTCAGACTGCTTGCCTATACTGACAGCCTCATTCACGCAGCTACTTAATACTTACTACGACTACCGCCAAACTAAATTCAGGTCTTTCATCACCCAAAGGATTTGATAAATTACCTAGCGTTCTGAGGAGTTAAATGCAAAACTGCCATCTCACAGCCCCCTCCACACCTTTTCATTGCTTCTTTAAAAACAAACACCACCTTTCTCCTTTTTTACCCCTTCCATGAAGGTCCTAGTCTTCCTATGCCCCATAAATGCCCTCCTCTACCCCCTTCAAATGCCCCAACCCCTAACAGCCCCGACTTCGTACTGAAAGGGTAAAGAAGGTTAAGGTTATAGGGAAGGCTAGGAGGAGGGTAGGGGTGATGCACGGCACTGAAGCCGAAACAGAAAATAGAAGAAGTAAATGGTAGTACTCGTGTAGTGTAAGTTTGGTTATTTGCTTGCTGTGGACTGACGTTAGTTTGTAAGCGTCCGGCCCACAAACTCAGAGTCCAACCCATGCCAAGAGCGTCCCCCAAATATGAGGCCAGTACTAAAGCGACAGAGCCACCGAAAAGCCTAGTAAAGGGGTGTTGAAATACACAGGCTACTCCCGCACCCCTCGTAAGAATAGCGTTTATATGACCCATGCTAGTGTCTGACCCTGCCAACCCTGCTGTGGGACCCTTGCCAGGCGTTGTGTGTGTGTGTGTGTGTGTGTGTGTGTGTGTGTGTGTGTGTGTGTGTGTGTGTGTGTGTGTGTGTGTGTGTGTGTGTGTGTGTGTGTCTAAGCAGAGAGAGAGAGAGAGAGAGAGAGAGAGAGAGAGAGAGAGAGAAACAAACCCGTGCCCCCCTCCCACAAACAAGCAACCCAGTGCACCCAGTGAGAACCAAGGCAATACCTGGCGCTGGCACCTAATGAGAGGGTGGCAGGCGGCCCATCACTCACACCTTATGGCCCCACCTATTTATTACCTGCCGTATCTCGCACATTACCACCATAACTCCATCTCCACCCCCTTCCCCTCTCCTGCTCCCCCCTTTCCCCTCCCCCTTCTTCCCCCCTTCACACCTTTCTCCTGCCTCCCTCTTCCCTCTCCCTCCTTCCTCCCCTCTCCCCCCCTCACTCACGTATCAGGCGGGGCGTGAGGAAGGTAACACGAGCTCTGCGTTAAGTGATTCTGTGTCGGGAAACTTTAGACTTATTACAGGTGCTGGAACGTATATTGATTGGATAATACGCTTACTTGCATTAATCTTTTCGTTACTGTGTGTGTGTGTGTGTGTGTGTGTGTGTGTGTGTGTGTGTGTGTGTGTGTGTGTGTGTGTGTGTGTGTGTGTGTGTGTGTGTGTGTGTGTGTGTGTGTGTGTCCAATAAAACAGTCTGGCATCAGCTGGAATATAATACCATGTTCATAATTCTCGACCTAAACGTTTATCAACAGTTTTTAATATTGTTTTAGCTCTGTTTGTTTACGTTTACCGAAATTCCCTGACGTTAGGTGCACCAAATTAGACGATAATTCGTAGCCAAAAGATTAATACCTATGTGGAATTTGCAGATCCATTAAAAAGTGGTTTGAAGTTTGCGATCATTGTAAAAGAATCTCCCTGGGTATGGGAAGTGGTATACAGTACTTACCCACGTATATACATACTATACATGGTCACAAGGGCGGGCTGGAGAAGGGGTTTGACATCTCACCCTCCTTCTCTCCCACCCCCACACACCTTCTTATACTGGATATGCATGTCATGTACGTCAACGCCCAAATATAGAGCTGTTGGCAGCCTCATAGCTCCTACGATATGGAAGGGGGGCTTCATTTTGCCACTTAATCATGTCTTAATGAGATGCTGATGCCTTTTAGCCCTAATGAGTCTCATCACACTCTTCAAGAAAGACAGGTAAGAATTATTATGGCCATGATTATGACATGATAATTAATCGCATCCTGACTGGGATTTTTTGTACTGGAGTCAGTTCTGAGAATATCTAAGAGTGTTCATTCCCTGAGGCTCAACCTTTCTCCTACGCGCAAATGATGACGTCACACCTGCATATGCAACACCCTGGTGCTAACACCGTACCATTCATACTCAGTACATGCTAAGTATATAATATTAATAAAATAATAATAATAATAATAATAATAATAATAATAATAATACCAGGGATTTAAATCACAGCTAATCAAAACTAATAAAAAAATACCAGCAAATAACAATAATTAAGAACATCAAATAGGAAGACAACCCAAACCATAACAAAGAATTAATAAAGCATACCGTCAACCAGATAACAGAAATATATCTATCTATCTATCTATCTATATATATATATATATATATATATATATATATATATATATATATATATATATATATATAATACAGTAGGTGAGCTTGCCAGATTTCCCGTGACGAAGCTAAAGGACAAAAAATTAAAGATATATTTTTATTTTTCATTTTAACTTTATTTCGTTTCTCAATACTCCACCTTATTTTACTTTTATGTATATATTTATTCATTCATTTATTTATTTACTATGCTTTACTTTACTATTTTATTTCATTTAATTCATTTTTTGCCAGTTACATCGATCGTCACTGAATTGGAGTGACGGGTCGACAAGGGAGAAATTTAAAGGGAGGTGTGAGTGGATGGACGGAAGGCTGGGTGGACGGAAGGCTGGATGGACGGAAGACTGGATGGACGGAAGGCTGGACGGACGGAAGACTGAGTGGACGGAAGACTGGACGGACGGAAGGCTGGACGGACGGAAGGCTGGACGGACGGAAGGCTGGACGGACGGAAGGCTGGACGGACGGAAGGCTGGACGGACGGAAGGCTGGACGGACGGAAGGCTGGATGGACGGAAGACTGGATGGACGGAAGGCTGGATGGACGGAAGGCTGGATGGACGGAAGACTGGATGGACGGAAGGCTGGATGGACGGAAGGCTGGACGGACGGAAGGCTGGGTGGACGGAAGGCTGGATGGACGGAAGGCTGGACGGACGGAAGGCTGGATGGACGGAAGGCTGGACGGACGGTATTTTGGAAGGACGAATGGATGAACTGCAGAATAGACAGATGGAAGAATGGGTGGAGTGGCGATCGGATGGATAGATGAACGGATAGGCAGACGAATGAATAGATGGACAAATGGATAGACTGCCGATCGGCTGGATGAACGAAGGGAAAGATGGATGAACCGATGGATGGACGAACGGAAAGATGAACAAATGGGTAAGTGACCGAGGGGATGGATGGACGTACGGATGGATGGACAAACGGATTGGTGGATGGATGGACGAACGAATGGATAGACGAATGGATACGTGGTTCAACGCCTCAGCCCTAGGACGTCGTTTGCATTTTATTCTCGCTACCTCTCATCGATTTCATTCAGCTTAAGGTAGATTTCGGACATAAAGAGGTTAGATACACCCTTCTTTAACCACTTCACTACAAGGTGGCTCTCCCAAGTTGAATAAAATCGTCTGGTACTGGCAAGAATAAACTATAAAAATTCATCATCGTACTGAAAGGGTCAACAACTGGATTAAGACTGACAGATTATTGGATGGATTAACCCCTTCAGTACGGCGACGAATTCATTTCTCTCTTGTTGCTGTACTGCCAGGTTCGTGGGAATGTGAGCCAAGGGGACCGCAGGGCGAAGCTGCTTCTCTCCTGCAGCCTACCATCCTCCTTTCGGGGAATGGAGAGGGAGTTGAGGATGTTTGTATACCCGGGCAGCTCCAGTACCCAGCTACATCGGTGCTATCACATGAAGGCATACTTTTCCAGCACAATTTCAGTCTTGCTACCTTCAGACGATAATCATTTTCAGCTCTGGACGGACCGCTCATAATGGACAAGTTATAATCGTCACCAATGAATTCACTAATATGAATACTGTTAATAAATACCGTACCGAGCGAGGGGGCCAGGGACGAACAAGGACAAAATAAAAATCAGGTCAAAACAGAAAAGGAAAAAGAATCTGTGAGCAGGATATATCCACAGAGACGGAGCTCAGTAACAGAGCTGCTGGATATATTGGTTATGGCTTCATATACTGCACAGAAAACTGGAACGCACAATACACAAATATGTGAATAAACCATATATATATATATATATATATATATATATATATATATATATATATATATATATATATATATATATATATATATATGATAGGAAGCGTTATGAGGAACACACTGAGGTGGTTGGGCCATGTGGAGAGGATGGAGGGTGAAAGACTGACGAAGAGAGTGTATGTGAGTGAGGTGGAGGAGGGAAGAGGGGGGGAGAGGCCGAGGATGAGATGGAGGGATGGGGTGGAGAGGTATATGAGAGAGGGGGGTGTGAGTTGGGAGCAGGGCAGTGAAATGGCGGGGGACAGGGCGACTTGGAGGCGATTTGTTTGTGGCCACCCCAAACGGGATTGAGGCGTCTGACAATAGATAGACAGATATATATATAAACAATCTTTCGCTAATGGCCACAAAAAGAACCATACAGTAGCTACATATAATTACACCGGTACATATAAACCAATGAATACACAATACCGCACATCATTAAACCCCTCGTACATAAATTCATAAAGAAATGCAGGCATAAAACTAGAGGGGCACTCACTGGAGCGCATCACGCCGACAGGGGCAACGTAATTTTGGATCCAGAATCTGTAATACGATCCTGACCCGTCCCTAGTGTTGATCGACTGTTCCCTGGGACTTGGGCTAACTACTCACCAAATTTGCTCCAAATCTCTTTTAGTTTTTGAGTTATCCTGCTAACAAACAAAAAACAAACAGGGGTGAAAACATACTCTCCTTGTCAGAGAGCAACATACAGTAACAATCTAATCTAATCTATTTATCTACCTATCTATCTCTCTATCTACTTATCTCTCACCACAAACTTGTCTACCTATCAGTCAGTTTATCTAAGCATCAATTTACAGACGTCTAAATCCAGAGTTCATCTCGGGTTTATCCAAGTCGCTTTCCCTCATGGCATCTGTCCTGTCACGGAAACCCTTAACACGTACAACGTCTTATATACAGTGTGGGCCAAAAGTTACTTTACCATAATATTATTTTATTAACACTGTTATATTTCAACTAAATAAAGTGTACACCAATTATGTTTCAATTATATGAAGTGTACATTAAGTAAATTCAATATCAAGTTAAATCAAATGTTCATAATGGGCTCCTTCTTCCCCTAAACAGAACTGGCACCTCTTAGACACAGAGTGGCAAATTCTTCTTCTCAACTCATGATCATTTTTCAAGTGGTCAAATTCTGCTGTTTTTCTTTCTTACAATTCTTGAAGACATCTAGCCTTTGTCTTGTGAACTTTCTATTTGATCATCCCCCAAACTGCGAAGTCACATGGCGTTGGGTCAGGTGACCTTGGAGGCCACTCAACAGTGTCCCTTCTTCCAACTCATGTGTCGAAAGTGTTACCAAGAAATTCTCGCACATTTCTACCATAGTGAGAGGGTGCATCATCTTGCATCCAAATTAACTGTTTTATTTGTAGTATAACTGTAACACATGGCTGATGGGAAGTGATGAGTGAACTGGATGAAATATTGAATGGCATATGGTGATTTTTTTATTTATTCATTTTAGTTATTGGTATGGGTACGACTCTATACAAACTTCAAAAACTGTTCCCCGAAGCCCACTAGTCCCCCAACATGCCACACAGCTTCACATGTCACCATTTCGGCCCTAATATTTGTACTTACTGCGTGGATGATTGGGTGATTGGGGAGGTGGAAAAGTGTTGAAAGGAAAGGGGGGGATGTTGATGGATTGGTAATTTCTGAAGACATGCGCGTGAATAAAGGTAGGTAAACAGAATGATCAGACTCTCTCTCTCTCTCTCTCTCTCTCTCTCTGTTCCTTTTACTTCCCGTCCGTCAACCCCTGCCTTTCCTCGTCCTTTTTCACCTCGTACCACACTCCCCCTCCCTCCCTCACCCCACCCCATCCCCACCCCTCCCTCACCTCCCCCCCCACCCCTCCCCTCTCCCACCCCCAGCACGCCTCTCGCTAAGTAATCCCCTAACAGCATCACACAAACACAATTACAAACCGCGCCAGCACCATTACCTTCACACACACACACACACACACACACACACACACACACACACACACACACATTTTTTCACCCTTACGTCTCGTCCCCTTCGCCGTTCTCTAATGTGCTTGTAATTGACTTTTCGTGCTTGTTGCTTGTTTGCTCCTAGAATGTATTAATCCTTGTTTTTTTTTTTCTTTTTCTCCCTCGTTCTTTATTCCATCTTTTTTTCCCCTGTGCTTGTTCTTTGCTGTTTGCTGTTCGCCAAGTCTTGTGTGGAAAAATTTTAAACTTGAAACAGTTCCTTTAAAAAAAAAAAAAAAAAAAAAAAAAAAAAAAACTCGTTCATTTCGAGATACCAGGACACACTGCCAGATCCGCCCCCAAATTTAATCAATTCTTTCTTGGCCCATGGCCCACCCTTCCACAAAATTTTATTGAAATTCACTGAGAACTTTTAGAGATACCGTGTGGACAAGCAAACAAACAAAGATGAATACATAACCTCCTCCAACTTCGTTGGCGAAGGTAACAAAGCTTTAGAAGTGATCAATTCCGTATATGAGAATATAGTTTAACTTCTGCATTACAAAAACAAAAATGGTGTGAGAGAGCATTGAGACAGGCGCTGCGTTCCTGACATAATGAGGAAGGGACGCAGACCGTTTAGAAGAGCACTGACCACGAAAAGCGCGACAATGGAGAAAGAAGGATGCAACTCTGAGGCGAACAGAGAGCTTGAATGGAGCCTGTTAGAAGTGGGGACCTGATGGGACAAAGTTTGTTGCCTACTCCTGACTACCTTTTTCTTTGTTCTCGCTACATTTATTTATTTATTTTTTTTTCACTATTTTATCCACTGTCCCTGTTGCTTATCACTTACTTTTATTTTTTATGTTTTGCTGCTTACTCTTCACTGTTTTATTTATCTTTGTTGGCTGCCTGTAACTGCTGTATCTGTTTGTCTGCTTTTAACATTTTTTTTTTCACTGTGCACGTTTCTTACTCTAGATAATTTATTCTCTGTGTCTTCTATTTGTACTTGGATGGTCCTGCTTATGGTATGGCGGAAAAATGGACGCACAGTGACTGGTGGTATTTACTGAACAGATTGCTCCATTATTTTCTGAATTGCTAATTACCGAAGCCGGCAAAATTTAATTGAACAGATTAGAAATGCCATCGCTGGGTTCCCTGTAATTGTCTAATGTAAGTATAACCCCTTCACTACGATGAGGTAATTCTAATTCTCTTCATGCCAGAACCAGATGATGTTATTTAGAGTGTACCTTCAACTATTTCACCATGATTTTTTTCTCACTCATACTAGGTAGCAGATAATTTAATTCAGAATGTAACTATAACCTATTAATTACGATCACCTCTCTTATTTTCATTTTATTCATGTTAACAAGCAGTGTATTTATTTACATTATAACTTTAGCCCCTTCTCCTCGACGAGGCCTTTTGTTTTACTTCTGCCAGACACCTGATGATTTTATTTATGATGTAATTTTAAAACCTTCATTGCAATGGCATTTTCTTTTTTACTCATGCTAGCCACCAGGTGATTAATTTACATTGTAACTAACTCTTTCATTAAGATGCTATTTTATTCCTGCTGACTAACTGATCTTACTGGACATAGGGGAAGAAAGTTACAAGTTATCATTATTAAAGCATTCTGTATGATGACACAGACAGACAGATAGATGATACACAGAGACAGATAGATAGAGACAGGCAGATACATTCCGAAAATTTCATACCGACAGGGGTGTGGCCTCTCACAGGTAAGAGATAAGAAGCTGCCTCCATTATCCTTTCCATTAGGACTTCATTTCTTATTTCGTTCTACTTATCACCAAATTGATTTAATTAAAGGATGGGGGATGTCTCGCAGCGAAGGGCTTAATTTGACACCTATCACAACCTCATATTGCCTTCCAATAACCATAAAACACTGAACCACCCACCGTCCAATCTTTTCCCTTCCTCGACACGCCATTGACAGATAAAATTGAGAAGCACTAAAACTACTCACCCCATCCCACCCCATCCCGTCCCACCTCATTCCATTCCATTCCATTCTGTCCAAACCTATTCCATCCCACCTCATCTCGCCCCATCCCACTTAACCTACCCCCAACTTACCTCATTCCATTTTATTCCATCCCACAGCATCCCAACCCAAACCCTCCCATCCACCTCATTCCATTCCACGCCATCCCAAGTTACACCTCATCTTTTTCCAACGTCCCTAAAACTTGCAAGATTTTAGGCCTTTCACTTTGAGGACGTAACTTTACTTTGAATTCCTGCTCCTAGTAAGATTTTTTTTTTTTTTTATGTAGTTTAGACAGCTTGTAAATATAAGACGATTTACGAATACTATACTTCATCCTCTAGTTCGTAATGTCTGTCCTAAGGTGAATTAAACCGGCTGGTGATGATAGCAAGATTAAAATATAAAATACGTCATCAGACTGAAGGGATTACACATTGAAAGATTTTAATGCCAGAAAGAGCGTCCACTTTCGAGCAGGACTGTGATGGTGATGACGTGCGAGGAAGACGAGGACGAGGAAAAACAGAGGAAGGGAAAAATAAAATGAGAGAGAGAGAGAGAGAGAGAGAGAGAGAGAGAGAGAGAGAGAGAGAGGGAGAGAGCAAGGGGGTGTGACGACGACTCAAATCTAATCTTGGCACATCTCTCCTCCACGTCATCACCGACTTACTTTTTTTTTTACTCGTTTTCCTCTTTTCGTCATGCTGTCTCCTCCTTCTCTTGTATTCTCTTTCTCTCTCTTCCTCTCGCTATCTCCTCTTTAATCTCTTTTTCTCATCTCTTCTAATTCCCCCTCAACTCGTTCTCCTCCTTAACCTCCACCCATCTCCTCTTTATTCGTCTTCCATCATCTCTTCTTCCTCCCTTCCCTCTCTTGTACATTCTCTTTTTATGACTTTTCACTATGATGACGAATTTTCTCTTCACTCTGGTACCCAATGATTTTATCAGCACTGGTTAATAAGTCTCCATAAATACATTCTTCATTAACATCCTCACTACAATTATTATTTTTATTTTGTTACGAATGCCCAGACACAATTTTATTTAGCATAAGATGGTTACCATGAACTCAAACTCTTTCAATCCAGTGACGTATTTAAAAGCGTTGATGAGAGGGTCTGAACTGAAGGTGTTCAGATACAGCATTAAATAATTCCTTTCACTAAACTAACAGGGGGTCTTCCTAACTTGAATAAAATGTCTCGTGGTAGCCTGAGGAAAAATAAAAATACCAGTACGGCATCGTGGTGAATGGGCTAAGGTTGAAAATAACCTTAGTTTATCTCCTCAGAACAATGATTTTATTGTTTCATATACGTGCCTATAATCTTCTGCAGGTGGACCTTCCGAACTGCGGGATTGAATTATAGACTGCCAACATCCCCAAATTTGTCTCCACACTGCTGAAGTACACTGATATATTTCTGCGTACAATCTCAAATCCCTTAATGATTAATGAACATGAATGAAAATGGAACCCCCCAAACTTTATGTTTTTGTGGTCTCACCTCTGACCCCTAAAATCCCTTTAAAAGACCTCAATAAAAAAACTGAAAAAGGAAACTAGGGGCAAATGTCCACGGTACACCATGTCTGGAGCGAAGTGGTGAAGAAATAAAGGAACGACATAAAACTGGAAAGTGTCTGGAAGAAAGACGAAGAAAAAAAATTGGTAAATACAGCAGGTCACTTCACTACCGAGACCTAAAAATCAATCTCCGTTCAACTCTTCTCCACCACAAAGATTTTATTTTTATTTTAGAAACCCAGATACGATTTAATTCAACGTGAGATGGATCTCCCGAACTGCTGGGATCTGAAATTCATTGCCTCAAAATCCTCTGTCGTCATATATTCCTTTAAAGTTCCCGTCTACCCATGCTTCAGTTATTTATCGTGCACATTACCCTTCCATATTTCTTACCTGATATTTACGTCTTTTCGATAAGCAAGCAGATTCCATAAAGAGTGTGCAAGGTATCAACTTCTTCAACCCGATGACGTTGTTTCATTGTATTCTTGCTATCCCTAGACCATTCAATTTAGCTCAGAGGAAACTTTTCGAGCTGGAAGAGTTAGACGTAGCCTTCACTAACCCCTTCAAGTCCAAAGGCCCCTCCTACAATGAAAAATAATCGTCAGGAGATGCAAAGAAATAAATGAAAATATTTATGGGGTTACGTACTAAATGAGGGAATTAATAGGTACCAAAAGTAGCAGCAGTCACAGTAGCAGTGGAGGTAACCGCAACCCCAGGATTATCGTCATGGGCCAATGTTACTCCTGTTTTCTGTATTATTTATGTACTCCTACCTAGTCCTCCCGACCTCTTTTCTCTTCCATACCATCTTTCCTCCCCCACGCCTCCGCACACCCATCACTGTCCCTTACTTTATTCTCTCTCTCTCTCCCCCAATCCACATCATATCTCTCGATATTCCTCGTTTTATTTATTCTCTTCTTCTCTCTCCTGACGATCCCACCCCCCATACTTCCTGGCAATCTGAGGCACATCCCCGCTAACTTTACCAGCAGGCGGCCAGCACTCTCTCTCTCTCTCTCTCTCTCTCACACACACACACACACACACACACACAGAGGGAGAGCGATAGTCAAACACAATACAGGAGGAAGGAACAATATAAGGCTCAAAAGTAATCAACATACAAAGAAAAAGATATTTAATAAATGTACGAGAAAAATGCAGGCCGCATCTTCCAACTCTCTCTAAAGATGAAGAGAGAAACCTGAACTTTACACAGGAAAAATCATCCAACCTATTGCCACGCCTCAGTACTATAAGACTTGCAAACCTTTCCCATCTCTCGTGCAAACCTTCTCCAGCTCTCTTGCAAACCTCTATTCCAGTTCTCGTGCACAACTCTCTCATCTCTCCTGAAAACCTCTCCCAGCTCTCCTGCAAACCCTCTCCACATCTCTTACAACCCCTCTATCCCGACTCTAACTGCACAGCTCTCCCAACTCTCTTGCACACCTCTCCCGCATCTCTTGGAACTCACCCAGCTCTCTTTCAAACCTCCCCCGGCTCTTCTGCAAACCTCTTCACTTTACTTACAAACCTCTCCCAGCTTTCTTGCAACACCTTCTTACTCAGCTTGGAGCTCCTTTCTTGCAACCTCCTCAGTTCTCCTTGAAACCCTCTCTCAGACACCTTACAGTTCATGGAAAACTTTTTTTTATCGTCGCTTCACTTCTCAAGCAGAACTTAGCTCTCTCTCTCTCACTCTCTCTTTTTTCTTGAATGTATTTATCGTCCAAGCACAACTCAATTGTTCCCTTACTAGCACTTTCCTAAGACCAGATTAGTCTCTTCCTTGTACTAGCTCTAGCTAAGCCCCCTCCTAGCTCTATCCTTCTCCTAGCTCTAGCCAAGCCCCCTCCTAGCTCTATCCTTCTCCTAGCTCTTACCAATTCCCCTCCTAGCTCTATCCCTCTACTGTAGCCACAAACTTTATCTTATTTTTTTTTTTCACTGACCTTCTCCTTCACTCCTACCCCTCTCTACGGTTCCTGTTCCCCTAAATCTATCCACCATCTTCTCCTAGGTTTAGCCCTATCTTCTGCACAGTCCTCGTCTAATAATTTTCCTCGTTCTACCCTCAAACATATCACAGAACGATATTCGAGGTGTCACAAAGCAGTTCCTTGCACATCTTCCATTGCGATTTACTCTGCATAGTACACCCTAACATTATGTCATACGCTAATTACGTCTTCATAACGATGTAAGTTGCACCAATGACACACAAAAGGATACTGAAGCAGACTGAAGAATAAATAGCTATGAAGAAGGCGTTACGAAATTTCCACAGTCACCCAGAATACGATCCGTAGTTATTCCCTTGCTTAAATGTTTTCTTAGTTCCAACCTAGCTCTCTCTTAACCTAACTAAGCAATCCTGAGGTGGTTCTAACTAAAAATTTCACCTAGTTTTCTGCTAGCCAGTCCCTTTTCTCCTTCCACCTTAGATCTTTGTAGCTGCAGTCCGGCACCACTTTATTCTCTTTCCAGGCACCAGACTCCAATAAATACATAAATAAATGAAAAATTAGCCGGGTCCACCTAAGTCGAAGCCCAGACTCCTACCACAAAAGGAAACGTATAATAATAATAATAATAATAATAATAATAATAATGATAATAATAATAAAGGCCTAGATCACCTTACCCTAATCAAGTTTCCTACCCTGACGCAAAATAAATAAACAAATAAATACAAAATAAATCGACTAGATTTTGGTCCAGTCTCCTACCTAGACACCAAACTCAAAAAAACAAAAAATAAAAAAAAGGAAAATCTAAAAGAAAAAAAGTACACCTAGTCCAGCTCAGTTCCAGGCCAGACGCTTTCCCAGACACCAGACGAAACAAAAAAAAAAAAGCCTCCACATGCATTTTCAAGAACAGTCCAGGTGGCGCCGCAGCTGGGAGTGACAATCTCTTTTTTGCGTGTTTACAACAGTGAGGCAAAACCAAAACAGAGCAATAAAGTCCATCTGGTTATTTTTGTTTACTTTCCAGAGTGTTCGTGCGGGGAGGAGGCGCGTGGGACGAAGGAAGGAAGGAAAGAGGGATGGATGGATGGAGGGAGGAAGGAAGGAAAGAGGGATGGATGGAGGGAGGGAGGAAGGAAAGAGGGATGGAGGGAGGAAGGAAAGAGGGATGGATGGAGGGAGGAAGGAAGAAAGGAAAAAGGGATGGAGGGAGGGAGGAAGGGATGGTGGGATGGATGGAAGGAAGGAGGGAGGGAGAGAAGCAGGAAACGACACTAAGAATGGGATTTCCTGGAAGTGGAAGAAGAAAGATAAAAATATAGAATGAATGAAAGAAAGGAACAAAGCAAGGAAGGAAGGAAGGAAGGAAGGAAGGAAGGAAGGAAGGAGGAGGAGGAGAAATGATCTAGGACTGAAGAGGAGGAATGATCAAGGACAAAACAAGAATGGAGGTGTGAAATAAAGAAATAATTAAATACCAATTCGCGAACATATTACCCCGTGGGAATAGAGATAATTATCGTTAATACTATCACGAACATAATTAGCAAGGGACCGTTTTAATTAGCTGTGGAATTAAATTATACTTTTCCTCTGATTTTTTCCTCTGTTACCAAAACCACCTTCACCTGATACAAAATAAAAAAAATTGTCTAGAGCCCATTAAGGAAATTTTCGGACATTTACGAAAAAAAATAAAAATAATGGGAAGATGGCCACAAAAAAATTACAGGGAAAAAACTGTTATAGGTATGAAAAAAGGAAAAATAAGAAAAGACAGGAAATTGCAGTGAAAATAAATCAATATACACCAGTTTTTCTTACCTCAAGGACCAAGACACTAGCAACAATCAAGCGTACCTGTGGAAGAAACGATAAAAAAAATTTCAGTGAGACTATTATTAACAGAAAAAAAAAATGCATGAGAGAGTAGCGGAAAGACAGGTGTGTGGAGACGAGAGAGAGAGAGAGAGAGAGAGAGAGAGAGAGAGAATAACTACGGACAGCAGACATGAGACAGACACAGGGACGGCAGAAATGAGACTGACAGGAGGAGACAGCACTAAAAAGGCATATGTAAGGGAAAACTTTGGCCCTAAACTGTGGCATACCACTCAATAAAGAGCTCACAAGGAAATAAAAGCAATCGCGAAAAAAAACAGGTTCCGAGCGTGCAATTTCTGGGGAAGCTGTAATAATAATAATGGTGATGTTGATGATGATAATGATAATGATGATGATGATGATGATGATGATGATGATGATGATGATGATGATGATAATAATAATAATAATAATAATAATAATAATAATAACAACAACAATAATAATTGTAACACCAATAATAATGGTACAGTAATAACAATACCAATACCATCTACTACTACTACTACTACTACTAATACTAATACCATCACCACCATCATCATCCAAGTATTCTGAACTAAAGAGGAAAATCAATTAAAAAGAAATGTGATCACACAAATGGGTAACATCTTCTACTGTGTTTTTTTTTTTTTTTCATCTTATTCATGTTCTCTCCAGACGTTTTTATACCACTCAGAACATGGCGTATCTCCCAAGGTGGATAAAACTGCCTGACGATACCTTGAAGGAAAAAAAAAATAAGATGCTGTTGGGCTGAAGAGGTTAAACTGTCATACAGGGATAGTAAAATCAACCCACAATATCAAACTGTCATTAGGAAGGTTTGAAACTAGCGAAACTAATTAGGAATAGCATCATTAAGTAATTAGGAACGCTCACGTTTTATAGTTTAATTAGCAGAGATTGAACCTAACATCAACTAATTAGGAACATCTGAACCTATCTTGAACAAATTAGGAATAGCTGAACCTATCTTGAACAAACTGGGACAGTTGAACCTATCTTGAACAAATTGGGAACAGTTGAACCTCGTCTGAACAAATTAGGAACAGCTGAACCTCTCTTGAACAAATTAGGGACACTTTAAACAACTGTACCTGGTTAGGAATACTCTACACTATCATCGACTAATTAGGAACACGTTAAATTATCACCCATTAGGAACACTTTAAATTATCACCCATTAGGAACACTTTAAATTATCACCCATTAGGATCACTTTAAATTATCACCCATTAGGAACACTTTAAATTATCACCCATTAGGAACACTTAAAATTATCACCCATTAGAAACACTTTAAATTATCACTCATTAGGAACACTTAAAATTATCACCCATTACGAACACCTTAAATTATCACCCATTAGCAACACTTAAAATTATCACCCATTAGGAACACTTAACACTCAACTAATTAGAGACACTTTAGACCATCAAGCAACGAGGGACACTTTACACAATCCAACTAATTAGGAACACTTTTTTAAACGACCACAAATTAACCTGACAGGGAATACACAAACCGCAGGCCGCCCTCCCTCCAGTAATGAGCCATTTTTCACAAACTAATTATAACTCGGGCAAGGGAAATATTTACCGCCTCTCATGACCCTGATAATTAGCTGATATTCTCCTCCCTAATAATTCCAGATTCACAGCCTCCTTCACACGCCCACCCAATATCTAATTAACTCTCTCTCTCTCTCCTCTCTCTCTCAGCCTTACTTCTTCCCTTCATCCCTTATTCTCTCATTCTCATTCTTGCTTTCGTCCTTCCTCGTCTCATTCTTCTTCCTCACTCTCTCCTTTCCTCTAATCATCTGTCTTCCTTATTCCCAGCCTTAACCACCTTCCTTGGCTATATTATTCTCTCCCTCAAACTCTTCTTTCTTCTCCCACCCTCTTTCTCAACCTAAACTTCTCCTTCTAACACTGTACTCTTTACTTATTTCCTTTATTTCCCTCCCTCCTTCTAGCCTTCCCTCCCTTACTCTCTTTTCTCCTTCACCCCTGCACCCTCTTGCTCATTTTCAGTTCCCCCCACCACCCTCATCCTCTACCTCATCTTCTTCCCCAACTCTCTCACTCTCTTGTTCTCCTGCTCTTCCTCATTTTCTCCTTTCTTCCCTTATCCTCTCCTACCTCCCTCATCTCCTACTTCCTCTCCCTCACCTTCTCTTTTTCTCCCTAATCCTCTCCTACTTCCTCTCCTTCACTTTCTCTTTTACTCCCTCATCCTTTCCTAATTCCTCACCCCCACCTTCTCTTTTTCTCTCACATTCTCTCCCTCACTTTCTCTCTCTCATCTTCTCCTAATTCCTCTCCCTAACTTTCTTTTTTTCTCCCTCATCCTCTCCCTCGTTTCATCTTTTCCTTCCTCATCCTCTCCTACTTCCTCTCACCCACTTTCTCTTTTTCTCCCTCATCCTCTCCCTCACTTTCTTTTTCTCCCTCATCCTCTCCTACTTCCTCTCCCTCATTTTCTCTTTTCCTCCCTCATCCTCTCCCTCAGCGCCTGCAGCAGTAAAATAAGAGCTCCCTAATTATGATGAAATTTAAACCTGACGCCTTTTTGGTCTTGCCTTAGGTTCACATGGCTTTAGCTGGTTTACTTGAAAACACAAATAAATAAATAAATAAAAATAAACTAATAAAAACACTATCAAGTAAAGACACTTAAAGGGAACGCTGGTCATAGTTGTTGTTGTTGGTGGTGGTGGTGGTGGTGGTATTGTTGCTGCTGCTGCTGTTGTTTAAAAGTTTCACTAAATTCCTCTATTTCCACTCAAAGGTCAACTTGCACTTTTCAAGCACAGCGACTCCTGGCATTTCTCAAACTGAACTGATATTGACTTTGGCTTTCCTTTGTTAGACTATCTTTCGAGAGGAGCAACTTTTGCAAGCTTTCAGGCCTTCAATCATTCTTTAATGGATTAAAAATTGCAGGGAGCCATGCAGGGGTGGCGTGGTTTATTGTGAAGGTAATACAGAGTCATGCGATGGTGGTAGTATGCAGAGGTAATGGGGAGAGGTGTGGTGTAGTGTGGTATGGTGTAAAATGTGGTGTTGTGGTATGATAAGATGTAAAGCGGTGCAGGGGTATTGTGATGATCTGATGTGGTTAATTAATGTGATGAGATGCAGTTTAACGGTGTTCTGGTGTGATGAGATGAATTTATGTGATGGTGTTATGTGACGTAATATAGAGGTAGTGTGATGTGATGTGGTTAAATGGACGGTGTGATGTTATGTGATGTAGTGTTGGGGTGATGTGGTGTCTTAAAGAAGCTGTGTCATCCAGGCGTAGTATAGTGTACTGTAGTGCAGTGGTAGTACAGTGTAGTGCAATGCAAAGGTGAGATGTGTGGTGTGGTGTGGTATGGTGTGGTGTGGTGTGATGTAGTGTGATGTGGTGTGGTGTGGTATGGTGTGGTGTGACGTAGTGTGGTGTGTATGGTGCAGTGGTACTCTGACTTGGTGTTGTACTCTGGTGTAGGTGAGATATGATAGTGAATGGCTTATGTAGGGATATACCAGTGTGATGTGATGGTGGTGTATTCTGCCACATGAATTTTGCTGAGGTTGTGTCCTGTGGTGGAGTAGTGCGGAGTTGGTGTGGTGGGGTGTGGTGGAAGGGTGATGTCGTGCATGTAATGGAGTCATGCAGCGGTGGGTTGATACGGTATGGTGTGGTGCAGGGGTAATGTAATGCTTTGCAGTGTGGTGCAGAGGTGGTTAGGTGTGGTGTGGTGTAGTGTGATGCTGGGGATATGAGGTTAGTGATACAGGAGTGATGTATGGTGGTGTGCTGTGGTATGTAGTGTGGTGCATGAGTGGTGTGGTGTGGTTTACTATGACGTAGGGGTGGTGCTGTGGGATGTGGTGCAGGGGTGGTGTTGTGGGGTGTGGAGCACTGGTGGTGGTGTGGGGTATGGTGCAGTGGTGGTGTTATGGGGTGTGGTGCAGGGGTGGTGGTGTGGGGTGTGGTGCAGGGGTGGTGGTGTGGGGTGTGGTGCAGTGCTGATGTTGTGGGGTGTGGTGCAGGGGTGCTGTTGTGGGGTGTGGTGCAGGGGTGCTGTTGTGGGGTGTGGTGCTGGGGTGCTGTTGTGGGGTGTGGTGCAGGGGTGCTGTTGTGGGGTGTGGTGCAGGGGTGCTGTTGTGGGGTGTGGTGCAGGGGTGCTGTTGTGGGGTGTGGTGCAGGTGTGCTGTTGTGAGGAGTGGTGGAAAGATGGTGCCATGCATGGATGGTGGGGTGAGGCGTGATGCACTGGTACAGTGCTGGTGCTGTGGGATGTGGTGCAGTGCTGGTGTTGTGGGGTGTGTAGCAGACTGGGGTGGTGGTGTGGGCTGTGGAGCAGACAGTGGTGGTGGTGTGGGGTGTGGTGCAGAGGTAGTGTTGTGGGGTGTGGTGCAGGGGTAGTGTTGTGGGGTGCGGTGGTGGTGTGTTGGATGTGGTGGAAAGAGAGTACCATTCAGGGGTGGTGGGATGAGGTGTGGTGCAGTGGTATTGTGGGGTATGTTGCAGGGGTGGTGTTGGGTGTCGTGCAGGGGTGGTGGTGTGGGGTGTGGTGCAGGGGTGGTGGTGTGGGGTGTGGTGCAAGGGTGGTGGTGTGGGGTGTGGTGCAAGGGTGGTGGTGTGGGGTGTGGTGCAGGGGTGGTGGTGTGGGGTGTGGTGCAGGGGTGGTGTGGGGTATATTGCAGTGGTGGTGTTGGGTGTGGTGGAAAGCCAGTGCCATGCAGGGGTGGTGGGGTTTCATGAGTCAGTGTTCTGGGTAGTGTCGCTCACAACGCCTTCACATCGATCAATATGCACCCCACCCAACCTTACCCTCCCCTCCCTCACCTCCTACAGTCCCTTCCCATTCCTCCCTTCACACACACCCTCCCCCTCCTCCCCACCTCTTGACAGTCTCCATCCCTCCCCTTCCACCTCTCTTACAGTACCCTCCTACCTTCTTCCAGTTCCCCATTCCCTTCCTTGCCTCTCTTGCAATGCAGCTCGCAAATCGAAGAGCCAGAGTTCGATTTTCAAGGCGGTCAGACTACTGGACGCAGTTTCCTTCCTCTATGCCCCTGTTCACCGAGCGACGTAACTAAGGACCTGGATGCGACATCGTTTATTGCGGGTAATGCTCTAACAGAAACCTTGGATCTCGCAAACGTTAATTACTTACTTTAATGAGTACTGTGCAGCAGATAAATATAAAATCTAACAATTCTTCCCTCTAAAATCCTCCCCTTCCCATTAGTCCTCTATTTTAAAGTCCTCCTCCTCTTAAACTTTCTTCCATTCCCACTTCCTCTCGTCACATCTCTTCCAGCACGCCTCCCTTTCTTCATGCCCTTTTTGTTCCCCTCTTCCTCACCTCTAATCTTCCCCCTCGACTTCCTCTTTCTTATCTCTCTAAGAGTTCCCCCTCCTTTCCTTCACCTCTCTTCAGTTCTCCTTCTCATCTTCCGTCTCCCTTTCTCTGCCAAAACTGACTTCCCTCTTCATCCATTCTTGTTTATCCACAGGTATTTTCTTTGGCCTCTCATTTCCAAACCCCAAGTAACTTGCCTCTACCTCTTCTTCCCCTCCCCTTCTTCCCCACTCCCTTCATGTTCACTCCCATCCCTCTTCTTCTTTCTGTTCCTCTCCTAAAATCTGTTTTCCCCTCTTCTTCCGTGCCTTGCTGTTCTTTCCGTTCTAACAAAATTAACTTTATCCTACCCACGTTCTGTTCTTGTTACACTCTCACTTTATCTATTTTTAGTTCTCTGTTAGAACCTTCTCTCTCCCTTTCAAATTCCTCATAACCCCAACCCTCCACTTCCTTTCCTCACTCCGTTCCTTTCCATACCCCAGCCTTTACCCTTGCTTCACTCCTCCCTCGATCTCCCTCTCCAACTCTCCTTCTGCTCTTTCTTCCCAGTTCTTCTTCATGTTAATATTCCTCGCTCTCTTCACCTCTCCCTCACTTTCTCTCCTACCATCTTCTTTCTGAATCCTATGTTCTCTTATTGTTTCTACTTCCACTCTTCCTCCCTTTTCATCCTCACGTCAATTTCTCACTCCCTGCACCTCTCCCTCACTTTCTCTCCCCATCCCTCCTTATACCACCTCTTACCTTTCTCCCCATCCCACACACTCCCTCCTTCTTCATGCCACCAACTCTACATTTCGCAACACAACCTCTTCCTTCCCATATCCCACGCCCATATCTTTCCCTTACTCTTCACGTCTTTCCCTCTGCCACTAACCTCCGCCTCTCTTTCATCACTACTGTTATTCTTCCTTGTCCTCTTCCCCAAATTTCCTTTCTCCTTCCACATTCTCCTGCCATCCAACCACCTCTCCTTTACCCCTTGTCCTTTTTGCCTCTACCTTCTTCCTTCTCACATTTTCCTTCTTAATAGTACTCATGTCCCCTCCCCAACCGCCCCGCACCCCCCGTTCCTCCTCCGTCACTTAACGCCCCACCTAAAAACAAAACAAAACACACACACACACACACACACACACACACACACACACACACACACACACACAATGCACTCCGTCCCCTCTGCCTCTACCTCCTCCCCTTCTACATCTTTCCTCTTCATATTAGTGCTCATGTCCCCTTCCCCACGCACCCATGTCTCTCCACCACAACCAACGCCCCCCTCCCCCCACACACGCAATGCACCCTGTCAACGGTGGCGAAAAAATCCGATTATCGACTTCCTTACTGCTAATTTCTTCATTACTATTTCAATACTTCCACCTGGGCAAAACATGGACACTGGACTTACCCGGATTCGACCAATATATAGAGTATGACAGACACAGTACACTAAGCGGTATTCCCCACTGTGTCTAGCCTGTTATTCTTACTATGTTAACCCTTTCGCTTGTATGAAGGCCGAATGGAATATATCATCTTCCGTTAGCCAGAATATGATAAAGAAATTCTCAGGCTGAAGGATTACACTAAGTGGAATGAAATATAACAAATTTCCATTTTTAACAAAGCCATACTTGCCTGGGAACAAATTTGGTTAGAACTTCTCCAACAAACAGGCACACACAGACACACACACACAGTAACAAAAAATATGTGTTTGTTGGCCAGGTTTCGCGCAAAAGCTGTGACAAGTTAACGGGAGAGGAAGTTTGTGCAAGAGTTTCTAAGGCGATATTTGTTATGGCGTTGGCGAAGACGGCGTGGGAATGTAGATGAGACTGTGGGCAGGGGAGGGAGACATTATGGAGGGAAGGAGGGAAACTGGAGGGAAGGAGGGAAACTGGAGGGAAGTAGAGAAACTGGAGGGAAGTAAGGAAACTGGAGGGAAGTTGGGAAACTGGAGGGAAGGAGAGAACTGAAGGAAGGAAGGGAAATTGAATGAAAGATGCGAAACTGGAGGGAAGGAGGGAAACTGGAGGGAAGGAAGGAAACTTGGGGGAATGAGAGAAACTGGAGGGAAGGAGGGAAACTGGAGGGAAGGAAGGAAACTTGGGGGAATGAGAGAAACTGGAGGGAAGGAGGGAAACTGGAGGGAAGGAAGGAAACTGGAGAGAAAGAGGAAAACTGAAGTAAGAAAGAGTATGAAAATGAAAGGTGAAAGTGTTAACTGAAAGGAAGAAAGACTGAAACTGACGCAGACGGAGGCACTATGGAGGAAACGAAGGAAACCAGGGGGAAGCATGGAGTACTGGAGGGAAGGAGGGAAATAGGAAGGAAGGAAGGAGTACTGGAGGGAAGAAAGAAGTATTGGAGAGAAGGAGTGAAACTGAAGCTGAGGGACAGACTGTGGAGGGAAGGAGGAGAACAAGAGGGAGGAAAGGAGTACCGGTATTAGATGGGAGGGATGAAAGAGTGAGCTAACTAACAGTGTGTGTGTGTGTGTGTGTGTGTGTGTGTGTGTGTGTGTGTGTGTGTGTGTGTGTGTGTGTGTGTGTGTGTGTGTGTGTGTGTGTGTGTGTGTGTGTGTGTGTGTGTGTGTGTGTGTGTGTGTGTGTGTGTGTGTGTGTGTGTGTGTGTGTGTGTGTGTGTGTGTGTACTAATTAATATATGAAAGAAGGAGAATGGAAGAGTTGATATAGAAAGGATAAGAGAAACATAAGGGAAGGGAGCGGAAGGCACGAGCAAGATGCGAAGATGATAGGACATGCAGGGAGGAAAGTTGGAGACAGGAAATGCGTGTATAAGCAGGAACACAAGTGGTGGTGGAAAGATTGGCTGAGAAGAGAAGAGAAGGAAGAAGAGAGGAGAGGAGAGGTGAGGTGATGTGAAGTGATGTGAGGTGAGATGAGAAGAGAAGAGAGGCTGGGAAGCGAAAAGAAGAAAGGAGAAAAGGTAAAAGCTTTGACAAGAGGAGATGCGTGTGAAGACTGGAAAATAAGAAGTGGAGAGAAGACTGGCTCAAAAGACACGAGAGGAGACAGGAATGGATAGGAGAGAAGAGAAGAAAGGAAAGAAAGGTTCGAAAAACATGAGAAAATGCGTCGTTAGGTAGGAACACAATAGGTTGAGAAGAGAATGTCTGAGACGAGACGAGAAGAGAAGAGACCCTCTGATACACCCCAAATACCCCTACATTCCATACACTGCCACACCTCATAATGCCATACCACACACTACCACATATCACGCACCCTGCCACACCCCACACACACTGCCACACCCCACGCACTGCTACATCCCACACACTGCCACACCCCACACACTGCCACACCCCACACATTGCTACACCCCACACACTGCCACACCCCACACACTGCCACACCCCACACGCTGCCACACCCCACGCACTACTACACTCCACACACTGCTACACTCCACACACTGCTACACCCCACACACTGCTACACCCCACACATTGACACCCCTCTGTTATAACTCACTACCATTCCTCACACTGCCACTCCTCTCGCAGCAACATCCTCTCTCGTCTCCAGTACAGTTCGCCGTATATTTTGTCTCTTCTACCTCTCACCTTGCTCTGCTGACTATTATTCCTACGTTAGGAGAAGATTGGTATATTTTTCTAACCACAGACCATTTTCTCCAATAAGATGCGTCGGCAAGGAAAAGCGATGGACACGGTTTAAGTGTGAAGTAGACGCTGTGTAGTGGGTTAAATTCTAAGTGGCTTTTGGAGATTTCGCAAGTCCTAGTTCTTACTGATTTATTCTTCACATTCTACCTCAATAACTTCTTCCACGTTACTGTTAGCAATACTCGTGAACTCCAGGAAATACTGTACGTAATATACAAGCGAATGTTTAGGTGTAACATACACCAGAAAAGTGCGTTTTGTGACCGCGTGACGAGCAAACGGGCCGTTGTACATACGCCTATCATCATAATTTCATCTTGGTGCAAACTTTCAACATTTCTGGTAAAGTAGCTGAACAATAACAGAAAAATAACTGAGCTAAAATATTTACTCTCTCTCTCTCTCTCTCTCTCTCTCTCTCACACACACACACACACACACACACACACACACACACACATGAACTAAATATTGGAAAAACGTTCATGTAAGATTATGAGCGTAATATCCGATATTTAATTGTTAGAATTCATGCTAGAAAAACAGTGTTGCAACAGGAAATCGTTTTAAAATCGATTTCATAGTGCAGCATGTCAATTGAAGCCCTCGGTACTTTCCCTTGGAAAGATGGAATTCCAAGCAGTTTCTTGGGTCTCATGAGGAAATATACAGCTAAAAACAAAATTCATTGAGTGTATCTACTACCTGCAGAAAGAATCTCTTCTCTATCTTACCTAGTAGAAAAGTTCTTAACCTCGGAAAACCATCACAGGCGGGCCGTGTCGTGTCGGGCAGGGGCGGGTCTTGTCGGGCCGCTCATTTCTCACCTGAACGTAAACATCGCTTCGCTACGCTTACTCGTAAAAATAAATCGTTAAGGATGAGGCGCTACGATGTCTCCCAAGCCACTAAGAAGACAGTCCTGAACGACCTTTTGCCTCTGCCACTAAGAACACAGCCCAGGAACGATCTTTTGTCCCCGCCTGTACACTCGGAGGAGGAGAATCAGAGCGTGTTGTGTCTTGAATCGTGTTGTTGTGGTGGCAGATCTGAACGCCTCTCACGCTCGGATGGACAGAAGGATATTTTCGCTCCAGAGACTTTCCTCTCTCTCTCTCTCTCTCTCTCTCTCTCTCTCTCTCTCTCTCTCTCTCTCTCTCAAAATCTCCCTCTCTCTCTCTCAAAATCTCTTGCATATTTTTGAAGGCGTTAACTTCTGGAACATCATCAAGGAAGGAGAAAAAGAAATGACAGATTAACAGAAGAGAGAAGCAGACAAAGGAGAGAGAAAATAAGTAAAGAAAGAGAAGGTAGAAAACTAGAAAAAGAGATCAAAGAAAAGAGCAGCAGAAAAAATAAGATAAAAAGAGAAGTATACATAAATGAATACAAATAAAGATGACAATGTGGAAGATAAACAGAAAGAGAAAAAAGAGAAGAGAAAAAGGCAAGATGTACACAGGAAAAAAAAAACAAAGGGCAAACAAAAATGACGCTCATACTATTTTTTCTTAAACGAGAGGAAGTAAGGCAAACAAAAGAGCTAAACAGAGAGGCAGTGACTGAAAAGACAAGTGGATAAAGAGAAACAAAGACACAGTAGACAGGCACACAGAAACAGACCAAAGACAAAGAGGGAAGACAGACACAAACAATAAAGGAAAACAGAGAAGACGTGGGCAGAGAGGTGAGGGAAATGGCGAGTAGGCAAGAAAGAGATATAAAAGGAAGAAAAGATAAAAAATAGACTCTGAGAAGACAAACAAAAAGTCAAGAAAACATACGTAAAAAAGGGTAAACAAAATAAGTGGGAAAAAATGAGATAAAAAGTCACCCCAAACAGATGTAGACAGGAAAAAAAAAAAGTTGAGAGAAGATAGACAATACAGGCGAATAGGAAAAGATAGTCACAAAAGATACTCGTAAATAGAGAGAAAAGATTGTTAGAAGAGGTGGAAAAATGACAGCCGCAATTAGGACTGCCGAGAGAGAGAGAGAGAGAGAGAGAGAGAGAGAGAGAGAGAGAGAGTAGGAAGAACAAAAACAGGACTACAAAAACTAAAAAAAATAAATAAATAAATCAGACTGAACGATAGCAACAAAATACACACAGCCAAAAAAGGAGACACAAATAAGATAGATAAGGTATAGAAAAAAAATAGGAAAAACCGGGAATACTATAAAAAAAAAAGAGCCAGGAAAATATAAAAGCAGACTGAAGGATAACCATAAAAATAAGGATCCCACAAAGCGAGAACAAAAAGAAAACGAAAATAAAGGAAATAAAAGAACAGCAAAAATCAAGGCCTGCTCTACCTCCCCCACCCCAAAAATAAAAAGAGTGGAAAATAAAAAGGTATAAAAAGAGGAATGAATGTGGGTCTGGCCAAGCGTTCCCAAACACCTGACTCATTCCCGCATACACACAGCCTCAGCCAAACCACACACACACTTATCACGCCACTTCATTAGCCAGATAAGTAAGCATGAATCACTTTCCTCTCATCATAGTCTCCTGCGCGCGCACATACTCCCCCGCCCCACACACACATACGCACACACATTCTCTCTCTCTCTCTCTCTCTCTCTCTCTCTCTCTCTAACGTGCTCCCATAAGAAGTCCTATCCCACTGAGCAGCCATCAAATCAACACCCACTCCCACTCACAACCACTCATAATCCATTCCACCTCTCACTCAGGTCCACACTCCCATTCCTTGTTACTCTGCCTACTGCTACCCAGTCCTGCAACACTTACTTAGCCTTAACTACTGTTCAAAAATACTCCTCATCCATAACTACTCCCAAAACTCCCAATAAGAATTAAAGCCATATTCCACTACTCACTTAGAATCCCAATCCCACACACTCCAACATAAGTTACTCGCTTCCACCCCACTCACATCCACTCCTCGCTCCCAATCACTGACCGCTCCACCATATTCCCACTCACTCCAAAACACATATGCTATCCACTATCACTCTTAGATATAGTTACTCCCACTACAATACTTTCAAACTGGATTATATATATTCTGCCAGCCACTCACAACCACAATTCCCTTCGTACTCAGCCCAACACATCAGGTAGCCACTCATTATAACTCACATCCATATCCACACCTGCTCATATTCTCACTTCCACTCCCTCTCTCACTTCCACCACCACCAATTAGCCATTTCACTCCCAACTCTCCCTTTCCCTCTCCCGTTCCACCCACCCTAACTCTCCTTCTCCCTCTCAGACCTACTTCCTCTCCCATCCCACCTACCCCTACTTCCATCCTTCATACCCTATCATACCTATGGCCAAGAGGGGACCGCGCATACTTACAAATCATTCCACCTGCAATTTACTCTCACTCACTCCACTCAAACATATTCTGAATTTCCACCCAGCCCTCAGCCACTAAAAATCGCAATACTTCCACTCACACATCCACTACTACTCCCAGTTTCAGATGTAAAGATGTGGGGCGCGTAGGAGGACTGCTGGTCTTCAAGGAGCGGACTGTTTATGCTGTGAAGTCTAGGCACAGAGTTGGACACACACACACACACACACACACACACACACACACACACACACACACTAACTCTCCCATCCAATCATCTCCCACTCATACCCACTGCAACTCTCCCTTTCCCATCCACCTATCTCCCTCTCCCACTCATTCTCCCTAACCTCCCTCTCTTATCCACCCATCTCCCTCTCCTTCTTCCTACCCTCCCTCTCCCAACCAACCACCTCCATCTCCCACTCACACCGCCTCCAATTCTCCCTCTCTCACTCCCTCTCCCTCCACCAACCTTCGGCATTTTCAGGATTTGCGGAGACCAGGGATCAGTTTTTGGGTTGTTGCACACGCCGCCGGATTTGCCCTGCGAAACCCGGCCCAAAATACAGAAAAAAAATCTTGAAAAATAAAAATCCACGAGAAACTATTTTTTTTTTTTTTTTTTTACCACCCTCGTACCTATCCAAATGTAGAGGATATACAAACTCGCCCTGCAGAAAAAATCGTGAAAAATATATGCAAAAAATCCGCGAGAAACTATTTTTTTTTTTTTTTTAACCACCTTCCTACCTATAGATATGCCAAACCGCCTCGCAACATCCACCGATATATTTATAGCATACCGACTGTGGACGCGAAATGTTTGCCCTTAAAAGATATATTTCAATTCTTTTCCCCTTTCCTGCTGTACTTCTCACCCACAGAAGCGGAAAGGATATACACGAACACCTCGCAACGTCCACCAAAAATATTATAGCATGCTGAGAGAAGACAAGATTTTTTTCTCTAAGATATATGCATTAATTTTTTCCCTTTCCTTCTCACCCACAAAAATGTTATGAATATACAAAAACATCTCACGACTTCAGTACTACAACTACTACTTCTAATAACAATAATAATAATAATAATAACAAAGGATAACATCAAACCACCTGGAATCAAAAGACTAGCATCATCCCAACCTTAATTCCCCCCTGGGATACTGAGCAAGGCAGGATCCAGAGACAAAGAAAGAGTGCAACAACAGAACTATCAAACGGCAAGCTCAGCGAAATGAGAATATTACAAAACTCTAAGCCTCTGAAATCCTGGCTCCACTTAATAAGCAATGTAGGCATAATTCTGTAAAACTTCTTTATTCTTTTTCTTCTCCTAGTAATTCTCTTTTTCTTCTTCCAAGTCCTCTTCTTTGTCTTCCAATTCTTCTTCTTTTCTTACTTCCTTCTGATCTTAACCCTTTCAGCCCAAGCGCGCCATTTTTACAATACTCCTGCTGCTACCAGACGATTACAGTATATATATCCAGCTCGGGATAAATTTCAAAATAAAGGAGTTAGATTAAGTATAGCCATAATCAATCCCTACACTACTACTACTATTCCTACTCCTACTACTACTACTATTACCACAAGGAGTATCTAAGCTGAATAAAATCGTCTCACAGCTGCAAGAAAATAAAATGTGTCATCAGTGAAACATAAAGTTGTCAAAATACGTATCCCGACAGGTGACGGTAGTATTCAAAGTGGCTTGCAAAATAACGTAACACACATTCCTTACCGATTTATTTAGCATATTACATCTTATCACTCTTACAAGTTATATATAGCGTCATCATTTTCAGCAAAGTCAGCATCAATACCGTTCAAAATGATACTCAGGTGTAATGTGCTGAATCTCTACCCATGAGCTGCTACGAACTCTCCCCAGAACCTTAGACCATGACAATGAGTACGATGGATTTCTGAATGAATATTGTCACTTTTGTAATCTCGAAAAGGTGAGAATATCTGGTTAGGTGGTGCGTCTCTTAAACAATTCTGTGAGTCGTCTCTTAAATAATTCTGTGTCGTAGGAAACTGAGTACTAATACTACCGCCATGAACTCTCTCGTCCCCAAGATACTGACAACTCAAAACATCATCATTTTTCATATCTGCAGAATCGAAGACAAGTTCCTCATAGTTTCGTTGGTTGTGTTATACCGTAAGGCGCTGTGCCCATTCAGTGTAAATACGTCGTTCTTATTATGTTTTTGCTACCTTCAAACGATTATATTAAACTTAGTAGAGATCTCGAACAAGGAGGGGTAAGTACGAGTGTGCCATATATGATACACAAAAGGACCTCTCGACCTCCCTGGGGGAAAGTATGATGGTTACACACACACACACACACACACACACAATATATATATATATATATATATATATATATATATATATATATATACTGTATGTATGTATAAACCAGACAGGCTAAACAATATATATCGTCTCGCAGTACATTAAAAAATAAAATATAAAAAGACTGGTGTGATCCGAAGATTTTTCCATTTTCCGTGCCGTCAATAGATTCAGTGACTGTGCACAAAATCGTACACTTTAATGATGCATCCCGAATTGCATCACGAAGTCAACAAAAAGGTATCATTATTCTCGCTGTTCTTTACAATACGGACCGTGTTCTTGTTGACTTGGAAGGCTTTCAAGCAACTCTTCCATGGCGATTTAGTTTATCTTTTACAAATTACTCTCGTATATTATATGCCTCTTCGTTTTATCGACAACCACTGCATAAATAACTTGCAAGAATACATCAACGTCTCAGATACAGAAATAAATCGCCAAGGAAGAGATGCCCAGGCGCCTCCTAAAGCCCTTCACCCCGATGACGTTTTTATTTCATTCTCGCTTCCCCAAGGCAAGTTTATTCACCTCAGAACACTTTTATAAAAGGGTGAGTTCATGGTTTTATTTTACGCTCTTTTTTTTTCAGCTCAATGCAAGCGGCTGGAAGAAACATGAATAAACTAAAAATGTGTAATAATACTGAAGGCGCAACCGACACACACACACACACACACACACACACACACACACACACACACACACACACACACACACACATCAATTTGAGACTGGCTCAGGTCTGTCAGGGGAAAACATGTTGACTAAACAATACTCTGGCGATGAGCTGTAAAATACTGTCCTACATCATTATCAATATTATTTCCCATATCTATCCTCATTCAGCTCTCTGCAGCTTGCTGAACACACACACACACACACACACACACACACACACACACACACACACACACACACCATCTACTTGTACATTTGGAGCTGATGAAGGCTTTCTCCAGGTGAAAACTATAGCCTACCGGTATACATCCTTTTTCTGACTGTATAGAAACGTCGAAAGAGTAAGGGAAAAAAAAAAAGGCACGCGGTAAAAAAAAAAAAAAAAAAAAATGAAACATCGAAAAAAAAAAAAAAATTATCACTCAAAAAAATTAACAAAAACATAAAAAAATAATCACTTTGAAAAGAAACATAGAAAAAGTACGGATAAAAATAACTTCTGTTGCTAGCATGGTGAAGACTGATTTCCTGGTGGTCGTAACGATGAATGAGAAATAAGAAAACAACCAGGAAATAAGGGAAAACATCTAAAATAAGGAGCATCAAGAAGGTACGCTAACATGGAAAAAAAACAGGGAAACTTTGACAAAAAAAAACAAGAAAAAAAAAAACAGTAGAGAAACCTCGATCAAAAAACAGGAAGTGAAAAAAAAAATACAAAAAATAAGGAACAGAAAAATATAGAGAAAACATTGAAAAATAATCATTAAGGCAAAAATAAAAATCCTAGAATCTGACAGAACGACACGACTGCAGAGAAGCATAAAAAAAAAAAAAAAATATTGAAACGCTGAAAAAAAGAAACAAAAATCACACGGGCCAAAAATAAAACATAGGTGAAAAATCATGGAATCTGCTGGAAACGAAACTCTTGGGCTGACTGTAGACTGGTGACTGACTTCCCAGGCCGTGGTAATGATGGATAGGCAGTGTCAAAAATTCTGTCCCCCCAAACATTTTACATTTTTCACACATTCGGTTTTTCGAGAATTTTTGGTGCAAACGGTGAGAATATGTGTTGTGATGGAGGCGCCCAGGCAGGCAAACATTTCACATTATTTGCACACCTACACCACCACACGTTCACGCTGGAGAAGACGTACACACGCGCATACGCACACAGGCAAATAAGAGCACATGGGTAGACACTTTGGCAGATACATTTACACAAATACACACACACACACAGACACACACACATGCAGAAACACACACACACACACACACACACACACACACACACACACACACACATAGATAATTGTCTACCTACCTAAAATGCAGTATATGCGTGTGTACGTGCGTGCGTGTGCGTGTGCGCGCGCGGAGGGGTGGGGGTAGCTGTTATGCAGGTCTAGCTTGTTATCTGAAGGAGGGGAAGGCCACGCTGTTGTTGGGCACGAGGAGCTGGTCGAGGGGAGAGAAGAGGGGTGAAGAGGGGAGAGAAGAGGGGAGAGGAGGAGGAGAAAGGAGAGGAGGAAGAAGGGGAAATAGAAGGTGGGAGGAGGTGAAGAAACGTGGAGAAGGGTGGCGGGGAGAAAGCAGACGTGTGTGTATGTGTGTTAGAGAGAGAGAGAGAGAGAGAGAGAGAGAGAGAGAGAGAGAGAGAGAGAGAGAGAGAGAGAGAGAGAGAGAGAGAGTGAAGGGAAAGGGGTGTGAGTGATAGAGATGGCATTAGAAAGAGAAAGGAGAAAGAAAAAAGGCAGAAGAGATTACGTGGAAGAAATGAAGATTAATGGAAGCTGGGATAGAAAATAAACGGGAGATAAATGATGGGTGGAAAACTGTGGTG
>NC_137021.1:9287500-9330000 GCF_032717465.1 Coenobita brevimanus
TTTAGTCGACTGAGGCAGAGTTATATGATCCCTACCGATTTATCTCCTTCACTACAACGATATTCTCCCCTACATGACCTACGTCCAATTTTGCTCACATTTCCTTCCCTCTTCCTCTTTTTTCCGTCCCTGTTCGTGCTTCTTTTTACACTGTTTTATTTTCCCTTAATACCAAACCTAACACATTTGGCACGGATGGATGGTTTTTCAGTCTGATCCGATCTTATTTCCTCGTTCCATAACAATTCGTCTGTCTTCCACCTTTACTTAATTCTCTTCTACATTACGATGATGATTTTCTGTCTTAATTCCTGCTACCGCTATACGATTAAGTAACATCAGGAAGAACGTCGCAAAACGAATGGGTTAATCATATTGCCCTCCACCCCCCCCCACCCCAAAAAAGTGCTTCATTTTCTCTCTTAATTTTCTGAATTTTTATTCTCAAACGTAACCTCGACACTACTCGTGGCCTCTCTAAATCTCAAGAAAATCGTCTGGCAGAAGCGCAAGCAACAAAAATAAGGTCACAGCCAGCGCGAAAGGTCAGTCCTAGGGTAGAAAAAAAAAAAAAAAAGCTAGAGTATAAAACAAAATGACATCGTTCAGAAAGGCCTAACGTAGATGGTTTCTAATTATCGGTTTGCATAAAACTTAATCTTACATAATTATAATTGCTGTCATTAACCCAGCCATCCGATTCCCTGGCCAAACTGCATACTAATATCACTTAATTCGCCTCTCTCACAACCTAACTACAACCATCCATCACACGCCGCAACCATTATCACCACCACAAGTACCACAACACATCCATCCATCTAACGCAGCAACCACCATCACCACCACAACAAGTACCACAACCCGCCCATCCATCACACGCAGCAACCACCATCACCACCACAACAACTACCATCTAACCATCATCTAACATGCATCCCAACCACTGTCAACAAGAAACTTTACAACTCACACTTTTATCATAAACAAACACAGGAGAACCGGTACACTGATAACAAACCGGTATAACTCTCTCTCTCTCTCTCTCTAACCACAAGCATCGTCCCTCCTTTAATAACAACAGGCAACACAATCATCCACCATTCAATGTCTCCTTCACCTCACATCCATTCACACCAAAACCCTCGCTTCCCTGGACCCGAATACCATAACCATTCCGTAGCAGCGCCGTCTACCAACATTTCTGGGGACACACCTTTAGCTATAACCTCTACTCGCCGTGCTAACAATGTCTGCCACCACTACTACCAACGCCTGCCAACACTACCGGTACCTACCACCACTTCTACCAACACCTCCCACCCCTACCAATACCTGCCATCCTTACCAACACATGCCACCACTACCAACACCCGCCAATATAGTCTTCATTAGGCCTGTAGGTAAAATATAACACTAAAAACAGAAGTTGAAAGTATATTCCTCAGACTGAAGGGGTTAGCCATGATTCCCCCCGCCGCCCCCCCCCAAAAAAAAAAAAAAAAAAAAAAAAAAAAAGCCACAACCCCTTTAAAATTCACCGCAAGTGCCTACCTTATTCATGCCCTTCCAATCCAAACCAGCAACCACAACTGTCCCTCTACCCACTATACCTACCACTATCTACTACCACTGTTATATCCTCATCCACCACAATCCGCTGCCACAACCATCACCTACTTCTATAACAACATCTACAAGCACCACCACCTACCACCACCACCACCACCCGTAACAACAAACCTACCACTACAGCCTACCATTACCATATCCCAACCAACAACCACTGCCTACCACTCCTAAACCCGTACCTGTAACCATCCCCTACTACTTGGCCTATCATAAACCCACTTGCAAGCACTACCTACTGCTCCACCCTGCTTATCTACCACCATCACCAACCAACATTCTCTACCACCACTGGCCTCTCCACTCTACCAACATCCTTTACCACCATCACCTACCACTAACACAGCCCCATTAATTGCCACCATCCACCACCACCATCACCACCTACCACCAGCACTACACTAATCCCCTCAGCTTACATCACCTACCACCACAGCCTAGCACTACAATATCCCTCCCAACAACCACTGCCTACAACATTCCTGTTTTTACCTACCTACCACCACCACTATCCACCATCACTACCCATGGCAGCTAGTAATATCTACCATCATCACCCACACCAACTAATATCTACCATCATCACCCTCACCAACCACCATTACTAACATCCATCCCCACCACCACCACCACTAATAACATCTACCTTTCACCATAATCCCCACCAACCACCATTCCACACCACCACACTCCACCACCACTAAGACCGACAACTACCACCATCCCCTACCACCCTAATCCCCACCAACCACAATCCCGTACCACCACTATCCATCATCACCAACCCCGACAACTGCCACCATCCTCTACCACCATAATCCCCACCAAACACCATTCCATATCATCACCAACCCCGACAACTACCACCATCCTCTACCACCATAATCCCCACCAAACACCATTCCATACCACCACTAACTCCGACAACTACCACCATCCCCTACCACCCTAATCCCCACCAACCACAATCCCGTACCACCACCTCCACCACCACTAACCCCTTCCTCCCTCTCCAGCTCCCACCATCGCCCACAGCCGGCATTCATAGCGACACCCATAAAATATGAAACCACTCTTGCGGGGACCAAAATTTTAACAATATCCCTGAAAGCACCCCTGCCTGTCCCTCCATTTTTTTTTTTTACCTTTTCTCTTTTTTCCTTTATCTAACTGGTGCCGGATGTTGGGGTTTCACTACTGCTGCTACAACTGACACACACACACACACACACACACACACACACACACACACACACACACACACACACACACACACACTAACGTACTGAGAGCTTCATCGATACATCACCCCTCTAAGTAAAACTGTCTGGATGTAGAAAGAATATAAAGTCACAGTGGTGGGCAAATTAAATACATTATAGAAAGCTAGGGATGACGAGGATTACATGAAATAAGCTTAAGGAAGACTTAAGGAAGACAGAAGGGTGGAACCGGTAAGGAAGAAGAGAGATGTGGGCAAAAGATGGACGAGGGAGAAGAAAAGATGGAAGAGAAGGGATGAGAAGATAGTGGAGAGGCGAGAGGACAGGAAAGAACAGAAGATGAAAGGAAGAGGGATGAGAGACAGAAGGAGAGGAAAGAACAGGAGGGTTGATGGGAAAGAGAAAAGGAGAGAGGATGAGAGGAAAGGAGGGAAGGGGAGAAATGAGAGAAATGGATGGAAGATGATAGGAAAGGAAAGAACAGAGGAGATGAGAGGAAATGATGAATGACGAAGCGAAAGGTACGAGACAAGATGAAAAGAGGCAAAGGGTGAGAAGAAAAAAAAAAAGGAGAGACGAAAGAAAGGAAAGGGAGACATGAAAAGAAAGGAAGGAAGAGGAAAAATGAAGTAAAGAAGGGAAGCGACGAAGGTAAAGAAAGGAAAAGGAGAGTAATGAAGATAGGAAGAAGAAAAAAAAGAGTACACCAGGAAAAACAGAGACAGGAAAGAAAAAGATTAGGTGAAGGATGGAGGTAAAAGTACTGATAAAACAGAGAGGAAAGATGAAAGAGGTCGGTGAAAAAAAAAAAAAAAAAAAAAAAAAAAAAACAAAGGGAAGGAGAAAGACTAGTTAAAGGATGAAGAAATAACTGACGGAAAAAACGGAGAGGGAAGAGGAAAGAGAGAAGGTCAAAGAAAAAAAGGGACGTGAAAGCAAAGAGGGTCGGAAAGAAAAGTAAGGCGAAGGAAGACAAGAAGAATGCACAGAAGGAAGAGGAAGAACATTTGACCAACGTAGAAAAAGAAAACAGAGGGACAAGGAAAGAGATTATGTGAAGGAAGAAAAAAAAATAAGGCAGATGGAAAAAGATAAAGAACAGGTGGAGGGATGAAAAACAGGTAAAACAGAGAGGGACGAAAAAAAAAAAAATTAGATGAACGAAGAAAAAAGAATGTATATGAGCTGTTTCCTTTTTCCTATAACTTTAAATCCTCCTCCAACTCACACTCTTCAAGAAATTTAATCTCCTTCTTATCGCAAAACACCTGGGCTCATCTCTCGTCATTTACTCACTTCTTTATCACCTAGCACTGTTCTTATCAACTCCATTTTCATAACATGTCTCACTCACTCAGTCATCCTCAATCCTCACCCTTCTCTAGCCCAAACTTTCTTCCTAGTAATATATTCCATTTCTTACCAAACATCATCTTATCACACAAAACTGTCCTTATCACTCCATTTCCAAACCGTATCTCAGTTACTCAAAAGTATACATTCCCTTCCATAACACCCATCACCTCAGTCAAAGGAAGTATACAGTATATTTTTTCGTTCTTCTTACCCCCAGATAATTTTATTTACTTTATCATTTTCAATTTACTCTATCATTTTCAATTTAATCTATTTACTCTTTGTTTTTTCAATACACTCTATACTCTATTATTTTCAATTTACTCTGTTTATCATTTTCAATGTACTCTATTTACAATGTTCAATTTACTCTATTTGCTCTCTCATTTTCAATTTAGTCTCTTATCATTTTCTACTTACTCTATTTACTGCTTCATTATCAATTTATCATTTCAACTTACTCAATTTACTCATCATTTTCAATTTACTCATCATTTTCAATTTACTCATCATTTTCAATTTACTCATATCATTTTCAATTTACTCAGTCTACGCTATCGTTTATCAATTTACCCCATGGTTCTCTTAACAACTTAACCGCTTCTTGGTCGAGTCAACTCTAGTACTCTATTCCAGCCAGACGCTTTTATACAGGTGAACGAGACATAGGAGTGTTAATACTGGAACCACGAATTCTCTAATGATCGGCACATATCTACTTCATCTTTCAACCCAAGCGAGCGATAGACACCTGAGAGTTTATATCCGGCCTAGTGATTAACTCTACCTCTTATCGGTCAACACCTTCGCTTATCAGTTCACTCAAATATTTCACTCATTCCCAGTTGTCCCTGCGTTTGTCGTCATTTCATCTACTTTACACAGTCTGGGTAAGAAAAGAGCACTATCATTATCATCATCATCATCATCAGTCCAACCCCTATTTCCACCAATAAAATGAAGGTTCGGAAAAAAAAAAAAAATCAAAATCATCACCAATATCACCATCATCATCAGCCCAATCCCTATTTCCACCAATGAGATAAATGTTCCGGGGGAAAAAAAAAAAAAAAAAAAAAACGAAAAACACAAAACTGGAACCACTAAGCACCATGCCTAGCGAAATGAGTATAAAAAAAGACTGATATTTCCTCCCGATATTCCATGTATTTCTCATGATGTTTCCTCCTTTTTCATTCTTTCCAAACGGCGGAGGGGCAAATTTCCCCTTATCAAGCCTATATTACCATCTATAAAGCTAACTAGGCTACACCTCTATTTCCTCCAACATAAGGCTAATTGCACCTGTACTCTCACGTGCACAGTTAACCACACCTGTATTATGACCTGTATAAAGCTAACCACACTTGTATTATCATCTGTTTAATCACACCTGACTTATCACCTGTATAATGCTAATCACACCTGAATTATCACCTGTATAATGCTAATCACACCTGAATTATCACCTGTATAAAGCTAATCACATCTGTATTATTACCTGTATACAGCTAATCACGCCTGAATTATCACCTGTACAACGCTAATCACATCTTTATAATCACACTTTTCCTATCACACCTGTACATCAACTAGCCTCCTACACCCCTCAACCCCCCGAAGTCCGTGAATAAGCCAGCTAATGAGGTAATAAAGACCAGGTACCCGGGTGGCCTCTAGGTAAGGAAAAAGGTAATTGTTTTTGAAGGCGAGAGGAGGAGTTGTTATGGCTCTCGTGTCTTTACTACACCGTCCTCCATAACACCTCACCTAATTAACATGGACATTCTCTCTCTCTCTCTCTCTCTCTCTCTCTCTCTCTCTCATTTCAACCTATTCCATTTCTTTCTTCCCCTAATTCTTTTTTCTTCCTTTTTTCTTTGATCGTTCCTCCTTCCCCTTCATCTCATATTCTTCTTAACCTCTCATATCCTCCCCCTTTCTTTTACTTCTCCTCTCTTCTCCTCTCCCTTCCCCATCCTCTTCCTTCTCATACCCCCTCCTATTTTCCCCTTACCTCGCCTTGGCCTTCCCTCCCAATATTTTCTTTTCATTTTTTTCCTTCTCTTCCCTCCTCCTCACAGATCTTTTTCCCTTCTCTCTACCCTTCCCTTCCCTCTCCCTCCTTCCTCTCCTCCTACCTTCCCTTCTCTTCCCTCTCCTTCTCCCTCCCCTTCCCTTCCCTTTCCATCTCCTTCTTCCTCGCCTTCTCTTCTCTTCCTCCCGTGACCTAGGTAAATAAGGTTCAGGTGCACCCACAAGCGGCTTTCTTATCACCTAGGCCATCAGCTCTATCCTCTTACACTCTCACCTCTAATGACCTGCCTATCCCACACCCTCACCCAATCCCCTCCAACCCCAACCCCTCACACACCCTCACTCATCCACTCCCATCCCTACTCCCACAATTTCACCATTCCTTCTCATATCTACTCCTCCCACACCCACACCCATCCTCTCCCATCCCTACCCCACCCACACCCACACCCATCCTTTCCCATCCCTATCACTCCCACACCCTCATCCATCCTCTCCCATCCCTATCACTCTCACACCCACACCTATTCTCTGCCATCCCTACCCCTCCCACTTCCGTCCCTTTCCCCTCAAACACAAACATGCATCCTCTCCCACACCTACCTCTCCCATTTCTCGGTTCCTTCCTTCTTACCTTATGTTCCGTACTCTTCCCCTCCCACTTGGCTCTCTCTTACATCACATTTCGATTCTCCAACGTGAGTATATAAGGAAGGGTAGTGAGTCGCGAGAAGAGCGTATCTAAGCCGGAACAGAAACGCTTGAAGGTCCTTTTGTTACGACCACCCCTCACAGGATGCAGCATCAGACAGACAAACATACCGTACCTCATCGATTGTTAACTTTCTCGTTCTTATCCTTCTATCCATTTCCTCATTTTCCCCCATTTATTCTCCTCCGTTCCGTTCCCCATCTACCTCCCTCATCCCAAGCATTGTAACTCAGAAAATAATTAATACGATTTTTTTTTTTTCAGGTTAAAGAATGTAGAGCAGGTTTTCCATTCGTCCTTTCCCACGAAATTTGCACGGCCACTTTTACTTTGCTTTCTTTACCTTCAACGTTCTCACCTTTTATTCCACTCAATTCCAGTGAATGATACGTCTATTCAGTTCCCTCCCATTTCTTTGCTTATTTCAGTCCTTCTGGCTTTTCATGCACTTCCTGCCATCTCTCTCTCTCTCTCTCTCTCTCTCACACACACACACACACACACACACACACACACACATCACCCCCTACATCTCACCACCCCCAGACACACCGTGATAAAAAGTGTTGGCATGGTAAAGGCGTAGGAAGTAGTGTCCGGTGTGGGCGTGGGTGCGGGTACGGGGGCCCTTATATGGTTACTTACACCTGCCTACACCTTCCCTCCCTCCCTCCATTGACCCATCTTCCCTCCCTGCTCCCTCCCTTAACCCATCTTCCCTCCCCGCTCCCTCCCTTAACCCATCTTTCCTCCCTGTTCCCTCCCTCCCTCCCTTAACTCATCTTCCCTCCCTGCTCCCTCCCTCTTCCTTCCCATCATCTTTCTCCGATATTTCTCTCGAATTTTCACTTCCATCCTGTTCCTGTTCCTCTCTCTCTCTCTCTCTCTCTCTCTCTCTCTGACACATCCCTTTCTCTTATCTCTTTTTATATCGGTGTTTATCCCTTCAACTCATCCAACCTATCCACCTGACATAAGACTGCACTGCCATCCACACCTACCCCCTCCAACCCAAGTTCCTGTCAATTTTCCTACCTACCTACCTACCTACTTACGTACCGACATGCCTACCTACCCCTACATTCAAGAAGATAATTTTCCTACCTACCTACCCATGTATATATGATGTTTCCTGTCTGCCTTCTATCTGCCTACCTACCTACCTATTTACTTACCTACCTACTATCCCTACATTCAAACTGATAGCTCTCCTACCTACCTATCCACTTGTATGACGATAAGAACTCTCCTACCTACCACCTACCTACCAGCTACCTCTCTACCTACCTACCTACCTACCGTTACTGATCAATGTAAGTAGGTCCCATCCACCTACCTAATAAACTTACCTATCCCACATTTCACCTTGCCTATCCACACCTAGCCTACTTCCTCTATCTAACAGCAATAAGAAAAAGTTAGCCATCGTTTCTCTTCTGGCAGTGGCAGTGGATGGGAAGTACCTTATGCGCTATAGGAAGTACTTTATGCGTTATGGAAAGTACTATATGCGTTATGGAGAGTACTTTATGCGTTATGGGAAGTACTTAAGGCGTTATGGGAAGTACTTTATGCATTATGGAAGTACTTTATGCGTTATAGGAAGTACATTATGTAATATGAAGCACACAACAACAGAGTATGAGAAGGAAGGTCACTCTCCGTCGTCTGGCGTGCAATGAGAAATAAGGAGGGCAAGACACAACGCTAGTACGAGTAGAGGAGTATCGGCAAAATACTGCTCATGGCTACACCTACCCTCTCTTCTCCCAGTACCCCTACTAGCTACAGGCCTGCTTGTATACCGAATTATTTATCAGCTTACCCAGTTGCCATTTTACTTAGCTACACCTACTTCATTAATTTCATCTACCACCAGCATACCAGCTTTCTTTTCCACCCCTTAAAAATACCTCATTCCTGCTGTCTGTCTATCTCACCACGTCGGCACTCACGTATATATCGACTCATCTACCTAATTTCAACTCGACCTTTGTTTTTCTTCATCTAGTCACTCACCACATCATCATCACCATCATCATCACCATCATCATCATAAAACCACACACACAACCTCGTTTCTTTCTCACCTGCCTGCTAATTCACCTCCTCCTTCCCACGAATCAATGAAGAAAACAGTTAAAGAAAAAAAATCCAAAACAGCAAGACAAACAACACACATTCCGTACTCTCTCTCTCTCTCTCCCTCAAGGCTGTCACTCTGTCTGGAAGTGAGGGAAAGGGTGGCGGAGACGGAGAGGGAGAGGGATTGGGAGAGGGAGAGGAGGAGGGAGAGGGAATAGGGATGTGGGATGGGAGCTGTCAGTGTGGAACGGGAAGTGGAAAGAGAGAGAGAGAGAGAGAGAGAGAGAGTGAAGGGGTAAGCGTAACAAATAAAGTGGAAGGGAAGAGGGAGAAAGAAGAATGGAAAAGGAAGAGGGGTGGGGACGAAGAGTAAAGGTGGGAGTTAAGTCTATGCTTGGTGAGCCTGGGGTAGAGGGGAAGGGGAGGGAGGGGAGTGGGGAAGGCTTAAGAGAGACAAAGAAGAGACGAAGGGGGAGAGGAGGGGAGGGGAGGGGAGGGTAAAAGAAAGAGTTACGCCTGTCGAGTTTAGATGGGAGGAGAGAAGAGACGGGGGGAAGGGGAGTGGGGAGAAGGAAGAAAGGAGATGGCAAAGGCAAAAGGTGCAGGAGAGAGGATTCAGGGGGTGATGGAGAAAGATATGAGGGGAAAAAGGAAATGGAAGGATGGAAAAGTAAGATGGGAGGAGGAGGGAAGGTACGAAGGGAGGGGTGGAGGGAGAGAAGGGAATTGGGAAGAAAGAAGGCAAAGAGAAAGGGGGGTAATAGATGGAAATATGAAGAAGAAGGGGTCAGTGAAGAGGCAGAGAAACAAGGGACAAGATAAGGGAATAGGAGAATGGATAGGGAGAGAGAAGAAGAGAGGGCGTTAGTGGCGAAGGTGACGAACAAGAGGAGGAGGGGAAGGAAAGAGGAGGGGAGAGAGGAGGGGGAAGAGGGGGGGAAGGAGGGAGGAGAAGGGGACGGGGAGAGGAGGGAGCGTAAAAATGAGAGTTAAGTCTGTGTAGTACGAAGTTGGCAGTGTGTGTGTGTGTGTGTGTGTGTGTGTGTGTGTGTGTGTGTGTGTGTGTGTGTGTGTGTGTGTGTGTGTGTGTGTGTGTGTGTGTGTGTGTGTGTGTGTGTGTGTGTGTGTGTGTGTGTTCCTAATTTTAGACGTGTAAACATTACTTGGAAGTAGGGTGGGGAAGGGAGGGATGGGACATGCGAACGTGGAAGTACTATTCAGGTTAGTGACACCACCAATCATGACTCCACCCTCCATCCATCCAACCTTCACCAGATACTCCACCCTGCAACCATCCATCCATCCATCACCACGACCTCCACCCTTCATCCATCCATCCATTCACACATCCTTCCATCCATCCACCCACTCTCCTTTCTCCAACAATAATTCTGTCTCTTAGCTTCTTAATTCTCAGTTCTCTTCTTCCATACATCGTTTTATATTCTCTGCTTTTCTTGTCTCTTTTTCTTCTCGCATCTCTCCTCACCGTTCCTACATATCTTTCATTTTCTTCTTCGGTCCTTTTCTCTTCTCTCTCCCTCTCCTTTCATACAACTATCTTCTCCCCTTCTCTAGTCAGTTTTTCTCCTCTCTTATCGCTTCTCTCCTTCCATAAATCTCAGCAGTTTGCTGCAATCTTGGCAATCGTCCTATCTCACCCTTCTTCCTTCCATCACTTCGGCACTCCCTAAACATCACTCTTGCTCTACACACACACACACACACACACACACACACACACACACACACACACACACACACACACACACACACACACTACTATACTTTGCTATAATACGCTGTGCTACACTATACTATGGTACTCTACACTGCGCTCTGTCTGTCTGTCTGTCTCTCTGTCCGTTCGTCCGTCTGCCTGTCTGTCTGTCTGTCTGTCTCTCTCTCTCTCACTGCTGATATTCACTTTCTTGGTGCAAAATCGATCCCTAGAATGAGAGAGCAAGGGCGTTACCTACTTCACGCTCCACTTTCCTCCCTCCCTCATTCCTTCCTCCGTTTCTCCACTCTCACCCACTCTTCTTGTCTCTCATTTCATCTCTCATCGCTTCCCCTCTTCCTTCCCCCTCACTCTCCCCCTTGTTCCTTCTTTCCGTGTCTCCTACCTCTCCCCCCCTTCCTCGTCGCCTCATCCCCTCCACCTCTTCCTCTCTCAACTTGTCTATCTCACCTCTTCTCTTTCCCTCTCCCTTCACACTATATTTTATCTTCCCACCTCTCTCCTTCCGTCTTTCCATCCTCTTCTCCTTCCACCCTGCTTACTCTTCCCCTCCTCCACCCTTGCCTCTCCGCCCTACCTCTGTGTTTGTCTGACCTCTCCCGTCCACTATGATTCTCCAACCTATCCTCCTTGATTAGGCTATTTCTCATCCCTCTCCCTTCCTCGATCCTCCTTCCTCTTTTTCCTCCTATCCCGCCACAATCTGACCTCGCTTCGTACCTGCCTTCCTATCAAACACATCACATATCCTCATCTGTTCCTACCAATCACCCAATAAACGCCTCTTCTTGCTGGCCTGACTGTTCCTACCAATCATTCACTGCACGCCTCTTCTTGCCGTTCTTCTTAATTAGCAGAATAATACGCCACCTCTCTCCTATCCTACCACTGTCCTACCGAACACATTAGCCTCGTGATCCTATTCCTACCAATCACTTAGCACACCTCTCCTGACGTCCTTCTTACCTAACCAACCAAACAGCACACCGCCTCCTCTCTCCTATTCCTTTTATCCTGCCACAATCTGACCTCGCTTCTCACCTAACCACCACAGCCACCTGCATCCACAAACCCACAAAACAAATCCAACTATTACCCGATCCTATTCTTTTAAAGCCTCACTAACCTCACCTATCCTCCCCCTCTTATTTACCTCCATTTATCTCCGTTTTTCTATTTCTCTTAACCTCTCCCTTTCCCCTCACATGGTCTCTTCTCCCCACACTCTCACTAGAGTCTCTCCCTTTCTCTTAATCTCTCCCCACTTCTCCCATCCCTTTCCTAATCTTCCCCATTCCTTTCCCCTCCCTCATTTCCTTTCCACCCTCCATCTCCTAATACTCCCCTTCCATTTCCCCTCACTCTCTCCTAGTTCTCTCCCTTTATTCTTTCCCTCCCTTCTTACCTTCCTTTCTCCTATTTCTCTCCATTCTTTATCCCCTTCCCTCCTTCTCTCCTAGTCCTCTCCCTTCCCCCCCCTTTATATCTCCCTTTCTCCTATTCCTCTCCCTTCCTTTTCCCCTTCCCTCCTAATCCACCCCTTCCTTTCCCCACCCTCTCTCTTCTTCTCCCCTCACCCTCTCCACCACAACAAGGATAAGGTCAAATCATCCATCCTCAGCGGTCAGGATGGAGGGACAGAGGCGTGGGTGGGTTGCTATGGGATGCGAGACATGACCTTCCCTCTCCACCAGTTGTCTAAGCTTACTAATTGGCCGCTTGTAGAATAGATATGCTGTCTATTAGGTTGGTCGCCGTCTGTCTTGTCTGTCTATCTGTCTGCCTGTCTATCTGTGTATCTGTCTCTCCCTCCCGTGGTCCCTCATCTTCCTTCATGTTCTTAGCTTTATATCGTCCTTCGTCTTTATTTTCATGCGTTTCCTGAGTCTTTCCTGTTTTCTTATGTGCTACTTTTCTTCCATGTTCTCATCACCTCTTCCTATCGCCATTTTCCTCTCTTCTCTCTCTCTCTCTCTCTCTCTCTCTCTCTCTCTCTCCTGTTCATATCTCCCTGCTTGTCTCTATAAACATAACCTTTATCATGTACGACCTGTATTTGTTTTTCCTTCTCAATGAACTCTCTCCTGTCTTTCTCCACCTCCTTCACTAACATCCGCATTCTTCTGTTTATTTCCCCCTCTTCCTCTCCGTCATCTATCTCACGACTATTTCATGTCTATCTACGCCTTTTCTATCCTTCCATCGCATACTTCTTCCCCTTTTCCCCTTCCCTCACTAACAAACTTCTTCACTTCTTCAATAACATCATTTGCGGGTGACCAGAATACAACATAATCGGAGTGAATCTGGACAATCCTGATATTTTAATCCAGCTAACACTAAAAGTTATATTCAGGTGAGACTGAGTTATAGAAGCCTGAGTGTTAAAGGAGATAATTCAAACGCTTACACAGCCAGACATACTTTCTTCAACTGAAACAAAACTCTCTGGAGGTAAGAGAGAAAAATGTAAGACAATATTAAATCAGTGAATGGATATTATCTCCACGCCCTTCCCGACCACACGTCTCCTAGGCTAAATATACTCGTTGAGGGAAGGAATAAAAAAACATCATAGCACTGAAGGGGTGGAGATTCATTCCCTTTTCTTGGCACCTCTCTCTCTCTCTCCCTCTCTCCCTCTCTATCTCCCTCTCTCTCTCTCTCTCTGAATACATGTGTAAGAGAGAAAGCACATGAAGAAAGATGACAATATGCGCGGTGAAAGTAGTAAATGATAGAACTGGAGGAGGAGTGGTGAAATCAGTGAGAGAAAAACATGACAACTGTGAAGCACTGGCTGAAAGACGCGCAGAGTAATGTGAGTGAGGAAAAGTGACATTGAAAAGAGTGGTGCGTGTGAAGTAGTGAAAGCATAGTGGAAATAGAGAGAGAGAGAGAGAGAGAGAGAGAGAGAGAGAGAGAGAGAGAGAGAGAGAGAGAGAGAGAGAGCTACAAGGCAGACTGAAGCGTGTGTTTCTCATTAGCTACCAGCACACCCAAACCCTGCTTTCCTCCTCAACCCCCCTTCTTTTCCCCTCTACCTCTCTCTCTTTCCCCCCCTCCTCTCTCTCTCTCTTCTTAGGCATCTATATCTTTCTCTTTTCCCTCGTCTTCACCGCATCTTTCTTCCCCCTTCGTCCGGCCCACTCTTTTTCTCTCCTCCCTTTTCATCCTCTTCCTCTCCTCCCTAAGCCCTCATCTTCTCCCTTCCACCCTCCTTTCCTCTTCCTCTTCCCCACCCTCCAATTTCTGCTCCTTTACACCCCTCTCCTTTCCTCTCTACTACTCTCTTTTTCCCCTCGCCTTTTCTCTTTCTCCCTTCTTCTCTCTTCTCTCCTCCTCTGCCTTCCCTTCTCTTCCTTTCTCCCTCTTTCCTTCCTCTCATCTCCTTTCCCGACATTTCTTACTTTCTTCCCCCTCTCATTCTTTACACCAGTCTTTCCCCCTTCCTTTCCTCCACACTCTCTCTTTCTCCGCTCCTCCCTCACCCTCTTTTTTACCTCTCTTCTCCCCTCTCCACACCCTCTGCTCTCCCCTTCCCCCTTCTCCTCCTCCTCCTCCACTGCGTCTCTCATCTACCCCTTCTCGTCTCGTCTCTCCTTCTCTCATCCCTGCGTCTGGCCCATCAATCCCCATTTTCTTGCTCTTTACACTACAAGACTACACACACACACACACACACACACACACACACACACACACACACACACACACACACACACACACTACAGCGTTTGTGCGATGTGGCAATAAATCATCATCGTCATCATCAACAACAAAGCTATTTCTTTTACAGATGTTCTGGCAGCATCCAAGGAAAGGAAAAACAAAAACTGATCTCAGTCCAAACAAAGATATAAACTGGACTCAGTATTCTCTCTCTCTCTCTCTCTCTCTCTCTCTCTCTCTCACCTACCTTACCTACCACGAACCAAAGCGTCCCCCTCGTCAGCTGGCCCCATTGCCCTCACTCACTCACCTGCGGAGGGAAGGGAAGCAATATAAACACAGGTAACTTAAAAGGCAGACCGAGGACCCAGTAAGTCACACCTGGCTTTAACCTCTTCAGCTCAATGATCACTTTTGTACTTTATTCTTGCTGTTACTTGACGAATACATTTAAATTAAGGCAGACATAGTAAAACAGTTCGTGATTTTTAATATCTCTAGTTCGTAAAGTCTCTCCCAATATATGAACAAATAATGAAGGGGTTAATGAAGGCTATAATTATTAGTTCTCTCTATTCGTAACGTCTCTCCTAATATGAGAAAACAGTGGGATAGATAATTAAGACTATACCAATTTTAAGATCTCTTATTCATAAAGTCTCTCCTAATATAAAGCTAAATAGTGAAAGAGTTAATGAAAGCTATATCTGATCTCTCTGTTCGTAACTTGTCTCCTGATGTAATCAAATAGTCAGGGGTTTTGAGGACAATATTAACTTTAACATCTCTAATTCGCAAACTCTGTTCTTATATAAAAGTAAATTGTGAATGAGTTAACGAACGCTGTACTTGATCTCTGTTATTCGTAAAGCCTTTTCGAACTGGAGGAGATAGATACAGCATTAGTTTGCCTTTTCACTAACCTCCTATTACTCTAACTTGGTCTAAAACTGCCGTCTTCCCTTACTGGATGCTGAGTTGTAGCAAAACATTATCACCAGAATATGATCCCAGTCAAAAAATGCACAACGGAAATTATGTAAAACCATAGTACTGTCTTTTTCTGCCACTGAGCTACGTGAAGTAAAATGCAGAAGGACGAACATCTGGAACAAGTTACGCTGAAAGAACTATAGTAAAGGGAACTTCCAAGCTCAATATGATCCTCTGGCAACAACAGACTAACAAATGGACGTCAAAGACAGTGATAACGAAATTTAGCCTTCACTGCCAGGTGCTACGTAAGGTAACCAAAATCATCTCAAGGTTAAAAAAAATAAATAAACAAATAAAAAAGACACTGAAGGGGTTAATGGGGACTGGTCCAAACTCTTTCACTACAAGAGTTTGGGGGAAAGCTTCGTGTGGGCGAGCTGAATAAAGTCGCTTCGATTACGGAAACTAAAAAAATACTTGAGACTTTCCAAACCAAAAATCATCTCGTCAGGAGGCAGCGACGGGCCTCTATTAACGGGTGCTGATGAAGGCTTTATTTATTCCTCAGGCTGCATAACACTGGCTATGGCAAGAACATTTCCATCCATTCATTTATCATCCAATCCTACTTTGCCCCATAAGGATGTAGGAGTCCAGGGCTAGGCAAGTTGGTCCCGACATTTAAGATGAGAGTGACCAGCCTCACTCATCCCTGAGTGGCATTACGTGAGCAATAACCCCCAACAACTCCTTGGATATAAACCTTCACCGGCTCAATCCGATTGGAGTGCCGTTATTACCCACTAAACCACCAGGTGCCAAAATTTGGTTATATGGTTACCACCCAGCGTAGTAAATGGCTTCCTGGCGTACAGGAAACCATCTGACTTGTCATTCAGTGTAGAGTCACCCAAAGGCAGAAGGAAGAGGAAAGAAAGACAGAAGAGGGAGTGTAAAATCACTCGTAAGCAAAAGGACGAGGAGAGAATGAAGGAAAGAAAAACAGAAGAGGATGGAAGGAAAGAAGGAAGGAGAGGAAAGGGCAGGCCCCCGACGGCAGCACTACAACGAGTGGATGGTGAGCGCCCCCACCTACCACTATGGCATGAACAACAATATATGAATTACAATAAATAAATAAAATAATCGGAGTACAGTTAATGTCTACAGCAAGATGAGGTTGCTGTTTATGTGTTTTTACTTTAAGCAGCACATGATATTACTCGGCTGAACCCCCTCATTCCGTGGACGTATTGTTCTTGTCTTCTCATGACGATTTTATACAGTTTGGGGGAGATTTATTCGAACTACCGGTGTGTGTGTGTGTGTGTGTGTGTGTGTGTGTGTGTGTGTGTGTGTGTGTGTGTGTGTGTGTGTGTGTGTGTGTGTGTGTGTGTGTGTGTGTGTGTGTGTGTGTGTGTGTGTGTGTGTGTGTGTGTGTGTGTACTAAATTATTATTGGCTAAGAATATAATGCATGGTTATGGTCAATAATCCCTTTACATCGTTTCCAAATTATCAACTGCTAAATAAATCAGTAGTATTCATGCGGTCTGGATGTCGCTTCAAGGACAGACAGACAAACACAGAGACAAAGAGAGAAAAGCAGGCACAGAGACGGTCCGACAGACAGACGGAGAAGGACGTTGAGAGAGATACAGACAGAGACAATGACAGGCACAGAGGCACACAGACACAAGCAAACAGATACACAGATACTGACAGAGAGACAGATATGGGCCGAGACAGACAGACGAGGCCAACAGAGCCAGGGAGGGGGTGAGGGCCATCCACAGGGCCGGGGGGCAAAAAGAGGTCCCTGCCCGTTCCACTTTAAGCTGAATTAAATGCTAAAGGACCATACATGCTTTCACCTCGCGGCGCGCGCACACACACACACACACACACACACACACACACACACACACACACACACACACACACACATCCCCCGCTTTATAATCCTTTTACACATATGAGGGTCCAAGCATGGGGAGGGAGATTGCAACTCTTCTACCCTGCCTGAATTTTACTGGTAATATTAGTATGATACCATTTATTCACTAAGATCCACTATATATATTTTAACCCGCTCAACCCTTGGACGTCTTTTGCTTTATTCTTCCCACCTTTAGGTGATTTTACTCACCTTAAAGGAGTGACTTGTCAGACTGGAAGGGTTAAATATGTCCTTCATTACCCGCTTCACTATAGTAGGGGACTCTCAACCGTAATAGACCGGTAGTGGCTAGAACAAACTAAAAATTAAGATCACCGGCCTCAAGAGCATAGATCAACTTCAAGGCTGTGTAAAGGAACTACTGACCAAAACTGTACCTTTCAGAAGCCAAATAACAAAACGTGGAATTTTATGAACATAGACATACGATACGGTAACTTAATACTGCTTACTAATTTAAGGCTTTGGGTCTACATTTTACTCTAATGCCAGACGACTCTATTTAGCTCAGGGAAACCTTTATCTTTCACAGGTTCGATATAAAAGCTCAAGTAACATAGGCAAGCTTTGGCACGTGACCTAGAAACATTATTATTATTATTATTATTATTATTTTGTAGGTATTAATGTAAAATGATGTGTACCGAAAACTGCTGACAATCCTAGAGTAATATTTTTGTAGTTGGTTATACGAACTCAGATCCATAGAAAGAAGGGGAAATGCCTGGCTCATCGGTCAAGGCCTATAAAGAAACAGTGTACCAACGCACAACTAGCATCGCCATCAGTGTTAATAAAGAGGACGAACAAGGCTTCTCTATACTATCTCCTATTTTAACCTCTTCACTACAAGAGGCTTCCCCTAAGATAAATAAAAACTGTCTGGCGGGGGCAAAAAACTAAGTGAGACGTCTAAGTGCTTTGGAAGTTTAAAATTTATCTACACTATAACTATTTTATAAGTGAACACGTGACTTTCATATGGTCACGTCGATACATAAGCACTCCGACATGTCTCAAGTGGTTATGATGTTTATATCAAGGCTACAGTAGGGGATGGCAGGGCAGGCAGGGCGGGGCGGGGCAGGACAGGGCATGGTAGGACAAAGAAGGACAGGGCAGGGCAAGACAAGACAAGGCTATTGGTACTCATGTGGTCACTCTCTCCAAGGGCAGGGCAGGGCGAAGCAGGGTTGGTGGTGCTCATGTAGCCATTCCTTCCAAGGGCTCGGAGGACCAGGGGTGAGGGAGTGCGCGGCCGTGGGGTGCAGGGTTACGCATGACACACCGCATGACTCCCACCGCACACCACACCCGGTATTATTTCACACTCCACTCCACTCCACTTTTCCACTCCACTCCACACCACACCACACCACACCACTCACACGCGCACTCATTCACTCCCTCACATACACACCACGGTATATCTGTGAAGGTGTGGATCTCAAATATAGCCTTCGTTTCACTACACCTGACACTACTGCAACAAGTATGCACTCACGTATTCGTCTATCACTAGATGGTGGGAATCTGAAAATGTTGCTTTCGTATTACTGAAGCCTACCAAGCACTATTGCAAAATATGCAACACATATTCATACATTTGTGTGCGAAGGATGAGGGAGGGGTGGACAGGGCAAGGGGAAGGGGTGTAGTGCGGTTGAAAGTCAGGGGAGGAGCAGGCGACTAGGTGGCTCGGTCGGTTTAGTGCTGCCCCCCCATATTTGGAGGACGCTCTGAGTGGTGGGTTCGTGCCCCACTGAATGCCACACTCACGTGCTAACGCCTGTCTGCAACAATCGTATCACCAAAATCTACATCATAATACCGTCTACTTCAACTGTCTTCTGCTTCACCGTCTGCGCCTTGTCTCTGTCCTACCCTCCTCCTAACCCCATACGAGTTTACCTTTAGGGGAGGAGCTGAGAGGAGGCAGGGTGCACGGTGAGGAAAGGAGGATACAGGTTCAATAGGGTGGATGAGAAGGAGGCACAAGTGAAGTGGAGTGCTTAAGGGGAAACAAGTGGCACGAGACGGTGCAAAGTGGTCCAGGCGAGTAACAACACTGACACAAAGCCATGGTAAGTGGATAAAAGCCATGAGAAGGGCGAGAGAAAAATGAAAAAATACCAAGAGAAAAGGGGAAGGAGGCAAGAGAAACAAGGGGAGAAACATGGAAATGCGATAGAAAACGCGTAGACAAAAAAAAGGGAAAATAAAGGAAGTGAAAGTGAACAAGAATAAGGAAAATAAGGAACAGTGTTTGGGATGACAGGATGAGAAGCAACGTTCAGAGAGGAGGGAGCTGTCAGGAGTACGTTGGGGAGGAAATGGGAAAGGTGAGAGAAAATGGAAAATGATAGAAAGAACAGGGACAAATAAATGGGGGGAGAAACAAGGAATGGGGATATAAAACGTAGAGGAGAGAGAAGGATGAGAGGGAAAAAAAAATAAAGACTAGTAAAGAAAATACACAGCAGAAAGACAAATAAGGGGCACTGTGTGGGATGTGGGTATGGGGAACAGGATAAGGGGTGGAGGGGAGGGGGGAAGAGGATAACAGAATGGGAGGTCTAGTGAGGATGGGAGTGAAGGGAATGAAAGGTGAGGATGGGAGGAAAGGAAAGAGAGGAAAAGCCAGAGAAAGGACGAGGAAAAAAAAAACAGCAACACAGCAGATGAACACCAGAACAAAACGAGAGAGAGAGAGAGAGAGAGAGAGAGAGAGAGGAAAAAATAAGGAATGAAAAAGAGAAAAAGAAGTAAAACAGAAGAGAAAATATATGATAATTCAATGGTAGAAAGAAGGAAGAAAAAGGGCACGAGAGGATAAAAAGAGGGAAAGAAAGAAAACATGCTCAAGGAATATCTAAACACGAAAGATGAACATACAAAAAAAATATATAAAAAAAAAGACAAATAAAGGAGAGGAGTACAAAGGAAAAAATAATAAAGTGGAAAAGGGGCGAAAAGGGAGACACGGGCGAGAGGAAAAACGAAAAATGAGAACGATAAAAACGAAATGGGAGAAAAGGTGAGAAAAGGGAATTGGCAGAGAAAGTCCCTATGACCCCGCTCAAAGCCCCCTTCCCTTGAACTCACCCCTCCCTGGCCACCGCTGACAGGAAGACGTCACAGGCCAATACTCTTTACATCAACACTCAGTAGGATATATTGCAATCATCATCCTCAGTCGCCATCAGTAGGAATTATAAGTATTAGTCATTAACATTATTCATTTGTATCTATATTACCCATTATCAATAATTACTAGTATCAATATTAACCCTTATCAATAACCAGCAGTATCAATATTAGCCATTATCAATATTAATCAGTGTCAATATCTATCATCATCACCATCACTGTCATCACAGTCATCATTAACATTAACCATCACCAATACTTAAATTCATCATAATCATCACTCATCAAAATTTATCACCACCATCACCACCATGATCACAGTCACCATGAACATTAACCATCACCAATATTTAGTCATCATCAGTTATCAATTTTGTACATCATAATCATCATCATCATCCTAACAAATTTCCCAATATTTCCCTGGGGTGTGTACGATCCATAAATACGTTAAGCAAAGTACATTCTATCAACAAAGTGACAAGTGAAAGGGACCCCATATCCATTCACTCATATTTAAAGCCCTTGAAATTCTCTGACTCCACCCCTCAGGCCACGCCATCCACGCATATATGGTTCTCAGGAAATGTACCTGGGACCATTATGCGATAGTCAGTTGAAGCACTACACTCCGTCCACGGTAACTTGACCTAAAACTGAATTCTTATCAGGTTTAATGTTGAGCTCTGCAAACAGTTTAACGTTCAAACATAGCACCAGTCACGAAGAGGTGTTTTTGGAAAGGATACGGAGGCGTGGTACGGTCATATCCTGCCACTTAACGGGATATGATCTGCAAAGGGACGAGAATGTCCGCCAAGTTAAGGTGAATGTCTGGACGAACTAGCTACAAAACAGTTGGTATGCTGTTTAGAACACTTTTATTACAAGTTTTAATACGCACAATATGGATAAAGTTTTTGATAATTTGGTAATTCTAGGTGTCATTCAACCTGTTATCGAAGACGTCAACGCAAACCCCTTGTGTATATTAATTTCTAAACATTTTTTGATGCACATGATGGGAAATGAAAGAAGTCTGATCTGTCTGTCTCGCTGCTAACTGCGTTGTGTAAAGAGGAATGCAATCTAATAACTTCGTATCCTCAAAAGTGTTTTAAAATTGGTAGTCATAATTTAGGCGTTTCCTTACATCTTCGCGTACTTAGTTTTAACAACACCGCCGAAAGTCCTCCTTAGTGGGTAGATCCGGGTGAAAAGGAGGGTGGATGTGGGTAGTGGTGGCTCTGTGTGGGTGGACAAGTAAGTGGATGTGGGTCGAAAAGTGACTAGGTTAGATGGGTGTGAGTTAAGTGAAAAAGGATGGAGGAATAGACGGGTATGGGTCAAGGAGGTGAGAGTGGTTGGAGGAGTAGGTGGGTTTGGCTGAAAGGGGGCTAGAGTTTGTGGAGAAGTGGGTGTGAGTGAGTCGAGAAGTGGGTGAATGTGACTGAGAAGTGAGTGGGTGTGGGTGAGAGGTGAGTGCGTGTGGGTGAGAAGTGGGTGCGTGTGGGTGAGAGGTGAGTGGGTGTGGGTGAGAAGTGGGTGGGTGTGAATGGAGAAGTGGCTTAAGTCAGGGTAAAGATTTAAGTAATCAGCTAGGTCAGGATGGGGAACTGTCACGGAGAAATGGCAGGGACTGAAAGGAAAAGAGGTGCAGGAGGTTCTGGCTGTGGTTGGAGATGAGATGAAGTGAGAGGAGCTGGTTAGAGGAGGCATGAGGAAGTGGAAAGCTCTGACTAGAGAAGTGGATGGATCAGCGTGGGGAAGTGGGCAGATTTGACTGTGTGTGTGTGTGTGTGTGTGTGTGTGTGTGGAAAAGTGGAGTAGTGACTGGAAGTGCGTGAAGAAGTGGAGAAGTTACTGGATGTTTGTGAAGTGGGGAAGTAACTGGATGCGGGTGGAAGAGATGTGGAGAAAAGACTGCAGGTGGAGAAGTGGCTAGGTCAGGGTGAGGCAAGTCGAGTCTAGGCGGGGCCGAACTGAGTGAAACTTGGCTGGGAAAGTTGAGGTTAAAGTTGGGTGGAGTTGAGAGAGAGAGAGGCTGTGTGGGATGGCTCAGGATGTGGTGTGTCGAGTGTGGGGCGGACGGGGGCGGGGCTGGTGGGGCGGGGGGCAGAGGGGCATTTGAGGCGAAACAGTGGGTTGGGGTGGGATAGGGTGTGGAAGATAGGTCTAGGCAGGTGGGGTTGTGGGATGGGGTGGACGGGGCAGGGGAGGTGAGGCAGAGTGGGGCAGGACAGGCAGGAGAGAGAACAATATAGGGAAAATAAGGGAGAATGTTACACAGAAAGAGGGAACGTAGGCAGAAAGCAGTGTCTGTCTGGGGAAGGATAGGTGAGCCGGACAGGACAAGAAAGGTATGTGAGAAAGGTGCAAGGAAAGAGGAAGAATGAGGCTGACCAGGAAGGATGTATTGGTGTGGCTGGGTGAGTATGGCCGAGTGGAGAATGGGAGGTGAGGCAGGCCAAGAAAGGCAAGTAGAAGGGGCAAGAAAGTAGGAAGAATGAGATGCATGAAAAAAGGTAAAGTACAGTAAGCGAGGCACATGAGGCCAAGGAATGAGAGGCACAGTGAGGCAGGGCAGGAGAGACAGAGTGAGGCGAGGCAAGCGAGCCAGGTTAAGGGATGGGGAGCATGGCAGTGTGAGTGAGGGAAGGTGAGGTAGAATGAGGCAGGGTAAGCAGGCAAGAGAAACGCAGGGCACAATGAGGCAGGGATGAAACAGGACGGGAAAAGAAACAGAATGAGTCAGGGTCTAGGCTGGGTGGGCAAGGATAAGAGGCTGAGCCTGGGGAGAGAATGGCAGAGTAGGATAAGGGAGGTTGGACAGAGACAATAAGCCAGAGTGAGACAGGGCAGAATGAGTCAGGACAGAGTGAGGCAGGGTGAAAATGTCATATTATTTGCATGCCACCATATATATGTTGTATGTATAAGTATATTAATAAGAACTGCATCTTCATTAATTTTGTAGCTTAGAAACACCGTGCAAAAGGTCAGTTCTTAGATCGTTTTTGTAATTTGTAAACAATTCCGAATTTGTTTTGATCTGTCTTGTGCGAACGGGCCACCATGTTGTAATCATTATAAACAATCATATCTCAGGGGCTACGTTACGAGGTGACCAAGCTTTACTTTACCAGGAGGTCAAGGCATAAGGGGCTATACAGGAATTGAGCCAGGGATTGAATGGGATTGAACAAAGTATTAAGATGTAGTAGAAGAAATAAAATGTCAAAAAAAAAAAAAAAAAAAAAAAAAAAATCTTGGTAATTTCCCTGTAAAGCCCCTTCTGCCCTGGCAATCTGGCAAACAATAAAGGCAGAGTGATGCAGGAGTGAAGGAGGACGGAGCAAGGTATGGATGAGTCAGGAGTGGCCCCGTTATGGTGTGGGAGGACCGGCTATGATGAAGTGAAGCATGACGGTGGTGCGGCATGGATAAGGCAGGGAGGAGGATCATATGGAAGGAGGTGTGGTGGGGCTCTATGAGGTACCGTACAAGGAGGGGTTGAGGTGAGGTGAGGCGAAGTGAGATGAGGTTAAGTGAGATTAGGTTGAGGTGAAGTTAAGGTGAGGAGAGGGAAGGGTGAGAAAACGCTGAGCTGGGTTAAGACAGAGCTTGGATTATACAGGTAAACCCTTTCAATCCGACAGACGCTTAAGCCCAACAAAGTCGTCTGTCAATAGCTGTAACGAACCGAAAATGGCCAATGAAAGGGTTGAGAATAATTGTCTTCAACCCCTTCAATCTCCGGGGTTCTTCTTACGTCTTATAAAATCGTGTATCAGTGACCAGAATGACAAAAAAAAAAAAAAAAAAAATGACAAACGCAAGACCATGAAGGGCCGTAATATGGGGCGTCGCTTAAGTCTACGATAGTGATGCACATTAAGTTTGAAAAACCATAGAGTATGAATGACGGAATAGGCCACTCCAAGATATGTCCTGCCATCTACAAAAATCGCCGTGACAGTGGAGGGATTAGTACAAGACCTCAGAATCATAAGACTAGGTTCGGCGGGGGTTAGGCTACGGGTATGATAACACTTAGGTCACAAATAAACACATCTGCCACAAATTGTCCCAGCATGTCGATTAAAATAAATAAATAAAGACCAATACGTTTCATTGGGTCACATTCTAGTCATTCCATTTCTCACTGTCACCTCCACCAGTATTTGTCACTGAGAAACGCACTGCCCCCAAACTGGCCCGGTGAAACGGGGTGTTCCTCTTAAAATATTAGTCCCGGCCTTCAGGATCCGACAATTAACGTCAGAATATGGTCCGTGACATCGAAAGCTTCGTTGCACCTCTTCCTAGGCGATTTATTTTGAGTTTTATTTTTATGTAAGAAAGAAGGAAGCAAAGGCCAAGAGCCCGCAAGATTGCTCCCTAAGAAAAAAAAAATTAAGATAAAGCCAAATTCAAGATCAATTCATCTACTCCTTAACATTCTCTTATATGCTGTGTACACTTAACATCGACACCGTTTACAATAATGACACACAGAGGATAATGAGGTACAATGTGCAGAAGAAATCGGTATGGAAAAGGTGCTCCGGAGCCTCCTATGCCATGTGAAATATGGCCCTATGTCCGATTCTAGCCTTAGTATAAACATGGCCTTTGGAATATCTGTTGCCATAAACAGTGCAGAAGTTGATGTAGGACTGTGTTAAGCTGAAGACTGGGCACGGCTGATGTGGGACAGGGCAGGGGCGAGGCAAGAAAAGACTGACAGGCTAGGGTAAGGCTGGGAGACGGCGAGATAGGAGAGGGTGAGGAAGGAGAAGGTACGGAGGCAGGACAGAGTGTGGTAGGCGAAGCAGGCAAAGGCGAGGCAAGGACAGTGCGAGGCAGGAGAGGATTAAACAGATGGTGAAGCAGGAGAGAGTGAGGTAGGAGACAGTGAAGCAGAAGGTAGACTGGCTAGGGTATGGCAGGGAGGCGGTGATGTAGGAGAGGGTAGGCAGAGCTGAGTGAGTCAGGTGGGGGTAGGCAGGGTAGAGTGAGTCAGGTGAGGGTGGGCAGGGTAGAATGAGGCAGGAAAGGGTAGGGAGGGGAGAGTGAGTAGGATGAGGGTAGGGAGGGCAGAGTGAGGCAGGCAAGGTCATGGAGGCCGGGGTAGCGAGTGAAGAGGGAGTGACTGTTAAGTTGTTGTTGCCGGTGACGTAACCTAAAGGGGCCTCTCATAGATGATAGCCGTATTCTGGTGGGGTTGGAAGGCTCCACATAACACCATCTTCTGCGGAGTTTATTTCTGCTCGCCTCATTTATTTCCTTATATTCATTATGCGCACTGTACGCTAATTTTATATGTTAATAATGAAAAGTGTGATGATATTAGAAAGATATAGATAGTGAACAAGAAGGTAATGCAATCAACAACAAAAATCGCTTACAAGGAAGTACTGGGGAGCCCCATAAGCCGACGTGAATACTGCTCCTATATTGTTTAGTGTTCCCAGTCACTCTATCAGCATTACCACCACCACCATCACCACTACCACAACTCATATTACCACGACTACCACAACTCATATTACCACCACCACCACAACTCATATTACCACCACCACCATCACCACTACCACAACTCATATTACCACGACTACAACTTATATTACCACCACCACAACTCATATTACTACAACTACCACCTCCACCACTACCACAACTCATACTACCACTAATACCTTCACCACCACTACCACAACTCAGATGACCACCACCATCACCACAACTCATATTACCACTATTATACCACGACTCATCGCCACCACCACCACAGCAACTTATGTTACCACCACCACCACCACCACCACAGCAACTCATACTACTACCACCACAACCCTTATTACCATCACCACCACCACCACCACCACAAATATTAACCACTACTACCACCACCACCACCATCACCACAGCTCCCATAACCATTACTATCATTAACACACTCATAATTACTATCAACAAGACCTCATTCACACCATCAAAACTTTTATTACCCAACTACTATCTGTAATCACTGGAGAAATGGCAATATGGTTAATTAATTACACTCTGTACTCGCACGATCGCCATCATCACATTACAGTCATCAAGGTCGCCGCCACCAGAGCTCTCGTCAGTACTTGCGTCACCACTATTGTTAGTAATACAAGAATAGCCACCAATACCATGTCACAATAATACAAGCAGTACCGTACCACATCCTCTCTCTCCCTCTCTCTTTCTCTCTCTCTCTCTCACACACACACACACACACACACACACACACACTAACCAAATATATCATCCAAGCCTTGCCATTGTAAACACATCTGCCTCAATCACCACCATCACCGCCTCACCAAGCACCATCATCACCACCACTCAACACCCGTATCATCACAGCCATCACCACCATTAGCAATTAAGGCATGTAATATTAATCTACGGTACACGGCAATTATTTCCTTCTATGGACATCGTACCACAGAAAAATCTGATACTAGGAGGTCACGCCTTATACAGTATATCTATCACCGAATTTCTTACGTCTTCTTCCTTATTCATCCACTTCACGATATTCACTCCTTGATATTACCACTTACCTAATACAGTCTTGCTAATTCAAAACATGATTCACTGAGATTATGCCTTATATATCAAACACTATTTTTTTATGCTCGCTTCTTTATTGATCTTTCTCCTGCTATTCATTCCTTTATACGGTAATTCTCTTCTCTTTCCTGGTTTTATTTTCTCTTTATTCGTGATTCACTACACGGCGTTTGTTTATGCATTATCGTAACCCACACAACTTCCGAACACTTCCCAGCCACAACTGAATTAATTATAGTGAAAAAAACGTCAAAAACAAAATTACTTCTGACATTATTTTCCCTTCTAAGGAGATTTAAACCTGGCCAAGGATTTTCTAACCCCTTCAGCCCTATGACGTATTTTCTTTAACTTCATGCAATCTCCAGAGGATTTCATTCAGTTCTGGAGAGATTTATTGACTTTGTGGTTTAAAATGCAGCTTCCTTTAACCCCTTCACTACTAGGAGGGGGGATCTCCTAAGCTGAATAAAATCGTCTGGTAATAGAGAAATAAAATACAAGGCGGGATGTGAAGGTCTTCTATTAATGTCGATGAATTACACAAGGGTCGTTAAGGCAGACAGTATTTCTAAGTTCAAAGTTTCCCCTAGAACACGACCTGCAATGCTGGGTCAACAAGGACAGGGTGCAACTAACTTTATCCACCTGTACTAACCTTATTTTCGTTGGCACAGGCTTTGTAATGTCTCTTCCTTAGCGATTTATTTCCTTCTAACACCTTACTCTCACCTGTTACATCTACCTTGCTTAATATCAACAATGTTTGCATCATTAATATCAAAGAATATTACCAGGATACAATGAGCAAACTAAATCGCTGAGGATAAGGCGTTACGGTAAGATATCTACAAAGCCAACTACTGCGCAGATGTTCCAAAGTGATGAAAATCCCAAATCCCCTTCAGCTCAGTTGATGGGCAAATGTAATCAGACTGGAGGGTGGATTTGACTAGTAACTAAGGAGATCCATTCCTGCCTCATAACTCTAGCTATGAACCACGACGTAGTATGCAAGCCATGGATGTGACCCATTTCCGTCAGGTGAAGACAAACCTGTGGAAATACTGCCCAATGACCAGCCTGATTGAAGGAATTGAAGGATGTGAAGGAGCTTGAAGGGAAGTAAGCGAGTTAGAAGTGAGGTGGAGCTGAAGGGAAGTAGAGGAGCTAAAGGGAAGTGATAAAGCTAAAGAGCAGTGAAGGAGCTAAAGGAAAGTAAAGGAACTAAAGGGAAGTGAAGGAACTAAAGGGAAAGAAGGAGCTAAAGGGAAGTGAAGGAGCTAAAGGGAAGTGAAGGAGCTAAAGGGAAGTGAATGAACTAAAGGAAAGGGCTAAAGGAAGGTGATGGAGCTAAAGGGAAGTGAATTCGCTAAAAGGAAATGAAGGAACTAAAGGGAGGTGAATGAGCTACAGGGAATTGAGGGAGCTATTGATACTAGCTCCTCCATCAACCTTACCACCTCTCCTGCGCTTCCCTCTGCACACCCACCTCACCTGAGTTTACCTTAGCAGATAACAAGGTAAACCCAGGCAGGTGAGGCCAAGGTAAACTGAGAGTGGGTGTCTGATGGCCTCCCTCTCACCTTACCCGGAAAATTATAATGAGAGTAATGAAGACCCACCAGGGGCTCGTGAGGTGGGGGGGAGGGGCTGGAAATAAATGAAGTTCAGTTATTGTAAGGCATGGAATCAGCAATCACTTATCAAGACAAATACTTGAGGTTATGAGACATGGAGTTGTAATGTGAGAAATTATCAATATGCGATGAAATTATTAGATTTTCTTAGAACAAAAACATGCAAGAGAGCTCGAATAATAATAATAATAATAATAATAATAACGAAACTTTCTTAGGAACGGAAATGCAAGAGAGCGCGTTACTGAAACATATCAGAATTTATTTTGCAACAGAAGTCGTGTTAGTGACAGGCATAATTTCACGACAAATAGCAAGAGAAATACGTGCTGTCGTGCTACCTTGGGGCATAGTATCAGGACTTATTTAGCAATATTTTCTCTCATTTCTTACTTTCCTTTCCTTTTTCTTTCTTTCTTTTTTTTTCTCTCTTTTTTCATGAGAAATATGTGAGGCACGATTGAAAGATTCAGAATATCATCATCGTGCAGCTACAATTTCCTATACATATGCTACACTTTCCTACACATATGCTACACTTTCCTACATACGCTACACTTTCCTACACATATGCTACACTTTCCTACATATGCTACACTTTCCTACACATATGCACTTTCCTACATATGCTACACTTTCCTACATATGCTACACTTTCCTACATATGCTACACTTTCCTACATATGCTACACTTTCCTACACATATGCTACACTTTCCTACACATATGCTACACTTTCCTACATATGCTACACTTTCCTACATATGCTACACTTTCCTACACATATGCTACACTTTCCTACATAGGCTACACTTCCCTACACATATGCTACACTTTCCTACATATATGCTACACTTTCCTACACATATTCTACATTTTCCTACACATATGCTACACTTTCCAGTACATACGCTACACTTTCCTACTCCTCTATACACTGATAATGGGTAGCTCCTAGATGATACAGGAGAATCCGTAACAACTCTTCCTTAGCGATTTATTTTACACATGACACCTCAATATCGCGTATCCTCTTGTATATTACTAACGAAAATATGTCGATAATAAAACGCTATAGATAACACACAGAATGTTAAGGGGTAATATGCAAAATAAATCGCTAAGGAAATTATACCGCTTACAATACGACATACCAGGTTCAAAAGTAGTGTATCGTATATCTGACACAATTAAGCAAGAATGATACGTGCGATCGTATAATAGACAAATTTAGAGAATAAATATATCCGTAAATTATTAGCAACAGTATATTTAGGTCGGAAAACTGGGTCATATGGTTTCAGATTTTATTTAGAGGCGCGCGCGCACGCACGCACGCGCACGCACACACACACACACACACACACACACACACACACACACACACACACACACACACACACACACACACACTCTCTCTCTCTCTCTCTCTCTCTCTCTCTCTCTCTCTCACGCGTAGCTTTCTCACGCACGCACACACTCCCTAGTTAGCGTCGGAAACCCCTCCAAATATATAGATCCTCTGAGAGAAACCGTTCCGCCAGCCACTTTCTCCCAAGGAAAAGTTTGGAGGTGTTCAGTTGTCCCTAAGGCGTGTGATATATGATTAAGAATTTACAGTACTCCGAATATTATTCTTTGTATGATTCAGTCTATGCTACTGAATAAGGACTCGAATTCTCTCAGGTAAGGAAGCTCCCTAACATCTGTTCCTCAATTATTTATTTTTGGATATGACTATGCAAAGAATGACGATATTGGAATAATTTATGTAACACAAAGAAGGACATTCTAGTGTAAAATGCAAAACGGATCGCTTACGGAAAGGTGTTAGGAAGCTTCCTCGACCGATGAGAATACGGATCAAGGTATGTGATAAGATTTACAGTTACAGCTATGGTAATATGATAATAATTCCAATGTATAAATTACACTACCTAGTGAGGGATGCGAGTGTGATGTCTAACTGCAAAAGCACTAATAAGTTTTTTTTTTCTTACACATTTACATAATCGTTTTTCCCTCTTTAACACTATTACTGGGATTATTTTTAGGCACAAATTCCGTTTTCATCTAAAGACTTCTGTTAATGTCACCATCAGGTAAAAACTACAGCTCTAAAACCTCTGTTCTTTATCCACCATCTGTTCAATTCCAAGAGTTTTATTATTTTTACACGCCTGTTATACATATAATGCCTTCAAACAAGTGTTACAACCAATATCAGTCAAAAAAATTTATTGTGTAAGGCACTAAAGGCGGAAAGTAAAAATTCTTCAAAAAGCTAGACAATATGAACGACGAGGCACTCAACAGCTTGCCGTGAGCTTGTATTTAATTGAAACTGTTATTGCTGCCACCATTAATTTCTCTACAATCGGGTGGACAGACAGACAAAGAGAGACAGACAGACAAACACAGACAAACAGACAGAAAGACAGACACAGACAACCAGATAGTTAGGAGTAAAAACATATCCTCCGTCCGCAAGAAATGAAATACTTGCTAACATTCGCCACACCGCTACAACATTACTTTCGTTTCATTATTTGCTCTTCCAGCTCTCCTCACACAGTAAGTTCTCGTTATTGCCTATGAAGCCTTTTTTTATGACCCTTTTCGCAATTAAGTCCACAGTAAATTACAGAAAGATAGGCTATTAAAGCTCTACTGCTTCCTATGAAGTTGATTTGCTAATTTCTCCAAATTTACAGTATCGGTTTTATGAAATTTGTGTGATATTTTGGAACACATCCAGACAGACGGAGTTAAACTGTGCTCCACTCCACACGCGCCCTCCCACACCTACACCCACACATATACACACACAGGCCACACCCACACGCCACACACTCACCCCACACCCACACGCACCCACACGCACACGCCACACTCACACCCACACCCATACCCACACGCCACACTCATACCTATACCCACACCCAAACCCAGATTACTCCACTTTCTCTACGCTATTTTACCTACACCTACGCCGCTTCACACATTTTCCTACTACACACCCCTCGCCAAATCCCATCCTTTGCCAGTCCCCAGCTGTGCCGCTCCCCACACCATCCCTGTCCTGTAAATCCCCAACTACCAAAACCTCCATCCCTTGCCAATCACCATCTACGCCAGTATCCACCCTATCCCAATCCCCACGAACTCCACTCGACACCCCTGGCCAATCCCCACACCTCTTGCCAATCCCTATCCCTTGCTAATTCCCAAGTACACTACTCCACATCCCTCGACAATCACCATCCCTTGCCCCAGTCTTCATCGATACCAGTCCACACGCCATCCCAATCCCCATCCCCTGCCAATCCCCATCTACGTCACTCAGAAGCCCTGGCCAATCTCTCGTCATTTCCGGGGCCGGGTCGCCTATCACTCCCATGACTCCCCATTTCGCCGGTCTCCTCTTCATGTAATGGCAGGGTGCGAAGCTTTCCACCTCTCCCACACACCACACCATACTCACTCCTTTGCGCTCTATTCCACATCACACCACGCCACACCTCCCCCACTCCGCTTCCCACACCACACTCTACACCACACTACACCACCCTCCCCCATTCTCCTTTCCCGCCAACACACCACCACACCATGCCACACCGCCATTCATCACTCTCTCTTCCATACTTTCCCTTACTGTTTTATCTGACACATACTTCTTCCCTCCCTTCTCTTCCACCCATTCTCGTACTCACTTCTCTTCCATTCCCTCAAATGCTCCTCATTCTATTTTCTCTCTCTTACTCTTTTCCCTGCCGTCCTCTTCCAACTTGCTATTCCATTCCTTCCCTCTCGTGTTTTTTTTCCATCCTCTCCCTTACTTCTCTCCTTCTATCCTCTTCTCCATTTCTTTCTCTTCTCTTCCCTCATTTCTCATCCATCCTCTCCTTCCCTCCTTTCCCTCCCCTCCCCTTCCTCCCTACCTCCTTTCACTACCATCCTCTCCCTAATTTCACCCTCTTCCTCCCTCCATTTTCCTACCATTCTCTCCCTCCCTCCATCCCTCCTTTCTTTTTTGTCTCCTCCATCCTCTCCCTCTCTTCTTTCTTCTTAAGGTTAATATCTTTTATAGCTTTTTGCTTTGCTGTTTGTCTTATATTTTGAGAGAGAGAGAGAGAGAGAGAGAGAGAGTGAGTGAGAGAGAGAGAGAGAGAGAGAGAGAGAGAGAGAGAGAGAGAGAGAGAGAGAGAGAGAGAGAGAGAGAGAGAGACTGTACCTAGTTATCGACACTATTACTACGACATCAACGACAGACAACGACCAAAGGATGAGACAAACCCTTTTATGACTCCGTGAAGGGCTGCGAGGTTAGTAGCATTGGGGAATCTGAACACCTACTCAGTCATTCTCAGTCTAACTCCGTGACTCACTCTATATCTCACTCTAATTCTCACCCTCTAACTCTAAAACCCCCACTTTTTTATAAGTATATAGGTAAACAGGTAAGACAGACAGACAGATGGAGATAGACAGACAGACAGATGGATGGATGGACGGAAGGATGGATAGTTAGACAGATAGACACACAGATAGACTGGATAGATAATTGGATATACGAGTATATACGTCCAAATTATCTCCCATTTAACTCTTCACGATTTTGTTCGGCAGAGAGTAAATCATAAAAAGCTGACTATTAAATTAATAGAGATCAGCGTCAGGGAGAGACAGATTATTTTATTTCTAATCTCGAGAAGACAACACCAGATAAAAACGAAGCACAAAGATTTAAAGGTCTAAAATAATGTGTGAATACGAGTGCAGTTCATTTTCCAGGGGTGCTCTCATTCACACTTCCGATTTCTGTATTCAAATTTTCCCTGCTTTGGCTTCTGGATCCAACCCAACCCAATTAACTCCTTTACTCAGACCTGCTTCTAGTTTTTCATTCTTACTGGCCTGCAAGAGACTGTGTCAAGCTCTGGAGAGTTCATTCTAACTAGGGGTACATCTGCCATCTCCCTATCGTGAATGGTATGCTGTAACAAGAGACTACCACTAGAACAGGATGCTAGTCACGAAGAAGTTCTACGGAGAGGATCATGGGTGGTATTACTGTCTTATTCTACCACTGAGCTACGGGAAATAGGCTGGAATGTGGCAAAAAATCTCCGACTAGTTAAAATAAATGAACTACAGAGCCAGTCAAAAGTTCTCCAAATATGCAAAGTCGGGCAGCACAGCGACCCTAAAAATTTTGCTGTAAATTTAATGAAGTAGAGAGAAGCCTGTAATAAAAAAAAAATCATATATGTAATAGTGAGGGCAAGAGTGGGACAGAGAGAGAGAGTGATTGGGAAAAAGGGAAGGAGGGTTAGAAGGGCTGATGAGGGGAAAAGCCTTTGATGCCTGCGGTACTGAGGGGAAATGTGTGGTCAGACTTCCCTATCTATCTATCTATTTATCTATCTATCTGTCTGTCTCGGTTACTTATCTATCTACATCTGTGTTTGCACCTCTCTCTCTCTCTCTCCTAATTCATAGTAATTTTCTCACTCTATCTCATACAATTACTCGTATGTCTTAATTACAGGCACTCCTTTTATAACTCTTTCTCTCCCTTTTTTCCTGTATCCCTCTTTCTTATCTCCATTTTCTCTCCTTTCTTTTTGCTTCATTTTATTGTGTACTTTCATTTCATATTCTCTCTCTCTCTCCCTACCTACCTATCTATCTAGAGTATCTACCTATCTAACTATTTTGTTTCCATATGTCTCGCTCGCCCACTTACACGTTCTCCCTCCCTTTATTACTATCTTTCCCCCCCCCCCTCTCTCTCTCTCTCTCTCTCTCTCTCTCTCTCTCTCTCTCTCTCTCTCACTCACTCACTCTAACTCTCAGTCGTGTGTGTTTACGAGCACAATAAACTGGCGTATTTTATTATGGGATAATTACAGTATCGTTGTCGAGTGCGTGATAAGAGAGGAAATTACTGCGGCCTCTATTCTGGTCACCGCTACTGCTACTGCTTCCTCTCAGTATCTAACCCTCTCATGGCCGGGACAACTTTTAATTTTTCTTTTAATTACTGCTAACATCATACTATTACCTCCACGCACAAAGTTGGAGAAGGTTATGTATCCACCCCCATTTTTCTGTTTTTCCAAATTGTCTCTCCCAAAATTTATTAATGGATTTCAATTAAATTTTGTGGATACGTGGGTCACGGGCCAAGGAAGAGCTGATAAAATTTTGGTGGTGATCTGAGTTCGAGTCCCGGTTCAGGAGGGATTTTTGTTTGTCCACATGATATCTCAAAATGTTAATGATGGATTTCAATAAAATTTTGTGGATATGTGGGTCATGGGCCAAGGAAGAGATGATTAAATTTTGGTGGTGATCTCGTGTTGTCTGGTATGGGTGCTGGTAGAGGTATGCGCTCTCTGATGCCTTTAAATTATTATTCAGCCGATAGCGCGTACTGGTGTTTTAGTGTTAATAACGTCGTCATTTACACACATTAACCCTCTCAAGATCCGTACATCTCTAATCTTCTACCTAACGCCGGACGATTTTATTCAGCTGAGTCATAGGAACATGGGTGTTAATACTGCCACCGCTAACCCTCTCATAGTCGGGACAACTCTAGCATTCCATTTCAGCAGCGCCAGACGATTTTCTTCAGCTGAGTGAGTCATAGAAGCCTCAGGGTGTGTTAGTTTCTTCAATTCGAGGACGCCATTTTCATTTTTCCAGCTACCAGACAACGTTTCTCGGATTTGGTCGGTCTTCCTGTAGTGGAGAAGTTACTGAAGGCTGTATCTAATCTCACTTTAACTTCTAACTTCTCTTTGACCTGGCCAAGAGTTCCGTCCATTTGAAGCTTATTTCACGTAGCTCAGCGGTAGAAAAAAATAAAGGTAGGGCTTTGCATCCTTTCCATGGCACTTCTTCGTGACTGTTATCATATCCTTGTGTTAATCAATTGTTACACCTCAGCATTCTGGATGGAAAGGCGGCAATATCAGGCCAAGTTAGAGTAAAAATATAGTTGGAAAAATCTCTCGTTACCTAAGGAAAATAGTTTGGATATAGCATTAATTAGAATACAAAAACGTCACCGGTAAAATGGGGTTAGAGACTGAGAACCTGAGTATATGGTGAGTATCTGATTACTGATAACACACTGAAAATAGGTACTGAGCATTTGAAGACTGAATGACTGAATACCGCATACGAAATAAATGAATTCTGAACATCTGAGTATGAAGTGACTGAGTAGTGTACTAAATAAATGAATACTGATCTCACAAACACACACACACACACACACAGTTTAAATCTAAGACCTTAAGGAGTATTTCCACCAAAAGAAAAGCCGTCTTCAGTTCCGCTAAATAAATTACCTGGATGTGTAAGGGTAAAGGGCATGGTGTACTTCCCAGAATAAATGTAAAATTATACGTTGGCATCATTTATATTATTATTTATGTTGAAGTTATTTGCGGTAATCTGTTTCACTTGTTACATTTATTTCGCAGTAACATTCTCTCTCTCTCTCTCTCTCTCTCCCCCGTTTCCCCTCCTAAACGCGACAACACTACCAACTCCAATTAGGGCTCAATAACTAGGTCTCTCTCTCTCTCTCTCTCTCTCTCTCTCTCCTGCATCTTCCTCTTCGTCTTCTTCTTTCTCCTCCTCCTTATCGTCTTCTGGTTCTTCTTTCTCTTTGTCATATTTCTACTCTCTCTCCATCTTCTCTCCCTCCTTCCTCCTCCTCCTCCCCATTTCCTCCCCCTCCTCTTGCCAGACACCCCCAGGCAACCAACTGCCCATTACATCAGCTAAATTTACGGGTTTATACGCCCTCCCTCTCTCTCTCTCTCTCTCTCTCTCTCTCTCTCTCTCTCTCTCACTTCTCCATTTTCAGTTGTTTTTGTTTTTATTACATTATTATTATTATTATTATTATTATTATTATCACCATCATCATCATCATCATCTTTTTCTTTTCTTTTCTTCCACCGTCCTCTCCTCTCCCTTTCTTCACCTTCACTTTCCCTCCCTCCCTCTCCCCTGCCCATCACCCCTTCCCTACTCCCACCACCCCACCCTTTTTTGTCCCCCTAACCCTTAACCCTTTCTCCTGTAGCCCATAAATCAGTTCTAGCAATAAACAGAAAAATAAATAAAAAAGTACCACTCAAGGGGAAGGGGTATGGGGGACGAGAGAGGGGGAGGGAAAGGGGTGGGGACAGAGGGAAGTGGGGGGATAGGGAGGGGGAGGGAAGGAGGGGAAAAGGGATGGGAAGGGGAGATGTTAAGAAGGGTAAAGGATGGGGGGAGAGAGAGAGAGAGAGAGAGAGAGAGAGAGAGAGAGAGAGAGAGAGAGAGAGACGGGAGGGGGAAGGATGTTAGGAAGTAAGGGGGAAAAAGGAAGAAGAGAACTATGCAGCAGCGCAGGGAGAAGGGGGGAGGTGGGGGAAGTTGGGGGAAGAGAGATGGGCAACAGAAAATTAAAAGGGTACCAAAAGGGAGAAGGGAAGGGGGGAGTTAAAGGGAGGAAACGGTATGGGGAGCAAAGAGGGAGGAGAGATGGGGAGGAGAAAGGATGGAGGGGAAGAGGAGAGACAAGGAAGAAAGAGGGAGAAGAGAGGGGAAGGAGAAATAAGGAAAGGAGGGGGGGAGAGAAGAAATGAAGAATAGGGGGGCAAGGAGGAAGAAAGGGGGAGAGGAGAAAAAAGGAAGAGAGGGGAAAGGGAGAAAGGAGGAAGAAGGGGAGAGAGGAAAAAGGAGGGAGGGAAAGGAGAAAGAAGGGAGAGGATCCTGGGAATGGGGAGTAGGGGAGGGGGTGCCAATACGGGGAGGAGGCAGGGGAATGCTGTACGAGGGGTGAGGGGAGGAATAAGGGAACGCTGGAGGAGGGAGGGGAGTGGATGCTGGAGGGGAGGGGATTCTGGCGTGAGGAGAGGGGATGCTGAGGTGAGGGGAGGGAATGGTAGGGTATGGGGAGGAAATGGTAGGGTATGGGGAGGAAATGGTAGGGTATGGGGAGGGAATGGTAGGGTATGGGGAGGGGATGCTGGGTGAGGGGGTAGATGATACTGGGGTGCATGGATGATGGGGGAGGGGGAGAGGAAGGAGTCAGTGTGTAAGGAAAGGTCAGAGGTGAGGGAGGAGGGGGGTAAGGGGTGCTGAGCTGTTACTGCCTCGTCCCCCCGTCCCTCCCCCTCATCCCGGGTCAGCAACACAATCTGCTAACAACTTCACTTCTTTTTTTTCATTTCATTCTAGCTAACACCAAATGATATTACACAACAGGCGGAAACTGATTAAAGATGTTAATTCCTTGTACTGACTTTAGTGACAGATAAATCCATAAATAACTTTGCTTGTGGAGGTAATTAATAAGGAAGAATAAGTGCTGAAATCGTTGCTAATTTAATAACGTATCATTCGCGGAACAAGAAAACCAGCAGAAGACTCAGACGCTCCGTAAATGGAAGGTCAAAACACATACAACGTTTCTTTGCATCCTTCACTGCCAAGGAAGAAAGTTCATGACAAGAATAAGGGTATATGTGGCGCCATCTGTTGCTATGCAGGACGACGACCAGGCCACAGGGAACTGACTCCTTTACTTAAACTCAAAGCCAGAAAAGAAAAAAATATATCCTAATGTCTGGCGCCCGCTTCTAATTTTCTGGGAATTGCTGTCAGTCTCATTTGTCTCTCTTTACACTAACACATTTTTCTGGTGCCTCTCGTCGTCTCTTACATCTCCCGGGTCTCTGCCTGTTTATCTCATTTACAAATCGCCACGTCATTTTCCTACCCGCATTTCTGCTTTTGTGTACCATTTCCCAGCCGCTTTACGATAATCTAGCTTGTTTCTGGAGAGTGAGACACTGAATAGGAGTGTGTGTGTATGAAACTGAATAGGAAGGTGTGGGTGTGTGACTAGGGCAGTGTTTGAGAGAGTGACTAGGGGAGTATGAGGGACCGACCAGGGGACAGTATTCGAGAGAGAATGACTAGAAGAGTGTGAGAGGCTGATTATAATGTATGAGTGGAACCTATAAAATAATGTATGAGTGAGACTAACTAGAAGAGTACGAGACTGACAAGGAGTGTATGAGCTAGACTGAACAGAAGAAAATGTGACTGACTAGAAGTGTAGGAGAACAAGGGACTGACTAGGAGTGTAGGAGGATAAGAGACTGGCAAGGAGTGTACGAAGACCATACCAACTAGGAGAAAGTGAGCAGGACTGAATAGGAATGTGTAAGAGAATGAAACCGAATAGAGTGTTATTATAAGAGTGAGATGGCTAGAGGGAGGAGGAGAAGACCGAGAACAAGGTGGAGAAAGTGGAGGTGTCTTGTGAGAAAGGCGGCTTGTCTTGTGGAAAGGGCATCTTTAATGAGGAGGGATGTAAATATATAGAGGATTTTCTCGCAGCCACCCCTCAAAAAATGCTGACCCAAAAATAATAAACAAAGATAGATAAAATAGATAGACAAACTGATAAAGAGATACAGATAAACAGATAGACATAGGTATACAGCAGACGGATATGAGACAGATAGGCAGATATACAGGAAGGTAGATGGTGATACAAAACGCAAATGGACAGGAGACAGAAACAGCTATGCAGACACCAATGGCAGACAGACAGATAGACAGACAGGCAAGCAAACCCTCTTACTGTCAGTGTTACCGTACAATCTACTAACTCGCTTAAGGTATCCTGTCTACGTTCTACGTCCTTTCTCCCTTCTAAAATAATCAAATCACCTACCGTATCGTACTCTCTCTCTCTCTCTCTCTCTCTCTCTCTCACACACACACACACACACACAGGTTTCACCCAGTCTCTCTCTCTCTCTCTCTACACACACACACACACACACACACACACACAGGTTTCACCCAGTCTCTCTCTCTCTCTCTCTCTCCCCGCCACACGGACGCCAGCAGCTGCACGGCCGGTGACGGGAGTAAAAGGCGAGACGGTCATCATTTAACGGCTAAGTTGCCGGTTGCGTCGCGCCACGGTCGTTACGCGGGAGACAGACGAACAGACAGACAGACAAGCGAGGTGGATAGGTAAATAGGGAAGCAGACTGACGGACAGACTGACAGGCAGGGGAGGCGGATAGGGGGAGAGAGAGAGAGAGAGAGAGAGAGAGAGAGAGAGAGAGAGAGACGGGGGGGGGGGGACTGGCAGACATGAGACAGACGCCACAGTCTATCAATATCACCTCTTTGCAGCTTTCACTTCAAGGTTGGCCATCTATCCAGCCACCTGTCCTTATGTCTGTCTTTACTCTCGCTTTCCTCTCGCTGGTCGTTTGTCCTAATCTGTCAGTCCTTTCTGTCGATTTTCTGTCTGTCAGTGTTTATTCGTCGGTCACATTCATTTCCTTTCTTCCAACAAGGTCTGGCGCTCTGTTTATCTTGTCATTTACAGGAATAATGTGCTGTCTGTCTGTCTGAGGTGAATACTTGTTACTACCACCCCTTTTATCGCAACCGGGCCTGTGGATCTCAATGTCAATGTTCTTTCAAGATGTTTACTTCTGTGTCTTACAACCTATGGGTCATTTATCATCACGTATTTCAAGCCGTCTACAGTGTCTAAATGAATGTTATAAAATTTGCTGCGAGGCTGATTTATTCAACACTCCAGAACGAAGATAAAGTATAAGTCCTGTGCAACTGCGGGTTAGTTCCTACTCCACTGTCTTGAACCCGTGTCAAAACCTAATCAGATCTTGCTAAACAAATCAAATGTAAATGAAACTAATGGACCGGAATATCCATTCATTACCGTAATCAAAGCCCCAGGTGAATACGAATTACTAACCGCAAATGTAACTGTTTCCATCAGTAGTATTTTTTTTTAATCCTCTGTGTCTATGCTGTATCACATTCTCTCTTTCTGTGCCATCTATTTCGGTCTTTTTTTTTCTACATTCCCACTTACGCTAAGTTTCTTCCCTGTCGCCTTTCACTTAATCCACTGGTGCCTAGGATCCTTTGAAAGGGACGAACTTAGGCATTTTGAAAACTTAATAAAAAGGGGAACTCCATGGTATGGACCTATTTTCGCAATTAAGAGCCGACAGGCGGAACGGTAAGCTAACTGCCCTTCCAGCAAAATCCCATACACAGCAATCATGCACTAATGGGTTTATGTACTTTTATCAATGTCCTTCTCGTTCAAGCCGTCTCTGACCTCCATCTGTCATCATCCCATAATCTACTCTTATCATACCACATCATTTCCGCCATCATTCTAATTTCGTCCGTCTGTCATCTGCCCTCTTTGTGTTATTTCTCACAATTACCATCAGTCTGTTTCTCCTCTGCGTTTAACTCCATATTCCATATCTATTATCCCATTCTCAGTCATTCTTCTGCATTTATGGCACCTCCGTGAGACAGTGCTCGTCTCAAGACATGCGTGTCTCGGTTCGAAACTAAGCAGTGGCGGTCATTTAAAGTGGGTGTTGGTAGTAAATCCTTTCATACGCTGGGATTTATTCACAGTTTATGCCCACAGAGACTGACGCACACACAAACAGCCAGATATACCACTTTTTCACATACTGTACACTGTCATTATAAAATACATTCCTGCCCCATTCTTACTTGGCCAGTACAAGGAAGGGTGACGAATGGACATAACTATGCCTAACGAGAAGGTCCCGTCCTACACCGGCCCCACGCGGACTGATGCAGCTTCTATCGTTTATCTATCCATCACATTACTCCAAATCTCTACCTTCTGTCCGGAGGGGTTAACCTTCAATAACACATTCAGTACTAGCGTGTTCATAATCTACATAATTTTATCCTATTATAACAAAATTAAAAAAATGGCTGGATTCAGGGTATTTATTTTCTGTCTTTATCTCCACACCGTCTTACACCACATCATTTACCGTCATAAATCACTTCCCCTGTCCGTCCGTCACCTGCCCCATGCCACTCTTCTCGTCCACCAGACTGTCTCATCCCGCTGCATCTGCTCCCTGTCTTATTTCACGCTTATTATCCCCGCAAATTACCTTCTACGCATGTTTGCTTCACTATGCTCCCTCCTCACAGTCTATCTTGCTGTCATTTACGCCCATCTGTATGAAATCCTCCCTTTGCATGTCAGTCTGTTTCCTCTTTCGTTGTCTGTCTGTACATCGTTCTTATTTTTCTGTCTGTTTCTCTCGTCTCTTTCTTTTTTTCTATGTTTCCCTTTCGCGTATGTCTGGTATCTTTCCCACTTTTATGTATGTTTGACTATATTTTTTCTTTCTCTCCTTCTTCCACCCTGCTGTCTGTCTCGCTTTCATTTATGTCTGTTATTGTTTCCTCTTCACACACGGCTGCCTCGCTGTCACTGTCTACCTGTCGCGATTTCGTTATTGTCATTTTATCGAACTCCTAGTGTATATATTAATTCTCTTATACTGGCTGACAGGAAAGTGTCTATGCAAGAGATGTGTGTGTGTGTGTGTGTGTGTGTGTGTGTGTGTGTGTGTGTGTGTGTGTGTGTGTGTGTGTGTGTGTGTGTGTGTGTGTGTGTGTGTGTGTGTGTGTGTGTGTGTGTGTGTGTGTGTGTGTGTGTGTGTGTGTGTGTGTGTCACTGAGCTCTGCAGTATTATGAGATGTGGTGGTGTGTGGTGTAAGAGTGCGAGTTGTGTGCGAGAAATGGCTGTGTGACGTGTAGCAATCTACGTTAATGTGTATTGCAAGGTGTGGCAGTGTGAGGTGTGACAATGCAAG
>NC_137021.1:9335000-9372500 GCF_032717465.1 Coenobita brevimanus
GGACACAGGTGTGAGGCGCAGGTGTGTTCTATGTGCTGCTAGATCAGGTGTGTGTGTGTGTGTGTGTGTGTGTGTGTGTGTGTGTGTGTGTGTGTGTGTGTGTGTGTGTGTGTGTGTGTGTGTGTGTGTGTACAGAGTTATATTAGTTATCCTCATTTCGCTTCCTTCGGAGTTTATTAAAAATGAGAGAGAGAGAGAGAGAGAGAGAGAGAGAGAGAGAGAGAGAGAGGGCGGGGGAAACGTTGATAGCCATAATGCAGACAACCATGACATTTACGAGATGACAAACGAACGTACGTGTGTGTGTGTGTGTGTGTGTGTGTGTGTGTGTGTGTGTGTGTGTGTGTGTGTGTGTGTGTGTGTGTGTGTGTGTGTGTGTGTGTGTGTGTGTGTGTGTGTGTGTGTGTGTGTGTGTGTGTGTGTGTGTGTGTGTGTGTGTGTGTGTGTGAAACTGCATGAGGCTGAATACATTCCAGCTGTGATATGGGAAAATATATTTGGAGCGAGTGAATGTTTCGGTGGCATTTAGGAGGGAACGTGTGCTGGGGGGGGAGGTGGGGAGAGGAGAGAAGCGTGGCGTTTGGGATTTCAGAGGAGGTGTTATATTGACTGTGTGTGTGTGTGTGTGTGTGTGTGTGTGTGTGTGTGTGTGTGTGTGTGTGTGTGTGTGTGTGTGTGTGTGTGTGTGTGTGTGTGTGTGTGTGTGTGTGTGTGTGTGTGTGTGTGTGTGTGTGTGTGTGTGTGTGAGTTGGCGTTTGTGCAAATACTTGTTGTATGAATCTAGACACACATGAATAGTGAGGGTGTCCGTAATAAGTTTTTGTCAATCTTTTGTTTTTGCGGAGCACATTACACACAGTTACGGTACGAAAGGTGGAGTGTCAAACTCATAAGTTTAGATTTTCAAAGCGACATTAAAACCTCTCAATACGACCGCCATAAGGGTCTACACTCTAGAACAACGGAGAACCAATACCGTACTTATCCTGCAGACACACACAATTGAAAATATCCTGCCCAATCTTTTCAACACCCCCTGTGATCTCAACCTGAATTCACGCAGCTATGATTGATTCCTCCTTGCCATTTTTTTTTTTTTTTTTTTTAAGAAGACCAAGCAACAGGCTAAGATTCTGCATTATCCTTTCCCCATCTTTCCTGTATAAAAAAAAATACGACAACTTTCCTCTAGTGACTAAGATTTATTTTTGCAGAGGATAGGATACAGCACTCTCCCCCATCCTTCCTTAAAAAACAGAATCATGTGAATTTGCGTCCAGTGTCTTCTGAAAATACGTCAACACTGGAAGCATATAGACGCTCTCCTCATCCTCTTTAGTACGATGCTGCGTTTTTGCTCTGTATTTTTTGTCACTATGCTGTTTATTCTTGATGTCTTTCTGCTGTTTATTCTTGATGTCTTTCTGCTGTTTATTCTTGATGTCTCTTTTTGTGTGTTTATTCTTGATGTCTTTCTGCTGTTTATTCTTGATGTCTTTTTGCTGTTTATTCTTGATGTCTTTTTGCTGTTTATTCTTGATGTCTTTATGCGGTTTATTCTTGATGTCTTTCTGCTGTTTATTACTGATGTCTTTTTGCTGTTTATTTTTTATGTCTCTGCTGTTTATTTTTTATGTCTCTGCTGTTTATTCTTGATGTCTTTCTGCTGTTTATTCCTGATGTCTTTCTGCTGTTTATTATTGATGTCTTTTTGCTGTTTATTATTGATGTCTTTTTGCTGTTTATTTTTGATGTCTCTGCTGTTTATTCTTGATGTCTTTCTGCTGTTTATTCTTGATGTCTTTCTGCTGTTTATTCTTGATGTCTTTCTGCTGTTTATTCTTGATGTCTTTCTGCTGTTTATTCTTGATGTCTTTTTGCTGTTTATTTTTGATGTCTTTCTGCTGTTTATTCCTGATGTCTTTTCGCTGTTCTTGATGTCTTTCTTCATGTTTACTCTTACTATCTCCAGACGTTTACTTTCAGCCTATGGGCCCTGGGTACTGAAAGGCTAGAATAAAAACGCTTACAATTAACACCTATCGACCACACGGGGGTCATGAAGGCAATCAGTTTTTGTTAGGTTCCAATCTAACCACCGACTAAGACACGTAATCGCCGAATCTACATCTATCTCTATCTATCTCCCTATGCCTAGACGCCTGAATCCCGTAAGGGGTGGCCACAAACACATCGCCTCCATGTCGCCCTGCCCCCTGCCATTTCGCTGCCCTCCCCCCCACTTACTCACCTCTTTTTCACATACCTTCACTACTCCATCCCTCCATCTACAACGCTGGTCCCATTTTAGTTCAAGGTAGGATCTGGCTGGGGTAATGAGGACCTTGACTGAATGTATCACGCCCGGCCCGGGAATCGAAACGAGGACTTCTCGGTTAGCCATAGACAAGTAAAAACAACATTCATAAGTCTTGCTGTACAACTCTGTTTTCCAAGTGTTTCCCTGTTACCTCGAGATGATTATATCCAACTCAGATATAAGCTTAAGAAACCCCCCATGAGGGAAAAAAGAAAAAAAATCCACGGACAGGTAACAACAATCTTCTTAAATCTTGTTAAACAATTATATCTTCCATGTGTTTTCTTGTTACCTCCACATGAGTATATCCAAATCTGAAATAAGCAAAAGAAACTCTCTCAGGAAAAAAAAAATATCAATGACTGCCAAGTATGATCATCTCAAGGTAAAGAGCTCTTATGGTCACCCCTTATACAGGATACTGGATTTCCCCTAACCTGGCCCAGATATTCGTCCCTCTGCAGCTTACTTCACGTAGCTCTGTAGCAGAAAGAGTTAGGTGGTACCGCTCTACATACTTTCCACCGCACTTCTTCGTGACTAGCATCATAATCTAGTGTCAACCTGATCTTACAACTCAGCATTCGATGGAGAGATGGGAATTTTTGGACAAGTTAAAAATAGTGTAGTACCAAGCAAAGAAATCATACCACCACACTTACCCCAACACAGCTAGTAAGGATGTGGACATGCCGTGATTACTGTGCTGTGATGCAATGTGGTGTGTGTGGCGGGAGTGTAGTGTAGTGTAGTGTAGTGTAGTGTAGTGTAGTGTTGTGCAGTGTGGTGTGGTGTGGTGTGGTGTGACGTGAAGCAATGTGCTATGGCGTAGTGTGATGTTATGTGATGTGATGTGATGTGATGTGATGTGGCGTAGTGTAATGTGATGTGATGTGATGTGCTGTGGTGCTGTGTCGTGTGGTGACAGTAAAATGTAGTGTGGTGTGGTGAGACGAGTAGCTATCTTACACACCCCTCTCAAGTTGCACATCAGCCGCACTTGTGGAGCTGCTGCAAGACCTTCAATATTCCCAGCACAAGGTATCAAGTTGCAAGCATGTTCTACCCACGTTTTTTAAATAATCCTGCCAGTATCATGTTGTCTCTGTATTCAAGTTTTGCTGCCTTATGATTATATTAATTATCTGTGCAGGTGTCTAGTACTAAAGGGGGTTACAGGCAAACCTTTTTATTTATTTACTTATGGCGTCAAAAATCCTAGCGGCACTGAGAAAGAGATTAGCACTGCCTAGTCATTCAGCTATTTCTCAATGTTTGTCTGTAATGAAAACACTGCAAAACTAGGCAAGTTCGAAACGAAAAAATCTGCTGTGACTGTTGGAATGAAATACCTTCATCCCTATAACAGTGTCTGTCGGATTATTAGCGTCCTCATGAAGTACGCTGGAAAAGCATGACACTGACTGATGTGGTTAATTATACATACAAATACCGCGACAATAATGCAAGGGAGGTTGGACAAGGTTACGGAAATAAAGTTGGGTTCAATAAGGATAATATATACAGGGTGGACTAGGCAGAGGTAGCAATAAGAGAGAAGACTGTGACACTAAAAATTGACTACGGTACGCAAGAAGGTACAGACAAAGCAAGGATAACAAACAAAGGAAGACTATAACACAAGGTGGTCTACGCGTGGAAAACTAAACAAACGGAATTGTACCAAACAAAAAACAGGTTGCCCTAGGATGACACAAAATTATAACAAGAAGGGTATTGGCTTCTCAAAGATAACAAAGTAATAGTTATAATAAACATAAGATGGCACACGCAAAAATAAAACACAAACAAAAGGTGGACTACGCAAAGATAACAAACAAAAGGAAGACTATAACAAAGAAAAATAGGTGAGTTACGCAAGGATAACACATAAAACGAGGACCACACTTGGGAAACAAAACAAAGTGTAGGCTTCAAAATGCCGACAAACACAAGACAGACTGTAGCCAACAAGTAAAAGACAACACATGGCTTAGAAAACAAAAGGTAGGCTACGCATGGGATATAAACACGCAGCAGGCAGGCTAGGCTACGCAAAGCAAGCAAACAGCAAGCACGTAAGGCCCAGCAAGACAAGCAAACACGGGGGGTAAACACAGCCGAACGGGGTGGCTGGGGGAACAGGGAGAGTGGGGAAGGGAGAGTTACAGGTGAAGGGGTGGGGGTGTGGGAAGTAGGCGAGTGGGGTGGCTTGGGGAGTGGGGGGAGGGGGTTTATGGGTAAAGGGGTGAGTGGTTGAGGTGAGAGGGTGACTGGGTGAGAGGGTAAGTGGGCGAGAGAGATGACTGGGATGGAGGGAAGGTAAAGGGGAGAAAACAGGAGAAAGAAGAGGCTGAGGAATGGGGAGGGAGTGGTTTATAAGTGAAGAGGTGGTTGGAAAATGAGAAGGGGTGTGGATAGGGAAGTGGGCGGGAAGGGGTGTGGGAGGGAGGGAAGTAAAAGTGATGGGGTGGGGGTGGATGAGAGAGGTGACGGGGGTTATGGGGAGGAGGGGGTATACAGTAGTAAAAGTATCTGGGAGAGGAGAGAGGATGAGAAGGGGTAACTAAGGTGGAGGAGGGTACAACTGATGGACTGGGGAATTGATGAGAGCGGTAGAGAGATGGTCTGTTGTCCCAGTGGGTGCGGGTTCGAATCCCGGGTGGGTTTAGAAAAGTTTAAGGATTTCAGTGTCACTACAAGAAGACTTTACTTATTAATATAAACCAGACGACACGTCGTAAAAGCACCCCCACTAATACTAATACACCTGTCCTGTATGAGACAGCCCTTGGATGTATTCAATATGAAAGGTGGGTGTTAGCGCTGAAGCGGTGATATGTGAAGATGTATGGCCTGTAGGAGGACCGCTGGGCCTATGGGAACGGGCAGTCAAGCCTACGCCTAATGACGGACACATAAAACAGGTGACTGAGAATGCAAGAAATCCTATCCTACCTGCCAAAATGTTAAAAATTGCTCCAACTAATTCATTCACTGTTTATCCATGGCGATTTTACCCAGCCACTAAGGAAATTCCTGAACCTCAAAATGCAAATATACATACAGCCAACTACCAAAACAAAACCTGCTATTATTTCCAGCAGAAGCAATTAATCCTGGGAATGGGAAAAAGCAGGTAATATATCAGGGCAATGGTAGCCGGTGTCGATGATCAGAACTCTCCCCTTCACTCCAGGTTCTCAAGAGGCCTAATATTTTACACTCACCTGGTTATTAATGAATATCTCTCTCGCATGTACAAAGTATATCTTCCTCCTTTTTCACGTTTCCTCCTTCATATCATTAATCTCTCTCTCTCTCTCTATTATCCATACTGTTCATCTCCCTCCGTCTGCTTTATCCCCTTCCTTTCTCTCCCTGCCATCCCTTGCCTCCTAAAGTATTTCCTCCCCTCTCTGCCCCTGCCCCCACACACCCGCAAAGACCGTTCTTGGAAGCTCCCATCCGTCTGCCAGAGGAATCCTAAATCTGGTTGCCACGACGACGCTAAACAATAACACCTCAGCACTGGACATATTGCTCCCTCCTCACATCGCTTACCCTTCATCTCTCCCGCTCTCAACTTTGTTCTTCTCTCATTCTCTGTTTCGTCTCTCCTTCTCTCAATTCTTTCTTATTCTCCTCTTTTTTCTTATATTCCACTCACTTCATCTTGTCTCTCCTTGTCCTCTCATCTCTTGTTCTCATATATTTCCTTTCCTCATACCTTTTCTCCTCCTCCTCCCCCTCTTCCTCCTCCTCCTCCTCCTCTTTGGTGTTCTTCATAACCTTCCCATTCCCATTTACAGTTCTTCCTCTTCTCTTTTCTCCTCTCCTCCTTGTCTTTCTTCCTCTCGTCTCTTCTCCTCCTTCGTTTCGTCTCTTCTCATGCCTTCATTTTTTATACCATCCTTTCTCTTCTTTTTTTTCTTTAACTCAAATACTTTCTCTTTTCTTCTCACCTCTCCTTTATTTCTGTCACCTGTTCTTCTTCCTCTTATCTTTTCTCCTACCTTCACATTTTTCTTATATTCCTCCTTTTCCTCTGTTTCTCTTAGCACTTCCCTTCTCTCGTCTCGTCTCATTTTTCGACCAAATTTACTCATCTCTTCTTCCGTCACTTTTCTTCCTTGTCTTTCTTCTGTTCCTTTTAGCTTGTCCCTTCTCTACCCTTATTTCTTGTCATTCTCTCCCATCACTTCCCTATCTACACTTCCCTCACCACTTCCCTATCTACACTTCCCCCATCGCTTCCCTATCTACACTTCCTCCCATTCACTTCCCTATCCACATTTCCCCCACCACTTCCCTATCTACACTTTCCCCACCACTTCCCTGTTTACACTTCCCCCACCACTTCCCTATTTACACTTCCCCCACCACTTCCCTATTTACACTTCCCCCACCACTTCCCCAACTACACTTTCCCAACCACTCCCCTATTTACATTCCCCCACCACTACCCTATCTTCACATCCTATACTACTTCCTTATCTACACTTCCGCATCACTTCATTTTAAACCCTATCATTCAGGCGACGTATATATTTTACTGAAAAGTCTCCAGACGACTTTATTCAGTTCCAGAGAGGCTATTAAGACTTCGTGTGTGTGTGTGTGTGTGTGTGTGTGTGTGTGTGTGTGTGTGTGTGTGTGACTTCATTACTGTCGCTTCTTCACTGATACGGTTCTCTCCTAAGCTTAAGAAAATCGTAAAGTACCACCAAATAAATAAATATACATAAATAAATAAACAAATAAAGTCCTCGGGCTCAAGGGGTGAACACTTCTTTTCCACTTACCTCTTCTCAACATCCACGTACCACTTCTCTCCTCACACTACTCTCACCTTATCGAAGTGTGCCAAGGTCCTCTCTCACGTACCTGTAAAAAGGGAAATGAATTCACGTTAGGTAGCCGTAATACACAGTTCCTCCTTTAACTCCCAGTCTTTCCCCTATGGTTCACCCCTTCACTGCCAGTCTTTCCCCTACGGTTCACCCCTTCACTGCCAGTCTTTTCCCTACGGTTCACCTCATCACTGCCAGTCTTTCACCTATGGTTCACCCCTTCACTGCCAGTCTTTCCCCTACGGTTCACCCCTTCACTGCCAGTCTTTCCCCTATGGTTCACCCCTTCACTGCCAGTCTTTCCCCTACGGTTCACCCCTTCACTGCGAGTCATTCCCCTGCCGTTCACTTCATCACTACCAGTCTTTCCCCTACGGTTCACCTCATCACTACCAGTCTTTCCCCTACGGTTCACCCCTTCACTACCAGTCTTTCCCCTACGGTTCACCCCTTCACTACCAGTCTTTCCCCTACGGTTCACCCCTTCACTACCAGTCTTTCCCCTACGGTTCACCCCTTCACTACCAGTCTTTTCCTTATGCTGAGAAAAATTCTATAATGGTAACAAGACTTACATAAACGTCATCGTAGTGAATGGACAATATGCAATGGGGCTGTGTAGCTTAGCCCCTTCAGTACGATGTCTCTCCTGAGCAATGTAAAATCGGTGGGGGAAGAAAGAGTTAAGTAAATGCACATCAGACGATTAAGACACATGTTTATATTTAGAAGAAACTACAGCCGACCCTCTTACCAGGAAATGAAAGGCTGTACCATGAATAATATCGTCTGGCTAAAGAAAAAATAAATCACCTGGCAACTGTAGGAGCAAAATCGTCTGAAATAAAAGAGATCAATAATGTCTGACGGTAACACGAATGAAATCACGGGAAGCATTATTAAGAAGTTCATTGTGCGGCTGAGGCTAATAAAATAAATAAAACACACACAAAATGGAACTCAACGAAGAAAAAGACAATAAGAACCACCACCACCCCAACTTTTCCTTTCCTTTCTTTTCCTTCCCTTCCTTTTCCTTCATTTTTCTTCTGCCTCCTCCGTTAGTTATGTTAAGGCAGTGTCCCCTCAGTTACTCCTCGGCATGTACTGTTTTCTTTCTCCTTGTCTTTTCTTCTACATTTCACATTCCTCGCCTCTCGTTTCTTCAAAGCATCTTCTGTTCTCCTCTCCATGCTTTCATCCTCTCTTCCTCTCATGTTTCTTCTTGCGCACCTCCTCTGTTCCTCTTTAACATTCCTTTCATCTCACCTCTTCTCTCTGACACCTCTTGTCTTCTCCTCTCTCTCTCTTCACAGCACCTGCTTCTATTCTCTTTCAACACAACCCTTTTAATATTCCAGCGGTGCTCCAACCATCACTTATGTTTTTGTGTTTTTCCCACGCTGCTCCTCCCTCTTCAATCCATCTATTTCTCTGTCAACTCCTTCCTTCAACTTCCGTTTAATGTTTTCCTTTGATGTTACTTTCAATGCCTGCCTTCATACAGTAACATTCAATTTCAAGCTGTGTGTGTGTGTGTGTGTGTGTGTGTGTGTGTGTGTGTGTGTGTGTGTGTGTGTGTGTGTGTGTGTGTGTTTCTTCATTTTCTCTAAACACTTTCTCCCCACTGCCTTGCATTTTCCTTCACCTCCTTCTCCTCACTTGCTTGAATTTCTTCATCTACTTCTTCAGCTTCCTTTTCCTCTCATGTTGCATCTAGTTCCCTTGCATCGACCTTCGCAAGCAGCTTATATTCCTTCACTGATTTCCTTCGTTGTGTTTCTTATATTTTTAGTTACACTTGCTTTTGTATCTCTCGCATATATACTTCCATCTTATCCCTTTTATATTATTCTCATTTTCTTTCATTTACATCCTTTGCAATGGTCCTTAAATTCTTCTCTCTCTCTCTCTCTCTCTCTCTCTCTCTCTCTCTCAACAATGCATCCTTCTTCCTACAGCCACTCCTCTGTTGCCACGTTTCTCCTTATTCATTTCCTGTTATTTCTCGTCCTTCTAAACACACTTCTTCTTCATCCCCCCTATTCATCATCAAGCTTTCTCTTATTTCTCACTCCTATATTTTACGCTTTTATACATCGTCTTTATTATAGCTGATTTTACACACACACACACACACACACACACACACACACACACACACACACACAGTCTCTCTCTCTCTCTCTCTCTGTCCCCCTCCCTCCCTCTCAAGCAGGCCCTCAAATCAAGGTCGATATCCTGACCATGAACGCTCAAGAGCTGTCTGACCTTCCTTCCTCCTTCCTTCCTTAATGAGAGAGAGAGAGAGAGAGAGAGAGAGAGAGAGAGAGAGAGAGAGAGGAGTGTGCAAGTGGTCCAAATTAGAGCAAGTGAGCGAGATGAGCAACGATGGACGGCTAACAGGCACAGTTCAGAGGGCTAAAGTTTAGAGATCGGGTGGCTGGGTCAAGAGAAAGGGGGAGGACGAGGGGAGAAGAGGGAGAGAAGGAAGAAAGTGGGTAGAGAGGGAGAGAAGGAAGAGGGGAAAGAGGGAGAAGGAAGAACGAGGGGGAAGAGGAGGAGAAGGAAGAAAGAGGGTAGAGATAACTGGAAGAGAGAGAGGAGGTATTGGGAAAGTGACAGAGTAGGAAAAAAGGGAGCAGAGACAACTGGGAAAAAGAGAGAGAGAGAGAGAGAGAGAGAGAGAGAGAGAGAGAGAGAGAGAGAGAGAGAGAGAGAGACAGAGAGAGAGAGTAATGGGAGAGCGGGAGAGAAGGAAGAAAGAGGGATGAGACACAAGGGAGAGAGGGCGAGGTGGTAATGAAGAGAGGTAGTTGAAGAATAAGAAAGAGAAGAAGGAAAAGAAATAAAATGGAGTGAGATGGTAAAGAAAGTTGGAAGAGAGAGGACAGAGAAAGAGGGAAGAGAAAGGAGGTAGAAAAAGGAAGGTAGAAAAAGGAAGAAAAGAAGGAAGAGACAAAAGGCAGAGAAAAAACGAAGAGAGAGACAGGATACAAAGAAAGAGGAAAGAGACAGGAGGCAGAGAAAGAAGGAAGAAAGAGGACGCAGAGAAGGAAAGACGAGAGGTATTGAAAGAATGGGCAGGGAATGTGGCATGGATTGAACTTTGGATGAAGAGGCGAGGAAAAGAAAAAGGTGAAAGATGATAGATGAAAATGCAGAAAAGGGATGGGAGATGAGAGACTGAAAGACGGAGAAACAAGGAGGAAAGTCTGGCTAAAATGGGTCTGGTATGGGGGGAAGGAGAGGGAACTGAGAGCAAGGGAACAGGGATGACGTAGAGAAGAGAATTAGAGAAAGAAAGAAGGAAGAAAGGGGGAAGAGAATGAGAATAGGAAACTCAGGACTAAAGAAACGATGTAAAGAAACAGGGAAATGAGAGAGGGTAGAACAGGAAGGGGAAAAGAAAGCACTGAGGAAGAGGATGGAATGAAAAGACGGACTAAGTAAGAACGGGGACGGTGACTGGGTATGTGGGTCACGGGAATGCAAGGAAATGATGAGAAGATTAATGGGGATGAGAAAAAACAAGAGAGGCAGAGAAAGATACAGGAGGGGAGACTGAGAAAGAGAAAAGGCACAGAAAGAAGAGCTGTGGAAAAGAATGCAGGATGAGAAAGGAAGCAGAAAAAAAATGGAAAAGGAAGTAGAAGAGGAAGAGAGTGGAGGCAGAAAAAGAAGGAAGAGACCTGGGTTAGAGAGAATGAATAGACAGAGTAGATACAGAGGGAGAGAGGATAAACAGAATGAGATAAGAGGCTGAGAATAACGGAAGACAGGAGACAGAGAAAGAGGAGATATAGAGAGTGAGAGGAGACAGAGAAAGGAAGGAGGATGGAAAGGGGTGGGTCTGTGAAGCAGGGGAAAATCAAGAAGAGAGTGGGACAGGAGGGATAAAGAAGAAAGGAGAGAGAGAAGGAAAACAAGATAAAGAATGGAAGAAAAAAAAAAAAAAGCGAAGTAACATGTTTTGTGGAGAGAAAAAAAAAAAGGGAGGGGCACGAAGAAAGAAGAGGAACAAGGAAGAGAGAAAAAGAGAGCAGGGTACAAAGCTAATTACGGCGATCAAGAGTATAATTGTTGTGGTGATGGAGGGTATCTTTGCCGTGCCCCTAAGCTCCCCATATCCAACAAACTACCCCCTCAGTCCGGCACCACAGCACAACCACACCCAAAGCAAAAAACACCCACAGCAGAACAGCTACCACTGAAGAACAGCACCCACGGCTGAAAACACCCACAGCAGACTAGTAACCACTAATGAACTGCACCCACAGCAGAACAGAAACCACTGGAGAATAGCACCCACAGCAGCTTCGCATGCACAATAAAATCGACCCACAGCAGAATCACACACACAGCAGAATCGCACTCACAGAATCACACCTACAGCAGAATCGCACCCACAGAGTCGCACCTACAGCAGAGACACACCAACAGCAAAATCAAACCCACAGCTGAATCACACCCACAGCAGAATCACACCCACAACTGAATCGCACCCAAAACTGAATCGCAACCATAGCAGAATATCACTCAGAGCAAAATCGCACTCACAATAGAATCGCAACCACAGCAAAACTACACCCACAGCAGGACCACACCCACGACTGAATCGCAACCCCAGCAGAATATCACTTAAAGAAAAATCGCACTCACAGCAGAATCGCACCCACAGCAGAATCACACCCACAACAGAACGGTATGTAGGCCAATGCAGCACTTTCAGCAATCAGTGGTCATACAGACTTCACTGCTACCTGTATTCCCACACAATATCGTACCACTGCTGCCCATACCCACCCACACAGCAAGGCATGACAGTATAATCATACCCACCTTAGGAAAGCACGTAGGCTGGCCAAAATCAAAGATGTTAATGCTCTCAAAACGACTCTCGTACCTTTATCATCCTCTGTTGTATGACAAGACTGGGGAACTTACTACTTCATCTCCATCTGACGGCTTTTATCATATGGAACAAATACTTTTATCATTACCAAGTTATTATTATTATTATCATTATTATTATTATTATGATGATGACGATGATGATGACTGACGACGACGATGATGATGATAATGATGATATACCAAGCAGCTTAGTTTCAGGCTTGTACGCTCCTGTTGGGGTAATAAAGGCCTGGGTGATCGATACAGTTGATTATTCATTACGGTACTGATTAGAGTAATAACAGTTGTAGTAGCTAATGGAAATATGGTAGTAATGAAAGAACTGATAGTGATGGTTGTACTAAGTGTATGGGAGAGAAGGCAGTGCCGCGAAAGATAGTGATGTTAGTAATGGCAGTGACGGTTGTAAAAGTAGTAATGGAAGTAGTTGCACTAATGGCAGCTAGTCACTAGTAAAGGTAGTTATAGTAGTAAAGGTCGATGGTAGTAACTGCACTGATGGTAGCTAGTGATTGCAGTAAAGATGGTTATGGTAGTACCGTAATGGCAGATAGTAGTAATAGCATTGATGGTAGCTAGTCACTGTAGTAAAGGTGATTATGGTAGTAATGGTTGATGGTAGCAACAGCACATATGGTAGTACTCGTTGTGACGACTGTAATGGTAATGACAGCAGTAATGGTAATGGTGGTGGCAATGGCAGACACGGAACCAGATTATAAGCAGTGATAATGGTAGTAACAATGGTAGTATAAGCGCAGCAATAATGCCACTGTTAATATTAAACGTATAGTAGTAATGTAATAATGGTGTTCATGGAAATGGTGGCAGTGGTTGAAGTATGGCAGTAGTGAAAGAATGGCAGTGATGACAGTATGGTAGCAATCGTCATATGGGGGTGGTGATGGCAATAATGTAAGGTGGCGAAGATGGTTTGTATGGCAGCAAAAGGATGGTAGTAATGAAGGTATGGTAACTATGGCGTGGAAGAAAGTATGGTACCAATAGCAGTGTGATGGCGATGGTAGTAATCATGAATATGTTGGATGCTATGAAAAAACTGTAGTAACAGCAAATGATAGTGAACGTAGTAATGACTGTGGTTGTTGTAGTAGTAGTAGTAATAATAGTAGTAGTAGTAGTAGTAGTAGTAGTAGCAGTAGTAGTAGTAATGGCGGTAGCAGAAATGTAAGTATGGTAGTCGTGGTAGTGAGAGGATGGCAATATGGTAGCAACAGCAGTGTAGTGGTAATGGCAGTAACGATGGTATCAACGTGATGGAAGTAATGGAAGTATGGTGGTAATGACAGTCGAGTGATGGCAATACGGTAGCAGCATGGTAGTGTTGGTAGTAATAACAATGTGGTATGGTAGTGATGGTCGTGATGGCAGTATGGTAGCAGCAGTAATACCGTAGTGTCAGCCGTAATGATGCTATGGTAGCGAAGGTAGTATGGTAGTAGCGACAGAGACGGTGACATAAGAGTATGGTAGAAGTAGCAGCATGGTAGTATTATGTTTGTACAGGCAGCGATGGTGGCAATGACAACATGATAAGACAACAATAACAGAGAAGAGGTGAAGATACAAGGATGGTAGTAGTGACAGTGATGGCAGCAATGAGAGTATGGTAGGAATAGTTATGGTAGTAATGGTATGGTAGGGTGAGAATAGGCGAGGCTACAGTGGCAACAAGGACGGCCATGTTGGGTGGGGTGGCTAATTTAAGGTTATGTAGAGCTGTGTGTGTGTGTGTGTGTGTGTGTGTGTGTGTGTGTGTGTGTGTGTGTGTGTGTGTGTGTGTGTGTATGCATGAATGTATGTATGTATGTGCGGGTGATGCAGAGATATGTCTGCTCGTTTCTGCCGTGCTCCGTGTATGTCTGCGTATTCGGATTATGCAAATTGCTTTAAGTGCGGACACCAGGGATGTTGACTTATCTGGAGGCGTGCGTGCGTGCGTGTGTCTGGGGACATGATTGCGTGCATGACTCTTCTGGCATCTGAGGCTGGGTGTGAGTGTGTTTACATAATGGCGTGCATGGTTGATGTGACCTTTGAAATTGTGTGTGTGTGTGTGTGTGTGTGTGTATGTGTGTGTGTGTGTGTGTGTGTGTGTGTGTGTGTGTGTGTGTGTGTGTGTGTGTGTGTGTGTGTGTGTGTGTGTGTGTGTGTGTGTGTGTGTGTGTGCGCATAACTCCGGAGTTCCATTGTCCTTGTGAGCGTGTGCGCGTGTGTGTTTGTGTTTGAGGTGCTTACATAACTGTGTTCCACCGTTTGTGTCCTTGTATGAACATGTTTTGTGTGTGTGCGCGCGCGCGCACGTGAATGTGTGCGTGCTTGCGTGGATTTCCTGGTGTATGTGTGTGTCTTGGGGGAGGGGGGTGAAAGCAACATGAATCTGGTCAGAACACTTGTACAACAGAATTAATGTGAAAGTGTGTGGGCGAAGCCTGTGTGTTTATGATTACATACACATGCACATAACTCAGCTGAAAATATGACTTTCTACAGTGTGTGTGTGTGTGTGTGTGTGTGTGTGTGTGTGTGTGTGTGTGTGTGTGTGTGTGTGTGTGTGTGTGTGTGTGTGTGTGTGTGTGTGTGTGTGTGTGTGTGTGTGTGTGTGTGTGTGTGCGTGCGCGCGCGCGCGCGCGCGCGCGCTTGCGATTGATGTGTTGTACCTGTGTTATTGTCGTGGATTTCGGGTTTGAATATTCCTGCCCACGACAGCACATTTTTTGTAAATAAATTATTGTATTGCATAATTTGGGTAAGATATTATTTATCACTAGAGATAAATCTGGTCGTGGAGAAAACAACGTATTTAGTTATATAATTATTCAGTAATGTTAAGTTTCATTTGACTGACTTCGTGCACGAAGCTGCTCGAAGCTGACCAGTTCTCTCTCTGCTGCCAGAGAGTTCAGTTCTCAACCTGCCACTAAATAGTAAACATACGTGCCTCAAACTCACAACAACGATCAGCCATCTCTCTGCTATCAATACCGTCAACACCACAGCTAACTGCTCAGCATATTTATTAGGCCTAGAATATTTACACTGAGTACTGATCAAAACTCCATATTCACATACCGTATATTATAAAGGTGAGTTGTTTCGCTTTATGTTAGTTAATAATTAAGACCCCATACAGTGATAATAACTAACATAAATTGTTGCCGTGACCAGGATTATATCAACTGATAAATAATAGGGGGTTGCGGGTGTGAGAGCGAGAGCATTCTTTGTGCTGTGTCGGCGATCAACCATATGTTGCGTGGGGCACCAGGGGAGGCTGCGCGTGGTTGGGGGGTGTCGGGGTAGGGTTTGAACCCTCCCCAGTAGATTATCCGTCCCCTTTGAAGAAAGTAGCCTTCTTTGGGCATTCCTATGTCCAGAGATTCCCACTAGGTCGTCCGGTGCAGTATCCAGACGATGCTCCAGTCTTTTATGTCCGCAAATCTGGCGTGCCTAGTGCCAAGGTCAGCACAATTAGAGATAGTAAAGAATACCAGGACCTCCTAACATACAAGCCAGACTTAATAATTCTGATCGTCGGGGGGAACGACTTGTCCCGAGATACGGCCTTGAATCAGTTGGCCCTCGATATAGAAGCCTTGGCTAAGGAAACTGAGGATGAGACAGGGGGCCACTGTTTCATTGTCGGCATCGAGAAAAGGACGAACCCCCGAGGTATGACCTATGAAGAATATATCCGGGCCAGAAACGGAGTAAACCTGCGTCTGTAGAGAACTTTTCCTTTCGCAAAGGCCCGGTTGATCTACATGGGGATGAATGAGTCTGACCTGTCATGGGATGGGGTACACCTGGATACACCAGGCAACAAAAGGGTGTTGGATGGCCTTCTGAAAAGAGCTTGTTGCTTTCTTGGGCAATAAGCTCCTTGTGAGGGATTTTAGGGTTTGATCTCCTGGACTGCCTAACATACTACCCTCGCTGGAGCTTGACAAAATTGTCAACATTTTAATATCGAAATTTGGCTTAATTTTAATTCATTTTATTTTTATTTGGATTCTGCCCAAGAAAAACTACATTTAACTTAAAATCTGCACTTGCTGTCATCTTCTTTCACTTAATTGCCTATATACTAAAAATGGATAGAATAAAATCATTAAAGAGGCTTAGAGCAGCCAAAAAGGGAGCCATTACCAAACTGACCACTAACTTAACAGAATTTATAGAACATGCCGCAACCGTTCATGATATCAAAGGTATGAAAGTGTCTGCTGAGAAAATCCTCGCTGAGATCGAGTCTTACAATCAGGAGTTGTATGAATTATATCCTAATGAAGACCTAGAAGAAGAAGTTGTCAGTGATATGGAATATGTTAATAAGGTCAACAGACACTTGATAGAATTAGAGAGTGCTCTAGAATTACCTGCCAAGGACTCTGTAGTGAAAGAACAGGCAGAGAGTCGGAAAGCAACAGGAATTAAATTACCGTCTCTGAAACTCCCAATATCTGATGGTGATCCGATTCAGTGGCTGGGTTTTTGGGAGCTATTTGACTGTAGTGTGCACTCCCGAACAGATCTGACAGACATTCAGAAATTTACATATCTTAAGGGACAATTAAGTGATGAAGCGCTCCAAATTATTATTGGATTCAGTTTAGTAGCAGCTAGTTATGAATTAGCAGTCACAGTTTTAAAGAATACCTACGGTCAAGATGATCGCATTAAGGCTGCGCACATTGCAAAATTATGTAATTTACCTCCTCCTGCTCATGAAGTGAATGAACTAAAAGACTTTTCTGCATCATTTGAATGTGCGTTAGAATCACTACGTGCGATGGGAGTGACCGTGAGTGAAATCTGTGCTGTTTTGCTCCATAATAAACTCCCTAGTACACTTCAGAAGTGATCAAACGTGAACTAAAAGAGAAGTAGTTGGATGTAGATGATTACGTTCGTGTGCTAAAGACGGAGGTATGTAATATCGAAAGTAGACAGAATCCCATGGAACATCTGGGTGCGACCGCTACGGCAGCATATGCAGTGATGCAAGTGGATTTCCTGGTGTGTGTGTGTGTCTTGGGGGAGGAGGGGTGAAAGCAACATGAATCTGGTCAGAACACTTGTACAACAGAATTAATGTGAAAGTGTGTGGGAGAAGCCTGTGTGTTTATGATTACATACACATGCACATAACTCAGCTGAAAATATGGCTTTCTACTGTGTGTGTGTGTGTGTGTGTGTGTGTGTGTGTGTGTGTGTGTGTGTGTGTGTGTGTGTGTGTGTGTGTGTGTGTGTGTGTGTGTGTGTGTGTGTGTGTGTGTGTGTGTGTGTGTGTGTGTGCGCGCGCGCGCTTGCGATTGATGTGTTGTACCTGTGTTATTGTCGTGGATTTCGGGTTTGAATATTCCCGCCCACGACAGCACATTTTTTGTAGATAAATTATTGTATTGCATAATTTGGGTAAGATATTATTTATCACTAGAGATAAATCTGGTCGTGGAGAAAACAACGTATTTAGTTATATAATTATTCAGTAATGTTAAGTGTCATTTGACTGACTTCGTGCACGAAGCTGCTCGAAGCTGACCAGTTCTCTCTCCGCTACCAGAGAGTTCAGTTCTCAACCTGCCACTAAATAGTAAACATACGTGCCTCAAACTCACAACAACGATCAGCCATCTCTCTGCTATCAATACCGTCAACACCACAGCTAAGTACTCAGCATATTTATTAGGCCTAGAATATTTATACAGAGTACAGATCAAAATGCCATATTCACATACCGTATATTATAAGGGTGAGTTGTTTCGCTTTATGTAAGTTAATAATTAAGACCCCATACAGTGATAATAACTAACAGTTATAGAATTAGTGTGTGTTCAGGTATGTATCTGCTGGTATATGTACAGTATGTGTCGGTGTGCGTGGATGTGCAGGTATGTGTACATGTGTTGATATGTGTGCATTTCCTGGTATGTGTACATGTGCAGATGTGAGTGCCGTGTTTGTGTCTGTGTGGTGTGGTGGTGTGAGAAGCATGTGTGTATGTGCCAGGCAGGTGTTGTGTACCCATATGCAAATGCTCTACCTGCTCTGTTTGGTCCGCTAGTGGCTGCACACGCCGTATGTTTGCAAGGGGTTGGAGACAGCTTGGTTTCTTTGCCAGTCAGTGGGGAGGTGCTTGTTTGCCGGAGGGTGGAGGTGTTTGTTTGCCGGAGGGTGGGGAATGTGTGCTTGACAAAGGGTGCGAGTGTGATTGTTTGAGTGTGGTTGTTAGGCAGAAGGCGAGGAGGTGTTTGTTGATAAAGGGTGAGTGTGTTTGCTTGATGGTGGATGGAAACAGCTTTGTGTGTTTGGCATAGGGTTGGGGATGTTTGTTAGGCAGAGGGTAGGGGTGTATTTGTTTGGTAGAGGGTGGTGTTTATTTGTATGACAGAGGGTGGGGTTTGTTTGCCTGGCAGGGTGCAGGATGTGTTTGATGGTGAGTGGAGCCAGTATTGTTCTTCGACTGAGGGTGAGGGTATGTTTGTTAGGGTGAGGATGTGGATGTGATAGTTTGGCAAAAGGTGAGGTTTGTTTATCTGTCAAAAAGTGTCAGTGATCGTTTGGCAGAGTGGGAGTGTGTTTGTATGTCATAGCATGGAAGTGTGTTTGTCAGAGGGAGGTGGTGTGTTTGTTTTGCAGCGTGAGAGTGTGTTCGTTTGCCAGAGGAGAAAGGTGTTGTTCTTAGGCAGGAAGTGGGGTGTGTTTGTTAATGGGTGATGTTTTTTGTATGTGTTGCTGGAGTTGTGTTTGTTAGTCTGTCTGTAGGAGGAGATGTGCTCTGTCAGAGGGTGGAAGTGTGATCTGTCTGTCACTAGGGAGATATGTCTGCTTGGTAGAGAGTAGTGGTATGTTAATCAGAGGGTGTAGGTGAGCTTTGTTTGTCAGTGGGGAGAGTGTTTGGTAGAGGGTATTGGCGAGTTTTGTTTGTCAGCGAGGAGGTGCGTTTGGCAGAGGGTATAGGTGAGCTTTGTTTATCAGTGGAGAGGTGTGTTTGCTTGGCTGTGATGCAGGTGAGCTTTGATTGTCAGTTGAGAGGTGTGCTTGTTTGGTAAAAAGTTTAGATGAGCTGTGTGTGTCATTGGGGAGGTGTGTTTGTTTGGCAGAGACGTAGGTGAGCTTTGTTTGTCAGGGAGGAAGTGTGTTTGTTTGGCAGAAGGTGTGGGTGAGCTTTGTTTGTCAGTGGGGAGGTGTTTTTGGTAGAGATGCAGGTGAGCTTTGTCAGTGGAGAGGTGTGTTTGTTTGGCAAAGGGTGTAGGTGAGCTTTGTTTGTCAGGGGGGCTGTGTGTTTGTTTAGTAGAGGGTGTAGGTGAGCTCTGTCTGTTTGTGGGGAGGTGCGTTGTTTTGGCAGGGAGTGGTGGCGTTTGCTGGGAAGAAGGCAGAATCAACGCTGTTTGTTTGGCAAATAAAGATAAGTCTGCTTTACGATAATGGATGTGTGTGTGTCCAGCTAGTGATTGGAGGTATGTGTGTTGTTAGTGAGTGGATGAGTGTGTGTGATGCTATGTTAATGTGTCAGTAGATGGAGACTGGTTAGTGTGTGTGTGTGTGTGTGTGTGTGTGTGTGTGTGTGTGTGTGTGTGTGTGTGTGTGTGTGTGTGTGTGTGTGTGTGTGTGTGTGTGTGTGTGTGTGTGTGTGTGTGTGTGTGTGTGTGTGTGTGTGTGTGTGTGTGTGTGTGTGTGTGTGTGTGTGTGTGTGTGTGTGTGTGTGTGTGTGTGTGTGTGTGTGTGTGTGTGTGTGTGTGTGTGTGTGTGTGTGTGTGTGTGTGTGTGTGTGTGTGTGTGTGTGTGTGTGTGTGTGTGTGTGTGTGTGTGTGTAAGCCTAAGTGAGTGGAGTTGGTAATATTTTCATAAGTGGGTTGAGGTAGGTGTATGTTCGTTTGTGAGCAGACGTAGGTAGAAAAGGTAAAAGACAATATTTTCAGAGGAAAGGGAAGGAGACAACAAAACAAGGAACGTGAAGCAAGGAGAGACTGAGAAAAGAGAGGATAAAGAAAAATAAGAAAGGTAAGGAGGAGAAAGATTAAGGAAGGAAAGGAAAGAGAAGATACAGAGAGGAGGGGAAGGGAATGAGAAGTACAGAAGGAAGGGAAGGGAAGGACAAATGAAAGTGAACCGAAAGAGTGGGAAAGAAAAGGAAGGCCAAGGGAAGAGGAGACAGAAAATATAAGGTAAAGAATAGGGGATATAAAGAGAGAATAAGAAAAAGACAGACTAGGAAAGGAAGAGCAGGGAAGAGGAGAGAGGAATGGAACGGAAGACAATAAATCACGATGGCAACAAGAAAGTTACACGGGGAAAGGAACAAGAAAGCTACAGAGAATGAGCAGGAAAGTTAAACAGGGAAGGATCAAATTAAGTTGCACAGGGAAGGGCTAGATAGGCAGGGAGGGAGTGAAAAGTTAAACAGGGAAGGACCATGATAAGAAGGCAAGGAACGAGAAAATTAAACATGGAAGGATGATGATAAGACGGCAAGGAATGAGGAAATTAAACACGAAAGGAGCAAGATAATTATGGACTGAGTCAAGCAAGGCAAGTTAAGCAGGGAAGAAGCAAGAACATCAAGGAGAACAGGCTCTAGCACGCACGTTAAGCAGGGAAGCAGCAAAACAAGTAAGTGGTATAAGGTCAAACATGAAAGTTAAACAAGCAAGGAGCGAGAAGATTAAGCAAGAGAGAACAAAAGGACGACTCATGGCAAGACACGACAATCCTGAAAAAGCTAGAAGTGGACAAGGCCGACGCATGACAGGCCAAGTCAGGGTGGTGTGGTGTGGGCTGGGGTGGGGTGGAGTGTTGAGGGATGGGCTGGGGAGGAGGGTGGTGGGTGGTGTGGCGAGGATGGGGGGATGTGGGGGCGGGTGGTCAACAAGGTCACGCACACTGACCTTACCAGCCAGGCAGCCAAGAGGAAGGGAGGGAAGGAGGAATGCAGGGAAGGAATGAGGAAGGAGGACGGAGGGAAGGTGGAACACAGGGAAGGAGGAACGCAGGGAAGGAATGAGCAAGGAGGGTGGAGGGAAGGAAGGACTTAAGTAGGAATGAAGGGAAGGGATGAGGGAAGAAATGACGGAAGGAGTAAAGAAGAGACAAAGGAGTACAAAGGAAAGCAAACTGCAACAGATCTGTTGGTCTTGGTGGGAAGAAGGGAAGGAATGAAGGTAAAGACGGAGGGAAGAAAAGGAGAGACGAGAGGAAGGAAGGAAGGAAGAACAAAAGGAAGGAAGGAAGGATGAACAAAAGGAAGGAAGGAAGGAGGAACAAAAGGATGGAAGGAAAAAGGGAAGAAATGAAGGATGGAGGGAAGAAGGGAATGAAGGAGGAAAGACAGGACAGTAGGAAGAAAGAAAGAAGACAGGAGGAAAGAAAGGAGGAAAGAAAGGAGGGAAGAAGAGATTCAAAGGGAGATGAGGGGAAGGGCAGCTGAGACTGAAGGCAGAAGGGAGGGAAGTTGAGACCAAGAGAAAAAGGGAAGGAAAGAAGGAACGAAGGATTGAGGAAAGAAAGGAAGGAAGGACTGAGGAAAGAAAGAAAGGATGAAGGAGAGAAACGAGGAAGAATGGGTGGATGGGTGAGCGCGAGAATGCATTAGAGTGGGTGTGTGGCAGGATAGATGGATGGGAAATGAGGCTGGAGTATGCACTAAACTTACGAGCACAGTGGACGGATATGTGAGAGGAAGAGTGGGTGGGTGGTGGATGCTTGGCTGGACTGATGGATGGGCGGGAAAGTGCGTGTGTTATAGGATGTGGAGAGTGGGTGTGTTATGAATCAGCGAGGGTGGGTGGGGGAGCAGGCGGTAGGACGGGTGAGATACCAAGAGCATAACACGAACCTTATGAAGCAGTGGGGGTGGGTGGGTTGGTGGGCGGGAGAAGGGATGCTGGCACGGTTCTGCTTCACGTGGGCGTCGATACAAGAGACCCCAGCGGACCTGACCTGCCCCACACACTAAATTCCGCGGCTCACGTCTTGACCTGCTTCTCCACACGATATTCACACACCTTAAATACGCTTGCCTTCGGTTTATTTATCCTCGGTATTATTTATCTTTCACCTCTGACGCTGTAATATTATGATGCGGAACCAATCGCCTTCGTGCCGCTTCACTGAAACTTCATTACAAACACGAATCACGCACTCTGAAGCAGATTCGATTGCACTCACTTTCCCTCAGCTCACGATTCCACCCAACACCACCATCTCTCACTCCACGAACCACTTATGATGCAGGACGAGACAGAACCGAGCTTGATCCACCGCGGAGATCCACCTAGCGACCACCTTCCCTCCACTGCGCCAACATGTGACTAACTTGAGACCTTGTGGGCGAGCGAGGAAGACATCACAAAAAGTTACCGGTTCGTCTTTTACCGTCTCCCTCTCGTTTCGCGCCCTCCCAACATCGCACCACCCTAAATATCCAACCCAGTGAAGAAGAAACAAGGACATATCACCAAGTCTGAAGAAGAGAGGGTAAAACAAGCCGCGATAACTTTAGATGAGCGAAAGTAAAAAGGTGCGACGTGGCTACCAACCCTCCCGCCTGGTGAGTATGTGTGAGTGTGTGTGTGTGTGAGAGGGTTCGGGTTGAGACTACACACTCGCCACCACCACCACCACTACTACCACCACCAGTCTAACCCTCCAATCATCACCTGTTTACTCCCTTCATGCGGGATTGATTGGCTGGTTGGTGTCCCCTCTACCCCACCCACACCCCCACCCAATCTCGGCCTGAATGGCAGCCGAGAGGGGGAAATGATAGCGGAAGTACTGTGTGTCGCTGGAGTGGGGGAAAAAAAAAAAAAGTGAACAGGACGATAATGGGTGGAGGTCGTTCATTCCTCTCTCTCTCTCTCTCTCTCTCTCTCTCTGACTGATAGGAGAGAGAGATAAAAGGTGCTGCACACAAGCTCAAAACAAATCAGACTTTTAATCAATCCCTTAGAGCCGAGAAAATGCAAGGCTTGAATGATGGAGGTGCGACACAAGTTCGTTGGGCACTCGAAAGACAGTTCTCCTACCTTTGTATTTTTCCCTTTTCTAATTTCTAAATCTTACCCATCCCATATATTATAATGGGTTAGGGGCCACGATGATGATGATGATGATGATGGTGATACGGACACTATTCAATACATTATTCTAATTAAATATTCTGTTGCGATCACATTTCCCTAACCCCGAAACGGTGTCAAAACAATACCTTACTGACAGAATCAAGGAGTTGGCATCTCACATCAATAAATCGACGTCCCAAAAATGTAAAGGTACTAACGATCGCGACGGTACAATGTTAGTGATAGTGGTGTGGATGGAAACTATACAAAAAGCATGGAATACGTGACAATATGGTAAAGTGAGGGGATCAGATCTCTCCACAGTCAGGTTCAAATATTAAAAAAAAAAAAAAAAAAAAAAAAGAGAGACATAACCAAAGCTTCTTAACTAATGTGTGTTTTTTATGGTTCCACCAGTTTAGAGAGGCACGCTACTCATTCCCTAACTACTTGAGCATGTCAGGAGAGTGGAAGCGGGTGGAAGTGGTGGAAGCTGTATGTGGGTGGCAGGTGTGGTATAAGTGTGTGGTAAGGGAGGTGGTGTGGTTGGGGTAGCTGGTGTGGGCGGCCGATTTGGTAGCTGGTTTGGGTGACTGATTTGGTAGGTTTGGGTCATATTTGGTAGCTGTGGATGACATTTGTAGTAGGCGAGGTATATGTTATAGGGGTCATACTTGTAGGCGGTAGATTAGGTATATCAGGATGGCAATAGTGGCAGGGGAAGTATATACGGATGGCAGGGTTGTTGGAGAATTTAGTAGGCATGGATGGCAATGGTGGCAGGTATGATACATGCGGGTTGCAGGGATGGTAGGTGGGGGTGGCAAAATAGTGGGAATTGATGGCATTAGTGGTAGTGGTGGTATCTGCGGGTGACAGGTTTCGTGGATGTGGGTGGTAGGGGTGGTAGATGTGGGTGACAGGGGTGGTAGGTGTGGGTGATAGTTGTAGATGGCTGGGATGCTGATAATCAACGGGTGTGTCACTGCCAAGTTGCATCCCTCGACACTCAAAACTTTAAGATGCCTACCGTGCAATATACACACACATCCCTTTCATACATCCCTCACTCCCACCCACTGACAAACCTGCCACACACACAGCCCTACCACAAGGACACACCCGTACCACCCCTACCCCATTCCCACTACACACACACACACACAACCATTAGCCTTCTACGCTTGGTAATTAACAGAAAACAATCACTCTACAGTAAATGACGCGGACAAAGGTGAGATAAAAGGGAAAGGCGAAAGGAAACGAAGACAAACTGAACATCAAGGAGAAGGTCGAAGGGAAAGACAGGAAGAGAGAAATCACAGGGCGTCGATAAATTCATCAAGAAAATGGTTTACGATCTCAAGGGAAAATTAAGCGACCAGTTTCATGTCAGATTCGCCGTAATAAAAATGAAAATATCTGTCTCGAAGGAATAAAAGATCAGTGGCTGGTCGTAACTACCTGCAAGTCAAGGTGTGTGTGTGTGTGTGTGTGTGTGTGTGTGTGTGTGTGTGTGTGTGTGTGTGTGTGTGTGTGTGTGTGTGTGTGTGTGTGTGTGTGTGTGTGTGTGTGTGTGTGTGTGTGTGTGTGTGTGTGTGTGTGTGTGTGTGTGTGTGTGTGTGTGTGTGTGTGTGTGTGTGTGTGTGTGTGTGTGTGTGTGTGTGTGTGTGTGTGTGTGTGTGTGTGTGTGTGTGTGTGTGTGTGTGTGTGTGTGTGTGTGTGTGTGTGTGTGTGTGTGTGTGTGTGTGTGTGTGTGTGTGTGTGTGTGTGTGTGTGTGTGTGTGTGTGTGTGTGTGTGTGTGTGTGTGTGTGTGTGTGTGTGTGTGTGTGTGTGTGTGTGTGTGTGTGTGTGTGTGTGTGTGTGTGTGTGTGTGTGTGTGTGTGTGTGTGTGTGTGTGTGTGTGTGTGTGTGTGTGTGTGTGTGTGAGTCGTATTCTCGTCAGCCCTGGAGACTTTCTAGCACCTCTTCATTACTGCTATATTTTCCATAACACACCTTTACATTCCCTTATACGTTATTTTTGCATATCAAAATTCTTATATACTTCCTCCACCTTAACTTGGCTCAGATTTTTCGTCCATTTGCAATTTATTTCACGTAACACAATGGAAGACAGACAGTACTACGGCTCGACACCTTTTCCACAGCACTTTCTCGTGACTAGCGCTATATTCCTGTTGTAACCTACCACTCGGCATTCGTGGGTTAAGCTAGTGAAAAGAGTAGTGCATTATATTTTTCATAAACCATCTTCATATTCTCTTTAATGTTACTTTTATACAGTGAAATTCTTACTAGCGATGTATTTTCCACAACAAATCGTTATACTTTCTCTCTCCCTCTAACATATCCTGCTGTCCTATCCTTGTCTTAAACCCGTAGAACAAATACATTAGAAACCTAACCTTATGAAAAACCACCCTCTAGGAATCAATATATCTTTTTACTATTGGCTCTCTTTGTAATCTTTTTTAACGCTACTGCACTAGAGAATATCAATCCCTCCAAGAATAAAGGGAAAAAAATCATCAGGGTTGTAAAATGAAAAACTATCCTTTATTTTAGCTTCACGGGGCTGCCATAAACCCTGCCTCCCAGTCCATGGCGGGAAACGCAATAGTCTGGCCAGGACACAGGGGTCAACAAAACACACTAATTATCTCTACTGGTCTCTCTCTCTCTCTCTCTCTCTCTCTCTCTCTCTCTCTCTCTCTGTTAGTCTGTTAACGTTTCCTCTGCCCTTAGCGTTTATTTTATACCTGCCCTCACACTAATTACATCTCTCTCTCTCTCTCTCTCTCAACTATGTTTCAAGTCATCCGTCATAAGAAGCATGTACTGTACAGCCATGTTCAAAAGTAGGGCTATATCTCTGCTCCTATTCTCTCCTGTAGTAAGCGGCTTAGTTTCGCATCCCACCAGCAGCGTACGGTAACTCGGAAGACATGAGTAAAAGTGAAGTCCTACTTACGAATGCAGCTGTATTTCGTAAATTTCCTGTAATGAAGGTAATGGCAATGCTAGCAATGGATTCTATTCGATTACATTTTGGGCTTCAAATAAATATAAAATGATAAACCCTCTTATCATACTCAGTCGCCTGCCACTTTTTTCCAACATAGATTTACAGGGGGTCATCATTTCTCCTGATACTGCACCGCGCCTACTTCACACTCTAGGCAATTCCGCTAACTTTCCTCCTGGACGCATCATATCAAGGAGTCATATACGGAGGAATAAAAATAACCTCTCCCAGTCTAGGATGGCTGCCCACCAGATGTCTGTTGGAAAGTAAAGTGGTGGAATATTAATCTAATTTATGTCGCTGACCTGCATCATAATTTTCACTAATGATGACAGCAAGCAGTTTTCTATGCTACTCATTCTTCTGAACTCGGCAGTATAAGTCAATCTATCACGATTTATGCTGAATGTCAGCCTGCAGCAAGTGTATCTAATAGTATCATAAATATCTTGTGATTATTGCATGCTGCTTTAATTCACTTATATGAAAATTAACAAGCATCTCCTTTCACACTCAATCGCCTAAATTCAATAGCGTAAAGCAATTCAATATGATCTACGCAGGATGTAACTCTGTATTAAGTGCACCGGTATATACTGTTGTCATAAAATTCCTGTGATAATGGCACCATGAAGTTTTACCCCATGATCCTACACTATCAAATTTTGCTTACATCATTACAAACTGTCCTCTCTACCATACTCTGTCTGGCTTCAGCAGAACGTCATTTTTGTATGATCAATCTTGGAAGCTGAAGTATTAACAGCAAGTGTATGTAAATCACAGACTTCCTGTAATGGTGATGGCATGTTGTATTATCGAATGGCCCTAAATCATCAAATATTACTTTATAACAAAAACAATCACCTCTCTCCATACTGAAACACATGTCCCTCTTTACAGCAAGTGTTGTCAACTATGAACTTCCTGGAATGATTATGGCACGCTATTTTACAGAATAAGCCTACATCATTAAATATTACTTTTTTAATCGAAGAGATCTCCTCCCATACTCTATCCCCTAAATTCGGAAGTTTAAGTTAATGGAGCTTGACAAGAGGAAGATAATATGCACAACTGATTCTGTAATAACAGAATGCCGACTTAAAGAATGATCCTATGCCATCAAATATTACTTATGCCAAAATTAACATGCTTCCTCCTCCCATTATCGACAAAGGAAGTCAATTTAGCATGATCTACGTTGGCTGCCACTCTTTACAGCAAGGTTATACAGTACATTAAATATAAACTAGTATCACAAAATTTCACAAACGATGACAGAATGCAGCATGACCGAATGACCCTATCCCGTCTAACACTACTTACGTCAAAACAAACCAGGCATCTCCCCCTTGCACGCTCAAACGCTGCAAATCATTCAGTTAGGTTGCATATCATTCAATCATCATTCAGGCACAACACAGCACCATCCTATCACAGTTCAGACTCCCCACAGCACCATTCACTTCCAAACTTAACACAGTGCGCCATCCATCATATCTCGCCAGCTCCCGTCACACAGAGCACCACTATTCCTTAATCAGAACACCACGCATCATTTGCCAAACATCTCACCAACGCGCAAAGTCATCCATCATCATCGTATGTATATATCTGATTTTTCTGCCACGTTAGCTGTTAACTTCATCATCATCACCATCTGTATATATTTAGTGATAATAATTTACCTGCCATGCTAACCCATCAAGTCGTCGTCGTCATCGTCGTCGTCATCATCATCATATCATCATCATATCATCATCATCAATCATCATCATCAATCATCATCATCATCATCATCAATCATCATCATCATCATCATCAATCATCATCATCAATCATCATCATCATCATCATCAATCATCATCATCATCAATCATCATCATCATCAATCATCATCATCATCATCATCAATCATCAATCATCATCAATCATCATCATCATCAATCATCATCAATCATCATCATCATCATCATCATCATCATCGATCATCATCAATCATCATCATCGATCATCATCAATCATCATCATCGATCATCATCATCGATCATCATCAATCATCATCATCAATCATCAATCATCATCATCATCATCATCATCGATCATCATCAATCATCATCATCAATCATCAATCATCATCATCAATCATCAATCATCATCATCATCATCATCAATCATCATCATCATCATCAATCATCATCATCATCAGTATATATAGAAAATTTATCTGCCACGTAAACTTAAAAACTTTATCATCATCACTACCCAATTCCCCACTATTACTGATAGGGTGGGCCTGATCCAGAGACAGGAGCAGTACAACACTACAGCAGGGGAAATTGCCATCCAAGTGCCCAGTGCAATGGACTATGCAACCATTTACTCGCCGTTCAAGCCAACTTCGGAATTACACACTTCACTTAACCTTTACACTGCTCTGTGCTTCTCTGTATTAGTAAAGTCGTCAAAGGTTCAGTAAATTCGTCAAGGGTTCACCATCATCATCATCGTCATCATCATCACTTTTTTTCCCCCTAAAGGGTGGGATGACTGGAAAGAGTATACCTATGTGGAAGAAATAACAATAGCAAGTGTAAGCCAGAATACAATACAAAAATTTGTCCCCAAAGATAGGAATGTATAAATGATTTTGTTTGAACTTCTTAACTACGTATGGTTTCTCTACACTGAAATATTATCGAGTACGGTTGGTGAGAATCAAATGTTTACGTATGAATGTCGCAGAGGAGGGTTTAAATTCCCCACATCAAGTATTAGTATCGCTCCCTACCCTCAACGTAACATCCTGCCACTGCAAGGATTTCTCTCAGCTACAATAATCGCCTGGAATTAGCAAGAACAAATTAAGTCCCTCAGTACAGATGAAAGGGTTAACAGAGGTAAATTTAACTCCTTCAGACAGAGGACGTCCTTTTTCTATTTATTCTTGCTGACTTCAGACGATTTTCTTCAGCTAGGAAGAATTTTCGAACTGCGGGGGTTAAAGGTTGTCTTTATTAATCCCTTCACAACTACAGGACTCTTCTCAGCTGACTAAAATCGTCTGAAGGTAGCAAGAATTAGCTAGGAACATAGGACAGCTTAGGGTTAACATGTCCATTGTTCGCTAAGCCTCATCACGTTTAATCGCTGCTTCCCTTTCATACCAGCATCCTGAAGTATAGCTCATGCCTACACTAAAACAATTCCTACCACAATTCTAACACAACATACCACCATTTCTTACCACAGTTTCAATACCACACACCACCACTTCCTATCACAGTCCTAACATCATGAACCACAATGCCTACCCCATTTAAAACACCATACACCACCACTTCCTACCACAGATGTAAAGCCACGCACTACAATTCCCGACAGTTCTAACACCAAACACCACATTGCACATTCTAGTACCACTACAAACCTCAATTCCTACCACGTAACTAACACCACCATTTCCTACCACATAACTAACACCACCATTTCCTACCACGTAACTAACACCACAACTTCCTACCACACAGCTAACGCCACCATTTCCTACCACATAACTAACGCCACCACTTCCTGCCACATTTCTAATATCATCGACATAACTAACGCCACCACTTCCTGCCACATTTCTAATATCATCGACATAACTAACGCCACCACTTCCTGCCACATTTCTAATATCATCGACATAACTAACGCCACCACTTCCTGCCACATTTCTAATATCATCGACATAACTAACGCCACCACTTCCTGCCACATTTCTAATATCATCGACATAACTAACGCCACCACTTCCTGCCACATTTCTAATATCATCGACCTCACTCCCGGTCTGACATTAGACCCGAAACAGACTCTAAATAAACACGAAAGGAAAGCTTAAACCGGCCTATCCTCCCACAGTAAAACAACACTCATCGCTACCACACTTCAATACCATGCATCGCTATTTCCTACCACAGTTTTAACACCATACACATCAGTTCGTACCACCATTCCAACACCACACGCCACCACACTCTACCACAATTCTAACACCACACACCACAATTTTAACACCAAACACCACAACTCCTACCACAATTCCAACACTACACACCACCACACTCCACCACAATTCCAACATCACACCCCATCATTTCTTTCCATAATTCTAACACCACAACCACAATTTTAACACCAAACACCACAGTTCCCACCACAATTCCAACACCACACACCACCACTTCTTACCACAATTCTAACACCACACACCATCACTTCTTACCACAATTCTAACACCACACACCACCACTTCTTACCACAATTCCAACACCACACACCACCATTTCTTACCACAATTCCAACACCACACACCACCACTTCTTCCGACAATTCCAACACCACACACCACCACTTCTTACCACAATTCTAATACCACACACCACAATTCTAACACCATCGTCCTGACTCCGGCGCGGCATTAGACCCTCAGTGGGGGCAATGGGGGGTCACAATAAACACGAGGGAAGGTCAAACTTGGCTCATTACGTCGCCCCACCCGCCTCGCTGACGAAATAGGCCAAGTTTCATCTCGTGTTGACAGTTGGCGGGGGTGTGGGGGAGGGGAGGGGTAATGAACGGGAGAAGAAGTGGTGGGGGAGAGGGTGATATGCGAGGGGGAGAGAAGGAATGATGGAGGGAGGGGAGGGAGATACAGAATGATGGAGGGAGGAGAGATAACAGTTATGGGCGAGGGAGAGGACTCGCTGCGATGATGAAAGGGAAGAGACTAACTGCAACTATGCGAAGGGATGGGAGGGAAAGTAGTCGGGGAGAAGGTGATAAGGGGAGGGAGAGATGGAATGATGGAGGGAGGGAGGAGTGAGAGATAACAGTTATGGGAGAGGGAGAGGACGCACTGCAATGATGAAAGGGATGAGACTAGGTGCATCTATGAGAGAGAGAGAGAGTCACAACAATAACGAAAGGGCTGAGGATTGACTGCAACTATAAGAAGCGAAGAGATGAAACGCAGAGTGTGAGAAAGGGTGATATAGAGAAGGAGACACATAACGAAGGCGCAAAGCAGGAGATAGTATTATAGAGAAAGGTGGGAGGAAATGGAAGAGAGGGATGTAGTTGGTAAAATAATGATAAGAGGAGGGACAGACACGGAATATGGAGGGAGGGAGGGAGGCGACAGAGAAAATGATAACGAAAAGGGAAGAGGACTGACGGCAACTACTGGGAGCAAAGAGAAGAGAGAGAGAAAACAGTGATAAACAAGGAAGTGGTAGAATGTATAGGTGGAAATGGAGAGAAAAAGAAATGGTACGGGGAAGGCGTGAGGAGGTTAAAGGCGACGGGAGGGAAGGGTGAAGTGGAGGGGAGGAACAGACGAAGAGAACGGAGAGAGAGAGAGAGAGAGAGAGAGAGGGAGACGTACTGAAGGAGAAAAGAGGCCAGAGATAAGAACTAAGATAAGAAAAGGCGACTGATCGGAACTGTGGAAAGAAGGGCAAAAGAAAGGAATGCTACACAATATCAGTCATCTATCTCGTCCCATTCAGTAATCTCCATTCACCAGAAATAGGGTAACATCTTGAGGTCGCTACCAACATCTTCAGAGGCGGTATCACCTTTCTTGGCGTCTCTGCGGCTCATGGGTAACGTGGTCGCCTTCCTTTCTGCGTTTGTTCTCACTCTGGTTTCGAAATACCAGAAGTGACGGGCATTAAAGTAGTGCAGTTGCCAAATATTTTCTTATGCTGATAGAAGTTTGCATCCTGTCGGTTCAAACACCTCTCTCTCTCTCTCTCTCTCTCTCTCACACACACACACACACACACACACACACACACACACACACACCGCCAATACAATTCCGCACGCACCTCTCTAACACTAGACACTGATACTCCTTCCTCAACCGTACTTCGCCAACACAGGGGATGCGCTAATTCTGGCTATCATTCCCCCACCGAGGACAAGATTCAGTAAGGCCGTAACTTCATGAAATACGACTGACAAAGATACGTATTAGTCTTTAAAGACATAAGCAACACGTGAAAAGGAAGAGGAATGCATTAATGAAGTCTGCCTAAAAGAAAATAATTAGGTATAAATGAACCTATAAACGCTGTACACAAGAAAGGAAATGAAAGAAAGAAAAAGGAGAATGATGACAAAATAGGGAAATGAAAACTGAAAACGACAAAGGTAAAGAAGGAATTAATGGGAAGTAGTGGCGAAAGTGGTGAGATAGATATGGGTGGGTGATAGAGACAGAAAAGGAGAACACACACACACACACACACACACACACACACACACACACACACACACACACACACACACAAAGAGAGAGAGAGAGAGAGATGAGCTAAAAGAGAAAGAAGGGAGACGAGAGACAAAACAGAACACACACAAAAAGAGAGAAACGTGGGAGAAGAGAGACAGAAAATGAGAGCACAAGAAAAGAGCGACAGGCGGGAGATGAGAGAGACAGAAAAGGGGAACACAAAAAAGAGTAAGGAACACTAATAAAAGAAAGAAGAATGAAGGAGAAGGAATGAAACGGAGAAGAAGCAGAAGGAAGAGATTAAAGCTGTGTTGTGGCAAGAGAAATATCAGGAAGAAAAAAAAAAACACCCACATAAAACACGTACTATGAAAAACACCACCAGAAAAATGAGGGAGATGAAAGAGGAAAGATGAGAGGAGAGGACAGTGAGGAAAGAGAAGAACAACCTGAGAAAGATGCTGGGCTGTAGTGTGTGAATCTGTGTGGTGAGGAGAGAGAGAGAGAGAGAGAGAGAGAGAGAGAGAGAGAGAGAGAGAGAGACGGCTGCGGTGGTGTGTGTGGTGGGGCAATAGGCATGTCCCGGCGGTCACCCATTCCTTCATTCCTACCCCCTTTTACTGACACTCAACACCTCCCGTAAAACAGAAAATGGTTTAATTTAAGCCCAAAGTTAGGCGGGTGGTGAGGGGGTGGAGGAGGAGGAGGAAAACAGGAAGGGAAGAGAAATGGAGGGGTTAGGGAGAAGGAGGAGGACTGGAAAGAAAGAGGAGGAAAGAAGGAAGAAATGGAAGGTGGATGAAGGGCAGAAGAAAGCAGGATGGAAATGAAGATGGAGGGTTAGGAAGAAGGAGGAAGAATGGCAAGAAGAGGAAAGCAGGAAGAGAAGGAAGTCGGAGGCGATTAGGGAGGAGGAGGAGGAATGGAATGAAGGAAGAGGTAAGAAGGAAGGGAAGGAAGATGGAGGGAATTTGGAGACGGACGAGGAATGGAATGAAGGAAGAGGAAAGCATGAAGGGAAGGAAGATGGAGAGGATAGGGAGAAGGATGAGGAATGGAAAGAAGGAAGAGGAAAGCATGAAGGGAAGGAAGATGGAGGGGGATAAGAGAGGAGGAGGAGGAATGGACACAACGAAGAGGATGAGAAAAAGTGGAAAGGAATGAATATGAGGGTTGGATAGACGAAGATGAATAGGAGGAAGGACAAGAAAGAAGTATGAGGAATAGAAAGTGGGAAGGAAAGAGCACGTAGAGGGAAGAGGAAAAGAAGCTGAGGAAGAGAGGGAGGAAATGGAAAGAAAAAGAGGGAATGGGAGGGAGAAGCCTAAAGAGGAAAAGACGGGGGTGTGAAGGGAAGAAGGAAAGAGGGGTGTGTGTGAGAAAAAGAGGGGGGTGGAAATGGAGGAAAGATGTATACTGCCGACAAGAAAAGGAGACAAGCTAAGGGAAAATGAGGCGGGGAGGGATGGAGGAAGGGAGAATAGAAAGGAGGAAGAAGAGGGATGAAGAGGGAAGTGTAGACATGAGGAGGAGGATCTGAGAGGAAAAAAAAGATGGATTAGAGTACAAAAAGAGGAGGGAGAAGGAGTGAGAAGAGAGGAGAATGGACCGAGAAAGAAAAGATGGGAGGAGGCGTCAGCATAAACAAGTGTAGACGGAAAAGAAGGAATGGAGGAGTAAAAAGGATGAAGTGGTGGGACAAAGAAGGGGAAGAGGACGGGAGAACGGGGATGGAGAGGAAGGGAAATGAGGAAACTGTGTGTATGGAGGAGCAGTAAGAAAGGGAAATGGAGGGAAAAAAGGGAACAGAGAAAGGTGGGTGAGGGGAATGGAAAGAGGGAGACGTGGAGGAAAAGGGGGGAAAAGAATAGAGAGGGGGGGGGGAAGTTGTTAAAAAAAAAAAAAAAAAAAAAAAGGAGGGGGAGGGAGTAATTTGGGGAGTTGGAAGAAGAGATAAAGCGGAGAGACAGAAAAGGGACGGGAGGTAAAGAGAGTGAGGAGTGGAGGATGAATATAAAGAAGAGAAGGAGGGGAAAAGATGAAGTGGAGGAAGAAGAGAATGTTGAAGAGAAACAGGAGGGGAGTGGAGGGAAACAAGGATGGAATGGAGGAAGAAAGAGGGAACGGGAGGTTACGAGAGGACAGCGTACGAAGAAATCAGTAGGAAACACAACAAAACACATGACACGAGAAAAGAAGACAGTGAATGGAGGGAATGGGAAATGTAAGACGGGGAAAATATAAAGACAAGGAAATGTAAAAAATAAAAGAAGAAACGATAAATAAGGCAGGGAAACGGGATGACATGAGAAATAAATAGCGTAGGGTGGAAGAAAGAAAAAATAGGAGAAGGACGAACAGGAAGAAATGGGTACGATGCAGGAATGGAATGACAAAATAGATAAAGGCAAATGAAGGAATATGATAAAGAAGAGAGGAATGAACTGCCAACTTTACAACCATCACAACAACTACCCACCATGCCCTACAACAATCATTCCTACCAAATCCATTTTTTCAACTACTTTCAATATTACAGCAATAATCATAATCACAACCACCCCTACCACTATCCATCATCCCCTCCTACCATCCTAACTACCAACATCTCCATTACCACCATCCATCACCCTCTCCTCCCATCCTAACTACCACCATTTACATTAACACAACTATCACCATCCTAATCACCACCACAACCACAAACCTAACCACAGCAGCACTCACAATCCACACCACCAACACTACCATAACTTCCAATCCACCACACCAACCACCACAACTACCACAACTACCTCCCTCCCTGCCTCCAGTGCCGGTGATTGTAGTGGGAAAATGCCCGGGTCTCCCTCCTTTAACGACGGGACAATAGTGGTAGTGGTGGTAGGGGCCTTGCTCAGGGGTGGTGGTGGCTATGTTAATGGGTGAAAAATGGTGGCAGTGATGGTGGAAATGGTGCAAGTCAGGGTGTATGTGGGGGATTTTGAGGCACTTGTCTTGAAACTGGGAGTGGCGGTGATGATAGTGGTGGTGTACAGTAGATGAAGAGACGGTAGTTAGAGGTATAATTTGTGGTGGTGGTGGTGGCAGAGGAAGTGGTGATGGTGATGCTGGTGGCAAAGGAAGTGGTGATGGTGATGGTAGTGACCGAGGAAGCAGTGATGGTGTGGTGGTGGTGGTAGTGGAAGTGGTGATGGTGGCGGTAGTGGAAGTGGTGATGGTGGTAGTGGAAATGATGATGGTGATGGTAAAGAAAGTGGTGACAGTGGTGGTGGTAAATGAAGTTGTGATGGTAGTCGAGGAAGGTGATGATGGTGTAGGAAATGGTGATGGTGATGGTAGTAGAGGATGTAGTGACGGTAGCAGAGGCAGTGGTGATAGTGACAGTGGCAATGAAAGTGGTGATACAATCTGGTGGTAGTAGTTATCGTTATGAATATATAATTACTAGGAACCATCAGACACACCTATCACTCCGGTCCACTTCCATCATTCCTATGGGTAACAATACATCCCTTACTAACTAACAAGAAGACTATTGCCACTGCTCCACCGCCAGACACACATAACTATCCATCCCTTCAATCAGATGAGGCACCTTCTTATATTTCCTTCTTCCAGACGATTTTATTCAGCTTCAGGACTGAGTTTTCGAACTGGAGGGGTTATATACATCCTTCATTAACCCCGTCACTAACAATACTAAATCAAATCGTCTGTTGATAGCAAGGACAAATACAATTACGTCACGGGATTGTGAAGGTTAATCCCAGAGTTGATCCAGGGTGGCAGAGATAGGAAATGCCTGCACCCTCATCCCCCCGCCAATTCAAGCTGCCCTCCCTCACCAGCTCAAGCATTCTATCCCTTCACCTCGTTCCCCGGCTTTCTTTCCTCAATTCTCCCATCAATAATGCCAATTCGCCCATCATCCCATCCTTCACTGCCGTCAGAAGAGTAGGGGTCCTGGGCTAGGCTACACAGTCCAGACATTTAAGATTAGAATGACCCAGTCGCTCGTTTCTAAGCGGCATTAGTAAAGCAATACACACCAACCTCCCCTCCGATTTAGACTCTTCTGAACCACACACACCCTGAACGTATTAACACTCTAAACCACCAGGCGTCTACCTATTGGCTATATGACTACTAAGCACCTTCTTATAAATGGTCTCCTGGATTATAGGAAAACATCTGACTTCTCTCTCAGTATGGAGTCACCTGCAATTAGCACTACATCCGATGACTGGATGGTATGCGCACCCACCGACCACTTATAAAAACTGTTTACTTCATTAGCATTCTACTCTCTATGCAATCCATATGTCCAGACCACTAAGTTCTCAAAATCGTTACAACTGCATTAACCAGACAACCATTCACCACAACTACGCCACCTAGACAACCATAACACCACTACCATTCAACACTCGCTGCAAAGTTGTTACCAGTCCCAAAAAACACATATTATACTCTTTTCACTCTAGCTGGGACTAAAATTGCCGTCTCTCTGTCCTGAATGCTGAGTTGTAGCTGAATAAAACTAGAATACAGTGCCAGTCACGAAGAAGTGCTACGTAAAGCATGTAGAGCCGTATTATTGTCTTTTTCTACCACTGAGCTATGTGAAATACGATGCAAAAGGGCGAAATTCTGGGCCAAGTTGGAGTAAAAGGAGTATAGTCTCATAGTACCAAGATATCTTAGATCATCACCTTAGCATTATTAAACCATCACCATCGCTACCACAACCACCGAACTCAATTTCCGCTTACTACCAGACACCTACCAGCACTATCCATTACCACTGCGCTACTCTACCACCACTACCACACACCACAACAATGCAAAAACCACTACAACCACATCAACTCACACCTTCAGCTCGACGACCTAATTTTGGTGCTATTTTTGCTACCAATGGACGATTTTATTCAGTACATAATTTTCGAATGGAAAGAATTTATACACAGGTCATCGTAGTGAAGGGAATACTAAACCACCA
>NC_137021.1:9375000-9387500 GCF_032717465.1 Coenobita brevimanus
CAAAACTCAAACACAAACCAGAGTCACGTATATATATTCCTCTACTGGCTTCACTAACATTCTAAATACTCTAAGTCTAAACATAAACTCTTTCGCTGCTACAGACTACATCGTTTCACCTTAACTTGGCCCAGTCTTTCGCCCCTTTGTAGCTTATTTCACGTAGCTCAGTGGCAGAAAAAAACAGTGCTACGACTCTACACCCTCTCCCTACTATTTTCTCGCGACAGAGTCATATTGTAATGTTAATCAATTATTACAAATCAGTATTCAAGATGGAGACACGGTAATTTTTGGCCAGGTTTGTGTAAAAAGAGTACAGTTTGGGTATTCTCTTCAGCCTAACACTAAAGATTGTCTAACACTCAGGCTCCTATGACAAAAAAAATGCCTGACTTGTTCCTACCATAAGAGGGTTAACAGTCACAGTCACATCCCCTGGTTAGCATAATCATCCTCAGCTGTGTATAAAATCGTCAGGCGTTGGTGGAAACAGAATGCTAAAGTTATCCTGACCATGGGGGAGTTAATCTGAAACAAAAGTACGGGTTTACACTTACACTACTTAGCCTTTCCCTCACGTGGGCAAATTATTCGGCCTAAGGGTTATATTTTAAGCTGCTTGGCTGCTCCTCATCCTTTGCGTTTATTTTGCATATTCCACCGCAACATTCACTTGCATGTCATTTACTGTACATTGCTTTGCATCTGTAACATACAAGATGACACTGGGGGGCTATGCCAGAATAAGTCAATAAAGAAGAAGTGTTACGGTACGAAATCTCCATAGCTACCAGGATGCGACCCTAACATCGACGATTTTGTTCAGTGGGCCGAAATCGATGCAGCAATTGGGATAAAGGCGGCGAGGGGGGGTTAAGTCTGTCTTCTAAGGGGAGGGGGTGTTAGGTCTGAGGGGGTGTTAGGTCTGACTTCTATGGGGTGGGGGTGTTGTCTGTCTTCTAAGGGGAGGGAGTGTGAAGTCTGTCTTCTAAGGGGAGGGGATGTAAAGTCTGTCTTCTAAGGGGAGGGAGTGTAGAGTCTGTCTTCTAAGGGGAGGGGGTGTTAGGTTTGTCTTCTAAGGGGAGGGAGTGTAAAGTCTGTCTTCTAAGGGGAGGGAGTGTAAAGTCTGACTTGTAAGAGGAGGGGGTGTAAAGTCTGCCTGCTAGGGGAAAAGGGTATTAACTTTGCCTTCTAAAGGGAGGGGGATTTTCTGTTAAATAAAATGCCAGACGGATGCAGGAGTAAAACGGAAATTACAACCTCGAACTGAAGGGATTAAAATGATGTGGGGAGAGGGTGATGTCGTTGGAAGGGGCGGAGGGGAAGGAGGGGGGGGGGGAAAGGGGTGTTGTTGGGGGAAGAGGGAGAGGGACGGGGGAGTTGTTGGGGGAGGGGGGAGGGGGGGGGTCGTTCGTGGGGAGGGGGAAGGGAGTCGTTAACCTGCCATATGTCTCTTCGTCAAGTCCAACATGTTCTTTTTTTCTTTTTTCTTTTGTAAGTATCGCTCAGGGCAAACACGGAACTTATTTTTTATATTTATTTTTTTCTGGCCACGGCAATGACCTGTGTTGGCTTTCCCCGTCTTCTTTTCATGTTTTCATCTCTCTCCATCCACTACAGATCTTCCTCCCTTCTTTCCTACCTTCCTTTCATTCTTCCTCTTCCTCTTCTAATTCCTTCCTCTTCTAATTCCTTCCTCTTTTTCCTTTCTTTCTTTCTCTTTTCTTCTTTCCTTCCTTCCTTCCTCTATTCGTTCGTTCTCTCTCCCCTCTAAACCATACAGCATCTTGTAACTATGATCCTCTAACTTTTTCTTCCTTTTCCTTTTTCCCTCCTGATCACACAAAACATCGCATTTTCTCTGATGATCCTTATTCATTTTTTCCTCTTCCTGTTAATTTATTCTTCAGTCCACTTTTCCATTTCCTATCCTTGCTTCCTTAATAAAGTAATCAACTGGCTTCTTTTAATTTTCTTTCACTGTATATCGCATTTCCTCTTCAACTGAACCTCTTCTCTCATCCATTCTTCCTTTATCTTCCTTTCTTTCCTTCCTTCATACCTTTATTTCTTCCTCTCATTCATCTTCCTTCCTACCTTACCTCTTCCCTTCCTTCCTACCTTCATTCCTTTCTTCCTCTCATTCATTCTGCCTTCCTACATACCTTCTTCCCTACCTTCCTACTTTCATTCCTTCTTCTTTCCTTCCTTTCATTCCTTCTTCTTTCCTTCCTTTCATTCCTTCTTCGTTCCTTCCTTTCATTCATTCTTCCTTGCTGTATTTCGCATTTCCTGTTGTCCTCATTCCCTTTTACGTCTTGCCACGTCCCTTTCACCTCTCACCCTCCACCATTCCACATTCTTTCCTTCCATCCTTTCAATTTCTCTCTGTCTTAATATATTCTGTATTTCCTGATTCCGCTTTCGCCCTTCCTTCCTTCCTTCCCATCTTTCTTGTTTCATCCGTCTTTCTTTCTGTTCTTTTCTTCTGTCCTACTTTCTCCAAAATCTTTTTCCATCTCTCTCTCTCTCTCTCTCTCTCTCTCATGAGCCAGGAAGTCTAGACGGTACAGCTCAAGTCCTCACTAATCCTTGTTGCCGGCATGTAGTGGTAGCAGTTGTGGATGAGGTGGTAGTTGTGGTAGTGGTGGTAGCTGTGGTAGTGGTGGTAGTTGTGGTTGTGGTGGTAGGTACGGTGAAGCTGTGATGAAGTGTGGTGGTGGAGGTTGTGGTGGTGGTGGCAGGTACGATTTGGCAGTGATGGGGAGTGGTGATGGGGGTTGCGGTTGTGGTGGAAGGCATAGTGGCGAAGGCAGTAAGTTGTGGTAGTGGTGGAGGGTATTGTGGTGAAGGCAGGAGGTTGTGGTAGTGGTGGTGGGCGTGATAAAGGAGATAGAAGGTTGTGGTATTGATGGGGATTGTGGTAGTGGTAGAAGTGGTTGTGGTTATGGTTATGGTAGTGATGGTAAGCATGGTAGTGGAGACAAAGTTGTGCTAGTGGTAGTAATACAGCTAGTGGTTGTGGTGGTAGGTGTGGTTGTAGAGGTAGGAGGTTATGGTGGCAAAACGTGGTAGGGTTTCTGACAATGATGGATGATTGTTATGGGGGTGAGAGATGTAGTAGTAATGGTAATTGTCAGTTGTGGTAGTGGTCACGGTTCTGGCAGGGATGGTATTTGTGGTAGTGGTCATGGTTATGGCAGAGGTGGTATGTATGGTATTGGACATGGTTCTGGTGGTAGTAATAGGTGTGGTATTACTGGCAGGATTAGTAGTGGTAGAGGTCATGGTTCTGTTGTGATAAAAGATGTGGTAGTACTGGCAGGTTTAGTGGTGGTGCTAATGGTATGTGTGGTAGCGGTGTTAGTTATGGTAGTCGCTGTCTTTATAACAGTAGTAGTGGAGGGTTTGGTACCTGCAGTGGATGTGGTGTTAACAGATAATGATAGTGATGATAATTGTGTGTGTGTGTGTGTGTGTGTGTGTGTGTGTGTGTGTGTGTGTGTGTGTGTGTGTGTGTGTGTGTGTGTATTATGGTACCAGAATATATATACAGCTCTAGTGTATATTTCTGATGGTTGTGGTTATTCTCACTGTGGTTAAGCCAATACAGTACATGACTGGAAATAGCCTACCCTAGTTACTACCAACACCAGACTACCATTCTTGTCGGTTAAGGATGCTCCCTGACACCTTTTCCTAAGCTATTTATTCAATACACCTCACTGTCCAACTCTGGGTTATACAAATCCTTCCAATATCGCACTACTCTGCATCAGTAACGCACAGATGGATATTACCCAGCCATATCCAAAAATAAATCACTCAGGAAGAGGTGTTAGGGAGCTTCCTTACCGTACGAGAATACGAGCCCTAGTCCTCACCATCACAGCTAACCCCTCCCACACGATGACGTATTTTTTTCATTATAATCAGGCTACTAGGTACTATAGATCTTTCACTTTAACTTGGCCCAGATTTTCGCTCTTTTACAGCTTATTGCACGTAGCTCAATGACCGAAAAAGACAATTCTATGGCTCTACATCCTTTTTCACAGCACTTTTTCGTGACAAGCATCATATTTTAGTGTCAGTCTCTTGTTACAGCTCAGCATTCAAGATGGAGTGATGGCAATTTTAGGCCATGTTAGAATAAAAAGGGGCACAGACGGTTTTACTCAATTTATGGGAGCTTCGGGTGTAAAAGGGTTAATGAAGGCTATAACTAATCCCCCCAGTTCCAAAAGTCTCTCCTGAGCTGAACCAAATCGTCTGATGGTACCAAGAATAAGCTGAAAATACTCCGTCTGATTCACAGGGTTAATTTGGTCCAATAATCTCCACAAACATAGTACCTGCTACCAACATTACTTTACCTTGCTCAATCGTCACCATCACAGTTATCATTATCTTGGTAGTCTTCTCGATCACAGTCTTGGTAGTAATAGTAGCTCCTGGTAGTAATGGTTGCCTAGCCCCTGCTCCTTATATTTCATGTTCCTGGTAGTCCACGTAGCCTCTCTTCCTACCAATATCACCACCAAGTTACATCTACTTTTCACTCTCCTTCACAGTCTTGGAACCCTCCCATCTCTTATGACTACCACCATTATCAGAGTACTGTACTACCCACTCTCCCTAATGATCCCCTTACTACCACCGCCACCACCAGACTACTGCTATTCCGAGTTCTCAGACTACTGCTACCAACAAACTTTTACTATTCCATGTCTGTCACAGTCTTAGTATCGTCTATTTACCACCACCACCATGCTTCTATTCATCCCTGCTATCTGAAACTACTACTACTACTACTATTCACCCTACCATACAGTCCTAGTGGCCCAACCCCTCACTACCCCCAGCACCAGGCAACAACTACACGGGTCCTCACCACAAAAGCAGGCGTGAGTTATGCTAATGAGGTGTAAGCGGGGTGCCCAACTCTGCCAAATGCTCGCCCGCTATATCACCACGCATAATCCCACCCCATTTCCTCCTCCCTCCATCCCTCCTTCCGCCATCCCTCCCATGCAAAGTTTTCATCATCATTACCTGGCTTTAAACAGACATACACACATAAACACACACACACACACACAGGTAATCACACATACATAAACAAAAACATAGGCTACACGTACGCATAATCCTTCCCCTCGCCTTCATCACCACTTGTTGGTTTTACACACACACACACACATACACACACACACACACACACACACACACACACACACACACACACACACACACACTCAACTTCCACCATTCCTAGCCAATTTTAGACATGCATACATACACAAACACCATACATATTTGCTATAAGAACACATACATATGTACAGTAACATACACTCACCATGTATTATCGCAGGCCTTCGAACCCCTCTCGCTGACCTTCATCCGTCCTTGTGAACTTTGGCATATGGTACTTATAAACACCACAGACACATACATATATATACAAACATACATAATATCGTATGCTCACCACCTTGCTCTTCATCAGCAGCCATGGTCACCCTGCTGACATCCTTAGGTTAGAAGAGTCCCATATTAAGTATTCGTATTTTTCTGCCATGGAATATCACCCTCCATTTCCCTCCGACACTCGCTCTCTCCATTTTCATCATCCCTTGCATACTTTTGGCACACGTACACACATACCTGCATATCAATAGCACAAACACACACACACACACACACACACACACACACACACACACACACACACACACACACACACACACCCGGTCTAGGAAAAAATATAAACCCCCAATGATAATCCTGAGTCCGCTTTGCATGCGAGGGGAGACAAGGAATATGGAAAGTTATCAGCGGGGTGTAACTGGGTGGATGATGCGGCTTGACGGGGATTAGGATAAACTGCTATATAAGGTACAGACTGAAGAAAGCTGAGAGATTACAAAAAAAAAAAAAATATATGAAAGTGAGTAAACTATGACGGCCTTGTATACTGGCCGTAGTTTAAAGAAAAAAATAAAATAAAATGTATGCCAGTGAGGAATTATGATAACTTAGTATTGAGGAATAACAAACACTAGAGCAAGCAGCCACAGTAGATGCTAACGACATCAAGGAAATACTAGAACACTGCAACATACAGGGGTCGAACTTTGACCTTAACTGGTTACTCATAAAATCGAATCCCCTCGTTCTTGGCTGACCCTAAACCCTTCCACCATGTTTGGTTTCAACTGGATAAAAACTGTTCACTATGACCTTACCATGTGACCCTGACGTTTGACCTACTCTTCTCCAACGCAATAGGTCAATTCTTTGGCTGACTCAACACTTTTACTAAGTTTCGTCCAAGTAAGATTAGTTATTTGTTATTTTTCTCACATTTCTCCTCCTTTCCTTTTCTCCTCCCCCTCTCTCTCTCCTTATTTGGTTTTCAACGAGGTGTAACTTGGTGGATGATACGACTCCCATGGGATTATGATAATTTGGAATATTGTGTCTACCTGGAAGAAAGTTAATAAATACAGGAAGAGAAGAAGAAATAACGAGAGAGAGAAAGAGAGAGAGAGAGAGAGAGAGAGAGAGAGAGAGAGAGAGAGAGAGAGAGAATAATGTCCATCCTAACACTGCCTTCCCTTCTCTTTCATTCCAAGATTGCCTTTCCTGCCTTTTCTTCTCCCCTGTCTTTTCCTTTACCCTCTATTCCTTCCTTTCTCTCTCCTTTCCTCTTCCTTCATCTCTTCCTCTCATTTCCCTTTTTTTTCCTCTCACCTCTCCCTTCTCGCTTTCCTCTCCCACTGATTCTTCCCTACTACCTTCCTCTTCACTGCCCACCACGCCCTTGTCATGCACAGCCATACCCTACCCTACCCTACCCTGCTGTGCTGTACCTTGCCCTGCCCTGCCTTACCATACCCCACCTTAACTTGCTCTTCCCTGCCCTGCCCAACCTCACCCTACACTGCCTTACCATGTTTTGATCTCCTTGCCTGACCTATCTTAATCAACGTTGCCCTATCTTAACTATCTATCTTTGCCCTAACTTACTTCACCCTACTTTACTCCACCCTACCCAACCCTGCTTTACTCTGCTCTGTTCCATTCTTCCCTATCTTGCCTTACTCTACGCTATTACTCTGCATTGCCTTAGTATACTCTGCCATACTCTTATTACGCCCTACACAATCCTACACCGCCTTGCTATGTTTTGCTTTTCCCCAATTTGCCCTCCCATACGTTGTCCTGTTTTGTTTTCCACTACTGTTCAGCTCATTCCATTCTCCCCTTACCCTAGTCTGTCTATATTTCCTGTATTCTGAGCCTAGCCCACCTAATTTCACATTCTTTTTCCCTTCTCTGCCCTACATTACCAAGCTGACTCTGCTCTTCCCTACTTTGCTCAACCTTGCCCTGTCCTAAATTACTTCGCATTACATAGCCCTTGTCAGCCTAGCCCTGCTCTCGTCTACCTTACCTATCCCATGTTTCTGCCTTAGTCTGCCTACCCTACCCTATCCTATAATGCCCAGCGTTACCCTTCCCTACCTCGCCTTGCTCTGCTCTGCCCTTGTCAACTTCACCCTGCACTTGTCAATCATGCCCACTAAATGACACGTACACTTCCAAACTATCCTGTTCCATCCTTTTCCACTAAGCTACACCCACCAACAATCCTCCTTACCTTTTAGCTCTACACAGCATTACCCCATTAGCTCGGCCAGGCACTACACTTTTTTTCATTACTACATGACTTTCAAACCCACCATATACTACCTGACCACACCCACTAACATTACCACTCCTATGACAGCCACCACACCCACTTAAACTATCACCACTGCGCAACTTCCACAGCCTGTTTATTCAGGCTACACTTTTTTTTTTTATAGATAATGAATGGAGGAAGGAAAAACAAAGGGAGAAAAAAAATAAGTCCATGTGCCTAAAGGCATCCTCCATTCATAAAATATTTATAACAACTGGATTTGAATTGATGTGGATTAAATGTTTGTGGGAAACAACTCCCAGGAAGCGAATTCCAGAGAGTAGTAGTTCTGGGGATAAATGAATTTTGATAAGCAGAGGTTCTGCATTGCAGGGGAGAGTGTGTGAATTCATGGGCGCTCCCAGCTGCCCGAGTATTTCGGGAGAAAATGTGAAGGGGAGGAACAATTGAAGCCAGCTCGTCTGAATACTTACAGTAAAAATATCTATAAAATAATGCTAATGAAGCAACATCTCTACGTACTGATATTGGAGGAAGGTCTTGTGTGATGGCAGGATTATTGATTAATCTAATGACTTTAATTTGAATTTTGTCCAACTGCCTCAATGCAACCGCTCCGCATCCACTCCACAGTGGTGAACAGTATTCGATCTGAGAACGCACATGACTTTTGTATATTGTGGCCATCTGCTCGTCAGTGAGGAACTCACGAACTCTGTACATAAGTCCCAATTTTTTGGAAGCATTTTTAGCAAGGGATTTAACATGAGCTGTCCAGCTTAGGTTGGGGTTTAGAGTAACACCTAGGATATCAATTGTAGTGGATATGGGAATATTGGCATCACTGAAAATTATGTGAGAGTCTGAGGGATTCTTTCTGTTGGAGAAATTAATGTATTTAGTTTTCTGAGCATTAAATGAGACCAGATTTGTTTGTCCCCATTGATTAATTTTAGAAAAGTCCTGGTTCAGGGATTCTGCTGTGTTTATTTAGGAATTTATAATATCAAATTGTGTAAAGGGGGTACTAAATGTGAAAGAACTATGAAGGGTCGAGTCATCAGCATAAGAGTGTATTGGGTTGTGAGTGACAGATAGGAGTCATTTATATATACTATGTTTAAATTTACGGGAATCTCAGCTTCTGCCACGAGTGTACTGATGTACGGTAGTGAAACTTACGCAGTGCAGGAGAAGCATATTCGCAGGCTCAAACGTACAGATGAGAATGATTACACGGATATGTAGTGCGTCCTTGAATGACAGGCGTGTGGGGGAGGGGGTTAGGACTGCGAATGAAGAGCTGAGAGGATGAAACTTGAATGTATTAGTGTTGTGATGAAAATAGGTAGACTGAGATGGTTTGGCCATGTGCAGAGGACGTAAGATGATAACAGGGTGCGGCGGACGTCGAGAGTGAGTTGCGAGAGGCAGACCAAAAAAGACTTGGGACGAGGTCGTAGATTGTGACCTTAGGGATAGGGGATTGAACAGAGAGGCTACGAGAGATCAAACGGCGTAGAGAACCGCCATTAGGAGACAAAGGCCGACGCATGGAAGCATGTTAGAGCCTTTATAAACGAACGAACGAACAAGCCTCTTAAAGTGAAAGGCTTCATCTATCTACAATAACTCCCGCAATAAGATATCACAAGGACAACAAGCGATCACTGTCACCAAAAAGTACCCAGCACTGAGAAAACATTAACCTTAATAACAGTCACCATAAATGTTCACTGCCATTAATCACATTTAAGGAAACCATCTTACATCACAGCCACTACCACACACTCCACCACAACTACCACAAACACGTACTAGTGAATTAACGAATCTTTCTCAACTTCATCCCAGAATAATACTGAATAATACTACCACACATAAGCACTCTCCCCCTAAGTAAATAATTAATACCCGGTACATAAAAGAATTCCAAACCACAACCACCACCACTACCACAACCACACACTACTGTATACGAGCCTCTCTCATCTGCGTTGCATGAATTTTGGAGTGAATATCATAAACACTATATATAACTGCTACTTCTAAAACACACACACACACACACACACACACACACACACACACACACACACACACACACACACACACACTCCATCACCACCACCACCACCATCATCACAAGAACACACTACGACCTCTCCCAACTTCGCTCACCAGTCCAGGCATGTAAAGCCACAGCTACCACACACAACCACAAAAGAAACCCCTACCACAACTAACCACAACCACCACACCGTCTCTCTCTCCACCACAAGCACACACTAACGAGCCCCTCCCAACTTCGCTAATCAATTCAGGTATGCAAATCACGTCGGCCCTAAAACTTCCTTCTAAGGTTCCCACTCCAGCCTTTGTCCCGCCCCCTCGGTCTTGCTGCCCTGTGCTCAGAATAAGGACTTTGGTGAGAGGGGCCTTTTTTTCCCTGGCATGGGAGGCTTTATGGTTTTGACTGGATTGCTTTCTTGGTCCAGTATGATTACTTTATAGTTTAGATCGGGCTGTTTTCTTGGATTAATCTGATGGCTTTATATTTCAGATCGAGATGTTTTCTTGGTTTCTGATGATTTTATATTTAGATTGTTTTCTTAGTTTCTGATAGCTTTATATTTTAGACTGGGCTTATTTCTTGGTTTCTGATGGCTTTATATTTTACATCGTGCTGTTTTCTTTGTTTAATCTGGTGGCTTTACATTTTAGACTGGTTTGCTGTCCTGGTTTTGTGAGGCTTTATAGTTTTGGGCTGAGCTGCGTTCTTGAGTTTGCAAGTTAGCGTTACATCTTTGCGTGTGCTGGTTTCTTGGTTGTTAGACGGCTTTATATTTTAGGCTGGGTTGCTTCTTGCCTTGGTCATGTGGGTTTGTAGTTTATATTGGGTTGCCTTCTTGGTTAACTCAGATGGCTTTATAATTTATACTGGGTTGATTTCTTGGTTTAGTTAGATGGCTTTATTGCTTAGATTAGGTCGCTTCCGTGGCTTATAAGACAGCTTTATGTTTTAGACTGGGCTTTCTTGGATTAATGTGGTCTTATATTTAAAAACTGGGTTCCTTTCTTGGTTACGAGGGACCAATTTCCTCTACATGGTGGCTTTATATACTGGACTAGGTTATTCTCTTAGTTTAGTCAGAAAGATTAGACTGGGGTGCTGTGTGTGTGTGTGTGTGTGTGTGTGTGTGTGTGTGTGTGTGTGTGTGTGTGTGTGTGTGTGTGTGTGTGTGTGTGTGTGTGTGTGTGTGTGTGTGTGTGTGTGTGTGTGTGTGTGTGTGTGTGTGTGTGTGTGTGTGTGTGTGTGTGTGTGTGTGTGTGTGTGTGTGTGTGTGTGTGTGTGTGTGTGTGTGTGTGTGTGTGTGTGTGTGTGTGTGTGTGTGTGTGTGTGTGTGTGTGTGTGTGTGTGTGTGTGTGTGTGTGTGTGTGTGTGTGTGTGTGTGTGTGTGTGTGTGTGTGTGTGTGTGTGTGTGTGTGTGTGTGTGTGTGTGTGTGTGTGTGTGTGTGTGTGTGTGTGTGTGTGTGTGTGTGTGTGTGTGTGTGTGTGTGTGTGTGTGTGTGTGTGTGTGTGTGTGTGTGTGTGTGTGTGTGTGTGTGTGTGTGTGTGTGTGTGTGTGTGTGTGTGTGTGTGTGTGTGTGTGTGTGTGTGTGTGTGTGTGTGTGTGTGTGTGTGTGTGTGTGTGTGTGTGTGTGTGTGTGTGTGTGTGTGTGTGTGTGTGTGTGTGTGTTGCGAGCGTGTGTGCGTGCGTGCTTCAAGTGTCACTAACAAAGAAGAAAAAGTTGCCAAAAGCTAAGCTGGAGAAGAGAGGGCAATAAATTCTAAGGATGAAAGGAAGGAGTGCGGGTCTGAAGACTATGACTTGCAAACATTTTTTTTCACAAGAACCCAGAAAAATATAACAAAAACAAATCCTTAAGCCTCATATAACATTCAATGGCATGGCATAAGTCAAGGTGAAGTGTAATTTTCTTAATGCCTTCAGACATTTTTATTCACCTTGATGAAGAACTGTCGTATTGAGGGCGTGAGGGTAGTGCTCTAAGTGGCTTTGGAGATTTCAAAAAACCTCAACCTTGGCGATTTATTCTGCTGACTAGACCTCTCATGCAACCTAGAATACGTGTCAACCTTACACACAACCAAACTGCATACGTAACTCGGCCAATTATACAGTTATTTATCTACAATATATATTCGGACGTCAAAGTAGCTATGTGGCTATCGTGTTCGCCTAAATTTACGGTGCCTTTAGTCTGGATGGGAATCCAGACGTTTGGAAAATTTGAAGTAGGTGCTGGTAGTCTGCTCTTGTATTTGATAAAACAATAATTTTTACGATATTAGCACAATGCTGGCTTATACCGGTGACAAATACAATCTGACACTCCCAAAGCCACCACAAAAATTCACTTTTCACATGAAATGCACTCAATACAGGCACTTTCAGATTCGTACTTGGCTAGAGTGAGGAATTTCTCCTCCGAGGTGAAGGATCAGTTCTACCGTGCACCCACAAGGACTGACAATTATAATGTATAATGTCACATGTTCGGTAGTCACTATATTTGCACATATACATACAGGGTACCTTAACTGTAGGATATGTTCAGTCGCAGTTAATAACTCAGTACATTTCTGCAGCGAGCTTCCAACCCATTTTATTATTACTGATTAGTTTAGTAAGCTCTATCATTAAGTTCTAACAACTTAGAAAAACTACAGGGGAACTACTGGCCAGCTGTGTAAATGCGTTTTAACAGCTAAGCTTAA